>NC_048321.1:4376193-4426195 GCF_013100865.1 Trachemys scripta elegans
CCTCTGACTCTGCGTGCCCCTGCACCGCTGAGCGTGCGACACGATCCCCTGCTACAGATGGGGAAACTGAGGCTCGGAGGGGGTCGGGATTTCTCCCCCGACATGCCTTAGAACAATGGCAGAGCTGGGAACTGGCCCCTGGCGTCCTTACCCCTAAGCCCATCCCCTGGGTGATGCCAGCCCCCCTTGCAGACTGTGCTAAGCATAGACAGCGCTAGCCAGGTCCCTGCACTGGCCATCTATGGGGCTTCCTCCGAGCCTGGGAGAACCCCAAGGCCTGACCATGCCCAACGGCCCCCACACAGAATCCCCCCAGGTTCAATTCCACCTCCGCGAGCAGGGGGCGCATGAAGGAGGCTGCTCCAGGTACAGGCGCAGGCCTCGAGTGAGCAGGAGGAGGGGGACAGGGGGGCAGAACGGCGCTGCCAAGGGGGCAGGGGAACAGGGCTGGGAGGCAAGGTGTGCTTCACCACCAAAGCCCTTCTGTACTAATATCGCCCTGAGGTCACTCCGTGGGCCCCCTCCCTCCCCCCCGCCATGGCCGACCCTCGCTCCTACAACAGCCTGCTACTGCCGTACAGACGGAGGAGCAACTACAATGGCTTTGGGAACTCGGTTTCCGCTTGAGGACCTGGTGTACTAGACCTGCAATGCCTGGGGCTTTGTGCTACAAAGGGACCCGCTCTCCAGCAAGGGAACAGACTGGATCCGGTCGTGGTGCAGTCTCTAGGAGGCTGCAGTAAACATCGGATTGGTTGAACCTCTTGGGTTTTGCCTCTGTGTCCAACACCAACCGGGGGATGCTAGGAGCCTGGGGACACCCCTCGGAGGAGAGACTGAAGAGATCTGGACTGTTCCCCTTAGAGAGGGGATGTGATAAAATCCTGAATGGGATCGAGAAGGGAGATCCAGGGCTGTTCTCCCTGTTTAAACGAGAGACAGTCACTGACATGGGAAAGGGTGAAATTCACAAGTGATCAGAGGAAATGCTTTTTCACAGAACAGGTGATTAGCCTGTTCCTATGGGATGTGCTGAAAGGTGAAAGATCAGATTGGAGGGAGGTTATTTTGCTGATGGTTCAAAGAGGGGAGGCATCACCCATACAGAGGAGAGCCAGAATATTATACAAGAATTGTGAGATGACCTTGGAGACAAGAGTGACAGAAATGGGATGAAATTCAATTGTACCAAGTGCGAAGTCATGCACTTAGGGGCTCATGATAATTTCTGCTACGAGCTTGCGGCATATCAGTTGGAAGCGACAGAGGAGAAGAGAGAATTAAGTTTAGAATTTAGAGAATGAAAGGAGGGTAATATAATTAATGCCAATCAGCATGGGTTTATGAAATATAGATCCTGTCAGACTAACGTGATGCCAGGTTTTTGATGAGATTACATGTTTTGTTGATAAAGGTAAACAGTGTTGTTGTAATATACGGAGACTTCTGCAAGGCATTTGACGTGATCCCACATGACATTTTGATTAAAAAAACTAGACTGATTTAGAATTAACACTGCAGACAGTAAATGGATTAAAAGCTGGCTACGTGATTAGTCTCAAAATGTAACTATAAATGGAGAATCATCATTAAGTGGGTGTGTTTTCGTGGGGGTCCCGCAGGGATCAGTTCTTGGCCCTACCCTATTTAACATTTGTATCAATGCCCTGGAAGAAAACATCAAATTCACACTGATAAAGTTTGCAGATGACTCAAAAAGTGAAGTGGTAAATAATGAAGAGGACAGGTCACTGTCACAGCGCAATCTGGATCGCTTGATAAACTGGGTGCAACCAAACAATATGCATTTTAATATGGCTAAAGGTAAATGTGTACATCTAGGAAGAGTGTAGCCGTACTTACAGGATGGGGGACACTACCCTGGGAAGCAGTGACTGAAAAAGATTTGGGGGTTGTGGTGGATAATCAGCAGAACACAAACATCTCCCACTGTGATGTGGCCAAAAGAGCTAATGTGATCATTGGAGGCATAAACGGGAATCTCGAGTAGGAGCAGAGAGGTTATTTTATCTCTGTATCTGGCACTAGTGTGACTGTTGCTGGGATCCTTTGTCCAATTCTCGTGCCCACAGTTCACGAAGGATGTTGACAAACTGGAGAGGGCTCAGAGAAGAGCCACGAGAACAATTAAAGGATTAGAAAACCTGCCTGACAGTGACAGACTCAAAGAGCTCGATTTATTTAGCTTAACAAAGAGAAGGTTACGTGGTGATTTGATTACAGCCTATAAGTACCTACACTGGGAACATATATTTAATAGCGGGCTTTTCAATCTAGCAGAGAAAGGTCTAACACGATCCAATGGCTAGAAAATGAAGTGGGACAAATTCAGACTGGAAATAAGGCGCGCATTTTTAACAGTGGGGATAAATAACTGGTGGAACAACATAGCCAGGGTTGATGCATTTTCAGGAGAGAGAGAGAGAGAGAGAGAGAGAAGTATTAGGGCCAGTGTACGAGGCACTGGGGAAACCTCCTTTGGAATACTGTGTCCAGTTCTGGCCACCCATGTTCAAGAAAGATGAATTTGACCTGGACAGGTGCAGAGCAGAGCTGCTAGCAGGGACAGGGGACTGGGAAATGGAGACCTGTCTTAGGAGAGGAGACTGGAAGAGTTGGGCTTTCTTAGCAAAAAGAAAGCTGACAGGGGCTATGATCGCTCTCTCTAAATACATCGGGGGGGGGGGGGTAATACCAGAGCAGGGAAGAGCTTTTAGGCTAAAGAACAATGTTGCCATAAGAACAAATGAATATAAACTAAAGAACAAATTCAGGCTGGTAATTAGAAGAAGGTTTCTAACCCTCAGAAGGGGGAGGTTCTGGAACAGCCTCTCCTAGGAGTTGGGGGCTGGGAGCAAACAATTCATGTTAAGAGAGAGCTGGATAAATTTATGAGTGCGATCGTACGATGGGGTTGCTTGTGATGGTGGGGGGCAGGGCTCAGCAGCCACGGGCCTCACTTCTGGTTCATGTCTTCTGTCCCTAAAAGGGCATGCTTCAGGGTTTCAGACGGCTGCCTGCAAGGGTCAGGAAGGGATTCTCCCATCCCCGCTGCCCCTGCAATGTATTCTCTGTTTGTTTTTTATATCTCCTTCCTCTGAAGCATCAGGGATGGTCACAGCTGGGAACAGGACACTGGACGGGGAGGGCCAGGGCTCTGGGATGGCATCCAGCATTCTCTCCCAGACTAGCTGGTTCTTGCTCACCTGCTCAGGGTCTCACGGAGTCAGGAAGGAACTTTCCCTGACATTGCAGAGGGGTTTAACTTTGGCTGTTGGGTTTAATGTGCGGGTGTTGGTGGGGTTGGTGGCCTGTGGCATGGAGGAGGTCGGACTAGATGATCTGATGGTCTCTTCTGACCTTAAACTCTATAGTGTCAGGAGTGGCATCCGTTCAGAAACCAGAGACTTTGTGGCTAACCCCTGTCTCTGTCGGGGATTTCACGGATATAAAATGCCCCGCAGTCAGAGCTCTAAAGGCAAAGAATGGTCTCTCAGGTGGGGGTGAGATGTCCCCTTGGGCACAGGGTGTTGGTGGGCAGACACTGGGCAGTATTTTCCAGATATTGCCCTTGGTAGCAGGCACAATTCTGGGCAGGTGTGTAATGAAAAAGAAAACAAGATCCCTAGAGATTTCCAAGCCAGCAGCTGGACCCTCCTTAGCGCTGTCACCTCCACTTCAGCAATTCCAGCAGACGCCGACCGGTCTTTCTTATGCACAAGATTAAAGGGCAGGTTTGACAGGTCTGCCACCTGCCCACGCAGCACGGTCCTTTGGGTGCAGACTCTGGCAAAGCTTTGAGAGCTACGGGCTGTCAGGCAGCAGCACGTAAGCAGGCTATAGCAGGCCTATGTGATAAGCATGTGTATGAGTGGAGATGTCTAGGGCTGTGGGTGTCTCTCGATAGGTGTTTGCCTATGGGTACAAGTGCGTGCACCTGTGGATCGCTGCCTGGCAGCTGAGCGTGCCTGGGGGGCATAGGAAGATCAGTTTGCTCCAAATCCGATAACAGCCACTCTGGGAACTTTCTATCCTAAAGCAGGAAGTTCGGGGCTGCTGGATTCCCCATGGTTCTGAACCTATTCCATTGATATTACCTTGGTCCCAACAAACTCCCCTAATAACCCCCACCTGGACTCTGCATTGCTTCCAGGTTGGCACAGACCCCTGAGTGGTCTGTTAGTCCCAGCCCGAGGCACAGGTTAGAGATCAGAGTTCAAATCCCAGGGCTTGCTCTGGGATCCGCACAGATACGTGGGACCTGGAGCCTAAACAATCCCTACACATAAGGATTCTGCATGCACAATTTTCACCAGTGGCACTGGCCAGCCTGGCTTTCCTGACAAACGCAGCCAGAGCCCAGGGCTTTACTGCTGCTGAGTTTTGTCCCAGGAGGCAGAATTCTGCCAATTTCCTGGGGAAAATGTCACTGGTTTTGTCATCCAGATGAGACTGCCCAGCAGGAGCTGGGGGAGGGGCAGAGGAGGGCGAGCATGAGTGTGTGCGCGTGTATGCGCGAGTGAGTGAGTATGTGAGCCAATGAGTGTGTATGTGAGTGAGTGTGTGCGCGCGTGTGTACGTGAGTGTGCGTGCATGTACACACATCGAGGAGGGGTTTGTTCATTTTCAAGAACAGCGGGAAGGGTTGGAATGAACTGCCCCTCCCCCGCATTCTTGCTCTCTCTCTCTCTCATTATACTGCTACCCTGTTATTTCTGCTCCGATCCAGCCGCTAATGACCCATGGATTTGGGGGAATGGCCGGATTTTCAGACAGTTTTTGGCAGACTAAGACGAGGCACCAAACCAGTGACCTGGATAAAAAAAGACGCCCCCTCCCCTGTTGATAAACACGCCAGTTGGTGACACTTGTTCCTAGCTGGGAGGCGACGCCAGGGCTGGTGACCAGACCCAGGCATTCACCTTCCCGAGTAGCAACACACGGAGCCCATGGCAGACACTGGAGCTCTCCCATCCTCCCAGCTTGCTCGTACACCCCACCGCACACACACATGCACACCTACACTGCTATTTTGTGGGATACTCCAAGCCCTGCACACTCACTAATTCCCCCCCACAATCATACCCATTCCCACAGCCTTATCAACTCACACTTACACCCCCCATCACAATCACACCCATTCCCACAGCCCTGTCAAACCACACTCGCACCCTGGCACAATCACACCCATTCCCACAGTCCTGTCAAATCACACTCACCCCCAGCACAATCACACCCATTCCCACAGCCCTATCAAATCACACTCACACCCTCAGCACAATCACACCCATTCCCACAGCCCTGTCAAACCACACTCGCACCCTGGCACAATCACACCCATTCCCTCAGTCCTGTCAAATCACACTCACACCCCCAGCACAATCACACCCATTCCCACAGCCCTGTCAAACCACACTTGCACCTCAGCACAGTCACACCCATACCCTTGCTCACTTACACTCATACCCCCATCAGTACACAACACACATTCCTACACAATTATTCTCATACACACAACTCTGCACATCGCCACACACTCACATACTCCTACACAATGACATACACACCATAGACACCATCACTCTGATGCACTCCTCCTCTTCCAAGCTCAGACACTGACCCCTCAAACACACGCCCTACACAATGACACAAAGCCCAAGTGGGCGCACACACAGAGCAAATAGCATCACTCTGCTCTCCCTAGCCCATCACTCCCCTGCACACACACCCTGACACAGTGACATACACTCTCCACAGTCACACACTCATACCACTCCACAATCACTCTGCGTGTGTGCGCACACACGGCCACGCACACACACACAGTGCAGCGAGCAAACTAGGGCTCTGGCATCGGGCCGGCTGGGCTGTGACTCATGTGACACTCATTGGTTCTGACAGAGATGGGAGCTGCACAGAGCAAAGCGCTGGAGACACCGCGACACACAATCAGGTCACACTTCACTGCACACTCACCCCTATCCACACGTGTCTCCCTTCCCCCGAGTGCTGAGCACCCCATCTGCCTATGGAGAGAGACACAGGGCTGAACCGATTCTGCCCAAGCACTCACACTTATCTTGATACCCCCAACACCCCATCATCTACTGACACCCCCAAAGACAACAGATTCTAGTACGCCCAACACACACACAACCATCTACTGACAGCCCCCATACACCCAGACATACATGCGCTCCATCTACTAACACCCCCAAAGACATATCCCGACACCCCCAGCACACACAGACGTACTGACGCTCCCCAGTATACACACATCACATCTGATGCCCCCCAATAGAATGACACCAACACCCCCCGCCTCGTGACAACTGCACCGCACACAGGTATTTATGGAACCGTATCCTGCTCCTTCCCCTGCCCCCAGCCTCATCCCTCTCCCGTTCCAGCCCCGGTGGGGCCACAAAGACATCAGCTGAGCGAGGGGAGTTCAGAGAGGGGCGGGCAGGGAGGGAGCATGAGTTATGAGGAGAGAGGAAAAGGGTTAAATCCACCCGGCTGGCTGGGCAATGGCAGATGGGGAGAAGCATCTTCAGAGCCCTGATGCGAGTCCCCTGGGGGAAGGGTGGGCAGCCCAGTTGGCTCCATGACAGGGGAACAGATCTGGCTGCAGGGTACAGACCCCCCAAGGAGGTGCCATTGGGAGTCCTGGGCTGCTGGATACAGGGCTGCTGGGGAAGTCTGTAGGGGTGACCTCGTGCTGGGCCCTGGGTACGGGAGGAGATGGGACCTATGGGGGCTTCCCTGGGCCTGAGATCTTGCATCCAAACTCTGGCAACAGTGCACAATATTGCCCCAGAGCCCAGCCCCCCCATCCCTCGCACTGAGCCGCCTCGTTCCCTCTTGGTTGCCCTGGAAACCACTGCCATCCACCATGACGGTAAAGGCGGTCGCCATGGCAACCACTATTTCTTTCACTTACTGTTTTCTTCTTTCTCTCCTTCTCCCCTGGGGCAACACCCCCTCCCCCCCATCCCGCACACCTGGCGCCTGGAGAGACATGGGGTGGGGATGTGGGGGGAGGACAGCGGGGGTTGGTTCTGTCAGGGCCCAGATTATCTCTGACTTTTCCTGATGGAAAGGTGGCAGTGAGGCCAGCAGCCAGCTGGGGGTGTGTGTGTGTGTGTGGCAAAGTGGGGCTCCATCCATCCAGTCATCCATCGCCAGTATCCATCTGTCTATCCATCCATCCCCAGTATCCACCTGTCCACCCATCCCCAGTATCCATCTGTCTATCCATCCATCCCCAGTATCCACCTGTCCACCCATCCCCAGTATCCATCTGCCACAGAATATATGCGTCAATCCATACATCTGTCCACAGTATCGATCCTTTCATTGTAACCAGCCAGCGATCACCTAACACAATATGTAATCTATCCATCACGTCTGGCCACCAATATCCAATGCCCCAATTCCTCCATCCCCACATAGTTCTCCAGGATCCATCCAACTCCTTCATCTCTCTAAAGTCTCCCTCCATCCCCATGTCTCTGGGGCTTCTATAGCACTCTCACCCCGGTCCTGGCCCACCCATGATACACCCCCCCTGATTTCGGTAAAGATTTGGGACAGAGACCCCGGGCTTTACTGCTAACAGCCCAGCTGGGCTTATTTTGTCCCTCTCAAGAGGCATTTCCTGAGCTAAGAACGTCTGTCCTTGGCATGACCACTAGAGGGTGCTGAAAGCTGGATGCCCCCATCTCTACACTGCCCAACAGAGCATCATCTCCTCTGGAATAACCAGATTCACTGAGAACAAACACTGGAGCCAGACTGGGATCCCAGCACGACTTTCACAGAGGGCCCCTCAGTGTACAAGAGACCCAAGCCACAAACCTGGAGCCGAACACGCCCGCAGTGGTGGTGCCCGAAACCCAGGCCTGCACCCACAGCCAATCCCTACAAAGCCCTTTGCCCTGCCGCACCCACCCTCTCCTTTTGCTGCGGGGAGCTCAAGAGCGCTCGAGACTGGGACAGGGCAGCCGGATGTAGACCGGAAATGTTGGCTCCAGGAGAAGGACCAAAATTTTATACACAATTAACTAAACAGAGACACTCCCATCCCCAGATAACCCCACTGCCTGCCTGCTCAGTTCAGGATCTCCCCCCATTTACTCCTTCCAGGCTGTGATCCAGCCAGGCCCTGGGCCCTTACCCCTCGCTGAATATCCAGGCATCTTCTGTCCTTCTAGCAACAGCCTCCTCCCTCTTCTCCAGCCACACCCTCTGCCCACTGCAGGCATGAGAGTCTCCTCCTCTGCAGCCCCCACCTCCCCCGCATCTCTCCACTGACAGAGCTGTATCTGTCTCACCAGACATCACGTTATCTACCCAAGTGTTGGGCTCAGGGATCCAATCTAACCCCTTTCTAGAGTCTGGGACTGTTCCCACCAGCCCCATCTCACTACTACACGATCTGTTCATTTCAACTGGCCACGACCCCATCTCCTGCCACAGGCCGGTCATGCCCCAGCTGTGCACAGGCCGTGGGGGAAGGAGGGCGTGTGTAGCATGCGCATGCAAGTGCATTTCCTGGCCCCATTTTCTCTCCATAGAAACCTCACAGGCCACCCCCTTTCTCAGGGCTGCTTTTCTATTCTCCTGGTTTCACTGGGAAGGGGAAATTCCTGTTGTGTTTCTTTAAAGGGAAACGTTTCCCAGCTGGCCCGTCTTCCTGAAACAATGAATCACTGGCTCGGCTCTTGGCCCGGTCTCCTGGGTTCTTTTTTCCGCTGTTGTTGCAGGCGGATTTTTTTGCACTCAGTATTCCAGGCTGCCCCTGCAACTTGTGAGTGTAGTGCACAGGGGAATCCTTTCTCTGCCGGTCTCTCCCATTCGCTCCATCCCAGGGAAGGTTTCCTCCCCATTCATCCGCGCCTTTCACTTCTCCTTCCCTCCCCCCGCCACTTTCATTCTGACTGGTTTTCTCTCTTCTCCCCCTCTTTTTGTTTTGTTTATTCCTTTCTCTCCCTTTTGTCCCGCCGGCGTAACACAGCCCTTCAGGGATAATAAACTGCCCAGCCTGGCTTCCTGCCCGTTTCCCAGGCAAGCTGGGTGGCACGAAGAAAAGAGCATGGTACAGAGATGGCTGGAAGTGCTGTTAGAGGAGGGGGACTGTGGGTTAGAACTTGTGGGTTCTATTCCCAGCTTTGGGAGGGGAGTGGGGTCTAGTAGTTAGAGTGGGGACACAGGGAGTCAGGTCCTCTAGGTTCTCTGCCTGGATCTGGGAGAGGAGTGGTTCTTATCTTTCCCAGGGGTAAGCTGCCCCAATGCCAGTCTCTCCTCATCCTAGTGCAGTATGTATTCACTAGTGCAAAGAATGCCCGGAAAGACTCGGCTCAGTTCTCTGAACCCAAGTCAGCCCAGCGCAGTCCATGTTGTTCCAGCTCCCATCTGCCTGTCCCAAGTCAGTTTGGCCAGGCCTTGACCCTTCCAGTCTCATGCCCCAAACCCTGAATAGCTAGTACGCTCTGAGCCAAACTCCATTGACTTCCATGGGCATTTGGACCCAAAACCACTGCTCCAGGGCGACATGGCTGTACGTGTCCCACCTGCATCCCAGTTCATGGCGCTTCTCTTTCACTTTGCAAGTTCTACAGAAAATCCTCTAGGGTTAATCTCTACAAGCTCTCAAATAGAGGGATAAAGATCACCTCCCCCTCTCAGCTCCCAAGCCAGTACAGGTTACTGTGGTCTTATACAAATGTTACAGCAAACAGACAATAGCCTTGAACCAATAGGAAAGGGGTCACCAGCCAATCTCAAAACAAGATACTCCACAGCACCCCCTACTGCCCATTAGAGTCATATGCTCTGCACCTTCTCTGTGACAGCAAACCCACCAGACAGGTGCATTGGACCAGCTTTGGCTAAGTCAGGGTTCCTGGGTTCTGTTCTTAGTTTGGCCATGGACTCGCTCGGTGACCTTGGGTGAGTCTCCATGTCTCAGTTTCCCCATGGTAAAACAAGGATAATAAACCTGATCTTCCTTGTAAAGCTCTTTGAGATCCGTGGAGGCAAAATGCTATAGAACTAGTATCCCTGCCTAAGATGGTGGATGAGAAACGGATCCCAGAAATAACTCCATGGCAGCTTAACCAAAGGCGACCAATAATGTCTGACTGGCCGTTATAGGAAGGCCCCTTCGCAGCACTCTGGTAGGGTAAAGGGGCCTGCCCCAAATAAGAATCAGGCCCAATTGCCCCTGGCTACAAGAAATTTGGTGCGGGGGATAACAGGTGACACATTTTGTCAGTGATGGGGGGGCACTTTGGGTCATTTATTGCATGTCAGTTGTATGTTATCACATGTGGTGATCTGTTACAGCATGTTCTGGGGTTACACGTGTCAAGTCAATTATTGTACATAAGTTACATGTGCTTTCAGTTACTGCAGTCCAAATGATATTACCCATGGTAACTTATCGCTTGTCTGTTATGGCAGGATAATGTGGTCATTTATGGAATGACAGTTCCATGGTATCACAAGTGAGATCAACTATGGCATGTGCTGTCAGAAGTCCCATGTCATTTATGGCATGTGCTTTTGGTCATCCCAGGCCCGTTACCATGTGTCATGTTAGTTATCATTGTTATGGCATGTGGGGTAATTTATGGCATGCCAGTTGTGTACGGTGACATGTGAGATCAGCTATGTCATGTATCCCACACATCAACCAGGACAGCTAGTGTGGGTCTGCTATGTCATGTGTGATCATGTAGGACATGCCAGTTGCATATGATTGCATGCTATTTATGGGATGTGCCATCATCACATGTGCAGTTACAGCATGTGGCATCATTGCATGTAGTTGCGGCATGTGCTGTCCATTATCCCATGTCAGTTACCATGTGTCAGGTGGGTTATCATGGGGCCCTCATGGCACACGAGCTCAGTAATTGTGTATTAGTTAGATGCCGGCACGTACCCTGAGGCTAGCTATAAATCAGGCCCTTCTAACTGCCGCTTAATGCATCTCCAAAGCGATCCTCATCTATTGCTATTTAACTACAGAGACTGGCTCAGAGACGACAGTTCCCAGGGGGCCATGGAGGGAAAACAAGCCCACGCTCCCAGCCTCTGCCTACTCACGGGCTCCACAAGGCCTGTCCGAGCAGTGGCCCCTGCACACCCCATGACTCAGGGCATTCGGGACAGCGTTGGCTTCTCCAGCCACCAGAAGGGCACAAGATGCAGCCCTGCCCTGTCCCCCTCAGGGAACGTAGAGATCAGGATCTCCCCATCTCCCAAACTGCAGGGAGGCCAGGGGCCAAGTCCCCTTCTCCTCTCTGCCTCTGCCTGGGGAAGCTCCAGTTCCCCTTTGGGGGCTCAGGAACAGGAGGCCCCCAGAGCCAGCCCCAGAGGAGGGGAGCTGGGGGGAGGGCACACTCACTCCACTACAGGGACGGGTGAAACCTCCAGTGGCAGGAGCCCATCTCACCCTGTGCAACCCGCTGCTGTTTCACATGGAGGCAGGATTTTCCTTCACTTCCTGTCCCAAAGTGCGAAGCAGCTGTTACCCAGCTGCCCCATTCCACCCCAGAGGTGGCTGCATTTCAGCAAGGAGGGGAAAGTGACACATCAGGGCAATAACACATAGCAATGGGGGCGGGAGGAGGAGTTTAACTGAGGGGAGGGGTGGGTTATGAAAAGAGAGGCCCCCAGGGCCCAAGCAGCAGCAGGGCGGGGCACGGGGTGAGGAAAGCTGATGGTTTCACTTTGCTCCAGACAATCAAGCCTTTCAAGCTCCTGGTAATTGAAGCCATGAGGCATCAGCCTGACACTCGGGAAGAGGAGAGAGCGGTGGAGCTGGAAGGAAGGGGGCTGGCTGGGGGATCCCAGGGAGCAGTCTGCAGGAGGCTCCGGAACGGCATTCCAGGGATTGTCTCCCACACCCCAACCACCACCCAGATACTCACTGCAATTCCAGGGGAGTCCCAGGGACTGACCAATTCAGTCAGCGGCTGGGCTCTAGATGATTAAACCGTCACTCCCAGGGGGAGAGCAGCACACAGTGGTGGTGACAACGTGTGGGGCATAGGAACAAACAGTGGGGACATACAGTGACACCACTGACAGACAATCCAACCTCAGCATCACACTGCCCTAGAACCCCAATGGGCCGATCCAACCTTACTGTCACACTGCTCTAGAACACCCATGGGCCAATCCGACCTCAGCATTACACTGCTCTGAAACCCCCGCGGGCCAATCCAACCTTATTGCCGCACTGCCCTAGAACCCAAATGGGCTAATCCTATCTTATTGTCACACTACTCTAGAACACCCATGGGCCAATCCAACCTTAGCACACTGTCCTAGAACACCAGTGGGCCAATCCAACTTCAGCATCACATTGCTCTAGAACTCTTGTTGACCAGTCTGATCTCATTATCAAACAGTTGGGAATTTTCATCATCCAGGCCTTTGTCTACTAATTTAAAGAGCTCATTAGGCAAAAGAGCTCATGTGACCCTGGGAGGCATAAACAGGGGAATCTCGAGGAGAAGCAGAGAGATTATTTTACCTTTATATTTTGCACTGTGGCGACTGCTGCTGGAATCCAGTGGCCAGTTCTGGTGTCCACAGTTCAAGAAGAATATTGATAAATTGGAGAGGGATCAGAGAAGAGCAACAAGAATGATTAAAGGATTAAAAAAAAAAAAAAACCCTACAGTGACAGACTGAAAGAGCTCAATCTCTTTAGTTTAACAAAGCAAAGATTAAAAGGTGACCTGATGACATCTTGAAATATCTACCCTGGGAACAAGTATGTAATAACAGGCTCTTCAGTCTAAGCAGAGAAAGGTTGAACCCGATCCAATGGCTGGAAGTTGAAGCTAGACACATTAGACCGGAAATAAAGGGGTAAATTTGTACCGATGAGAGCAATTAACCGGTGGAACAATTTACCAAGGGCTGTGGTGGATTCTCCATCACTGACCATTTTTAAATAAAGAGGGGATTTTTTTTTTTCTAACAGATCTGCTCTAGGAATTAGTTTGGGGAAGTTCTCTGGCCCACGTTATCCAGGAGGTCAGACTAGATGGTCCCTTCTGGCCTTGGAATCTAGGCATCTTATCACAGATTTGTCCCCCGAAAAGGTACACGTGGGGGTTTGAACCCAAGCAGGAGCCACCTATGCCACTAGGAATCTCACTTCTCTGCTCTGTTGCTCAGTTTCTCCATCTATAAAGGACACCCCATACCCCCAGTGCAGGGGCTGGGAGACTTAATTCATATTTATACATAAATTATACTGCAAATTGCTGTGTTACAGTGCTCTCACACCTTCTAATGCCCCTAAAGCATTAATGAATTAAGATTCATTCTCCCCCAGGGAAGACAGGTCAGTAAAGAGGTCAGCAAATAAACAGCATCAATAAATACATTGCTCAGTGAATGAACACATTGGAGATTTAATTGCTATCAGTAGCTAAACGTGTTACAGTCGCGGGCTGGATGGATCCATTCCATCCCAGCTAGTCATAATTCCAGTGACTAATGCAATGTGATTTGTTCCTTTGGGGGTGTGTTTGTAATCTATATTCCAATTCTCAGACTGAACTGAGATAAACTCCAAGCACAAGGCTCCCACGGCAACATTATTTCTAGAACTAGCTGGGAAAAGGGAGAGAAATTCTGTGGTTTGTTTTTTTTTCAAAATACCGATCTACATCCTACACCCCCTCCCCCCTTTTTATTTAATTTTACAACATTTTCTGTAGCTGGCAGAAAAATGGGGAAGGGAAAATTCTCACTCTCTCTCTCTCTCACACACACACACACCCCTCCCTTCCCCACAGTTGCGGACAATGGAGATTTCTCTCGCCCAGGGCATTGTACAGCATCACACAGCACTCGAGTCAGGTGACAATAGTAGTGACTTGCCTTCTTCCAACCCTGAACAAGGAACTTTATTAGAATGAGGAAAACAGGGTCATCCCTCCAGATGATCCACCTCTGCTTCGAATCTTCCCTGGCCCTGCTACTCAGACTGCTGGCTTCCCCCTGGGGACTGCCAGTCACAGGACAGGTAGCCTCCCAACCAGCAGCTGGATGCTGCTGGGTGTCGAGCCCAGTTGGTGGGGTCTCAGTGGTGCTAGACAGCGCTTCCTCCTGGCCATTCAGGGGCAGAGCCAAGAGGGGCCAAAATCCCTTTGGAGGGCAAGGATGACCTGGGAGAGGTAGATGTGGACTCAAACATCTAGTGGGGGAATGGGGAGTGAGTGGTGGGGGAGCTGGAGTAGATCACACGGGCTAGGGGATGCAGTGGCCTTCCCCATGGGGACACTGGGACCTGCAGTGTCCCTCACAGCACAGGGCTACACTGGATCTAAAGGGGGATTCTTTATCCGGGCTGCTAGGCACAGACAGACCCTGTGGTTCTTCCTGGCTCTCCAGTTCCCAGCCCACGTGCCCAGTGTCACCACACGGGGGCAGCTGGTGTGCTCAGCTCTGGTGGAAAGGACCCAGGATGGCAAGCCAGGGGAGGCATTCAGCTGGTGCTATGGTGGGCAGAGATTACTGGGTCAGTAATAAGACAAGAAGAGGGAGGCCAACCAGACCCTGCAATAGGCAGAGGAAGACCATGAAAGGGCTGCGCCAAGTGACCACCCCCTTCTGCCTCCATTCATGCCTTACATGCAAAGTGCTTCCTGAATATGCATGAAGGGGCGTGGCTCAGGGAGTCCCATTCACAAAAAGCAGCTCACACACACCAGCTGGATGCTGTGATGAGAGTAATTATTTTCTCTCCCCAGCCAGGCTATTTCCTCAGTGGAGTGACAAGGAAAAAGCAAGAAGGAGTTTGGTTTATGCTTCCTGTGTATCCAGCCGGCTTGGGTCCATCCCCACTAACATCAAACATTTAAATTGGTTCTCCCTGGCTTCGGGCCTGTCCGCATTCCTGAACTGCTCTGCCACAACCCCTCCCTCCAGAGAACGGAGCATTGTCTGGGAGCCAGGACTCCTGGGTTCCACAACACACCTCTCTGGCGAGGGAGTGGAGTCTACTGCTTAGAGCAGGAGGCCTCCTGGGTTCTCTAGAGGTTAGAGAAGGGAGACTGGGAGCTAGGACTCCGGGGTTCCTTTCCCAGCTCTTGGGCCAGTCACTTCCCCTTCCTGTGCCTTTGTTATCTGCAAATTAGGAACCAGGAAATCAAGAGCTGTGAGCTCCTCAGATGAAGGGCACTGTAGAAGCACACAAGACTTTGGATTTGGGAGCCAGCATTCGGCAGCAGCTCCATTGGTGAATCTTGGGCGGGCGGGGGCAGGGGTTGGTGTCTGCGGCTGAAATGTCTGATTCTCCCCACTCAGAAGATCTCCACTTTCTTGGGCAGGGGAGAGTGCAGCGCAGGAGATGGGAGGGCTGGAAACAGCAGAGCTGCCCTGAGCCTGCGACTGGGGGAGGAAAGGCCCTAGAACAAGGGGGAGATCATGCCCAGGGCAGAGTCTGCAGCTGGCAGGGGAGGGGGATGAATACAGGTTCCTCTGGGGTGGGGGGCAGTTGATTCCCTGTCAGAGAAGCTGCCCTGCACAAACCCTCTGCAGGTCAGTCTCTCCCCAGCATGTGGTTCCCCCGCCCATTCTCCTCCCTGTCCCTCCCGCCCCCCAAGCAGCTGGGAAACGTGGGGGCTGGTTTGACAGAGCAAATTAAAGTTTGCGGCCCTGATGAAATGTGAAATGGGCTGAGCAGCTTGATTGGGGGGGGGGAGGAGGAGGGAGGCATAGGAGGGACCCCCCAGGGGACTGGAAGCAACAGTGGTTGGGTTTCTAGGCGCAAAGAAATCGCCATGGCAACTGCCGAGTCCAGCATTATTTTAACCCTGGCATCCCCTCCTCACTAGCTAGGTAGGATCAGTTCCCTTCTCTTTGACTGGAGAGATCCTGGGGGCGCCAGGCGCCATCCTCCCCCACCTCCCCCCGCACCAGGTGGGTACAAGGCTGGGGCACAGGTGCACCCACTTCCTAGGCCCAGGGTAGTACCCAGCACAACCTCGGCTGTGCCCTGCTTTGGCAGAGCAGATGGGCGCAAAGATGGAGGGGGAATGGGGGTGGCAGCAGTCTCTAGGTACCAGTCTAAACTCTGTGTGTGTGTGTGTGTGTGTGTGTGTGTAAGAGAGATCACCACTTCCCACTGGATGGAAGCAGAACTGCCTGGCTGTGTGTCAGAGCCCCCACACTACTGACAGCCAGTGGGGATTCTCCTTTAGTTCAGGTGTCAGGTTTCCAGCATAGAAGGCCCTGGGGTCACTCCCTGCTACACCTGGGAAGCTGTGAGCAGCTGCAGGTCTGCTGCAGTATTTGCCTCTTATAAATGAGTAGATTGGGGTGGGAGGGTTGAAAGGGGTGCTCTACCTCCCACCCCAGGATGCAGGAGATCGGGGATGGGAAAGGATGCAGTGGAGAGAGGAGGTGCTTGGAGTGAGTGGGCAGGGATGTTCAGCAGCAGCTGGGAGCGGGGGAGCTTCAGCCAGCCCCCAGCCACGTGGGGAGAAATACCCTCCAGCCTTTCCATGCAAAGGTGTAACTGAACCAGCCCCCCACCCTGGCCCCCCATCCTCACCTCTATATCGATGGGCCCTGTTTCTACACTCATCTGCCAGCAGGGGGCTCAGGGTGGTACCTCAGAGCCCGGCAGGCCCGACCCACCTGAGATTCCCAGGGAATTTGGTCCCCTGGAGCGACCCGCTATCTTGAACAGCCCAGCAGGGGGCACCAGCTCTGTCACAGCTAGAGACTCATCCGCTGCGCGTTCACAGGTGGATCACGGAGCAGGCCCCAGTGATGGCCCGCCCCAGTCCTGCCTCCAGCATGATGTGCCTCTCAGCTGCGGCAGGGACTGTCTCTCCCTGGGTGTCCGGACAACACCCAGCCCAGGAGGGCCCTGATCTCAGCTAGGGCAGAGACTGTCTCTCCCTGGGTGTCCGGACAACACCCAGCCCAAGAGGGCCCTGATCTCAGCTGGGGCAGGGACGGTCTCTCCCTGCCTGTCTCAGCTGCCGCCATTAGAATGATCTGTGCACTCCCTTAACGTCCCAGCCCAGCCTGTCGGCTCCACAAGCACAGAGGAGAGGGGACTTCGTGCTCACCTCTTGCCTCTTCCAACTGGCTGAGCTAACGACCCACCACATTAACAGGTGACCTAGCATCTGCAAGACAAGCCAACCTTCGACCTCGGCCAGACCCTGCCGGCCACTCATAGCCAGACACCGAGTCTGCCAGCTGGCTGGTGGCCAGGGGCAGGAGATTTGACCCTGTGGCTGCTGCAGCCGTCTAGAAACACAAACGGAAGACGGGCTCATGGCTAAAGCACAGCTCTGGGCCTGGCTCGGACCAGGAGGGAGCAAAGGGGCTGGAGGCCAGGACTTCGAGGTTCTGTTCCTGATTTTGCCACGACTGGCTGCGTGACCCAGGGCAAGTCATTTCACAGCAGGGACCTTTCTGCCGAGGTGAGATGGGGCTGCCCACTCCAATCACCCCTGAAATTCTGTCCCCACTGAGATCATGGGCAAACACTCCCATTGAGTCACAGATTCCCAGGCCAAAAGGAACCACTGTGATCATCCCTCTGACCGGCGTAACTCAGACAATAACCAGCGCCGAGCTTTTAGACAAATATCCCCTCTTGAGTTAAAGATTGTGGGTGATGCAGAATCCCCACAACCCTTGGGAAATTGATCCAGTGGTTAATTACTCTGACTGTTAAAAACATACACCTTATTTCCAGTGTGAATTGGTCTAGCTTCAACTTCCAGCCATTGGATCGTGTTGGACCTTTCTCGGCTAGGCCGAAGAGCCCGTTATTAAATATTTGTTCCCCAGACAGATATTTATAGACTGTGATCAAGTCCCCCCTTCACCTTCTCTTTGTCTCTCTCGCTCTCCGGCAGGTTTTCTCATCCTTTAATAATTTCCGTGGCTCTTCTCTGACCCCTGTGCAATTTATCAACGTCCTTCTCGAAGAGGGGGCTCTGGAACTGGGCACAGGACCCCAGCAGCAGTCGCACCAGTGCTAGATACAGAGATAAAATAACCTCTCTGCTCCTACTCGCGCTTCCCCTGTTTATGCCTCCCCAGCCCAGGATCACATTAGCTCTTTTGGTCACTGCATCCCACTGGGAGCTCACGTTCAGCTGATTATCCACCACGATCCCCAAGATCTTTCTCACAGTCCCTGCTTTCCAGGATCGAGTCCCCCATCCTGTAAGTACGGCTGCACTCTTTGTTCCTAGCTGTGTACATTCACATGCAGCCATATTAAAACGCATCGTTTGCTTGCGCCCATGGACCAAGCAATGCAGATCGCTCTGTCGGTGACCTGTCCTGTTTCTTTACCGCTCCCCCAATCTTTGTGTCACCTGCAAACTTTAGCAGGGACGATTTTAGGTTTTCTTCCGGGTCATTGATACAAACATTCAATAGGGTGGGCCCAAGAACCGATCTCCGCAGGACCCCGCTGGAAACACGCCCACTCAATGACGACTCCCCAGTTACAATTACATTTTGAGACCAGCTTTTAATCCCTTTAATCTGGGCCGTGTTCATTTTATATCCTTTGTGGTTTTTTAATCAAAATGTCAGGCTGCGCCAAGTCCGACGCCAAGCAGGAGTCTCAGGATGTTCTATCTATTGGCTTTGCTGGGAGTAGGATGGGCCAGTCCTCACACTTATCTTGGCCCACCCTGAGCAGGAAGAAGAGCCCCCCGGAGGTGGATGGAGACACTGCCTCCCACACACCCCCGGGACCCCCATCCTGGAGACAGCGGGAATCCGAGCTCCATTCCATACCCCCCGCCCCTCTTTATCTCCCCTGGACAATCTGCTTAGTGTGGATCACGCGGCCCAGACCTGCCGTGATGGGAATTGCTCTGCTACCGCTGACCCCATTTGGGCAGAAGTAATCTCCCGGCTTGTTGCTCTCCTGAATGCTGGCGCTGCCCTAAATACAAAGGCTTGGGGGGTTGGGAGAGAGATGGCAGCTGGGGTGGGGCCTGTCACGCTGACAGGATGTAGCACAGGAACAGGGACGCAGGAAGCTGGTTTGTAACCAGTGGAAACAACCCAAACAGGGCACTCGCTCGTTTCCTTCCTCTCTCCCTCCGCATCTTCCTGTCTTTGTCCCTCGCCATCCATGGCGGCACACACAGGTGTGTGAGGAGGGGGCGAATAATCCTGGGTTCTAGGCCAGCTCTGGGATTGGCTTGGGCGCTAGTGGTTAGAGCAGGTGACTGGGAGTCAGGACTCCTGGGTTCTGTTACTGATTCTGCCACTGTACAATCACATGCCCAGTCCATGATAAACATCCTCCTAGTCACTCCTCCTCCAGCCGCCAACGTTCTGTGTGTAGCCACGGCACCTGGCATTCGAGGTGCTCCAGGTGCTTTGCAAATGTCATTTTAGGTGTCTGGAGATGTAATTATGCAGCTGTTTGGGGGCTTTTCCTTAAATATCCTGAGGCTGGCTTTCTCCGGGCAGTCCTGGGTGATGCGGGAGCTTTCTGCGATGTGTCCGTTTCTTTGGAGAGCACCCAGCACCGGAGACAGACAGGTCCTCAGCCCCCAGCAGGCTGTTGATCTCGGAGCTGTTCGTCACGAGTCCCGGATTGGAGGATCGCATCGGGGAAGTCACTGCTGTCCCACAGGGGAGCTGAGCCCCCTGGTTCATATCAATCCTGCGCTGGGTGGGTTTGTACGTGGATTTAACCATGGCACATGTCCTGCCACCCTTGCAGTTTTGCAGCAAGTTCCGAGATTGAGTCCAAAGGGTTTTTTTTAATCTCCAAAGCAGGAAGAGCTCTTCCTCCGGCTGCTTGTTTACAGATTTGCAGATGAGCATCTGTGGGGCAAAACCACGGCCAGCCGATTGCGGCCGAGGGAAGAACCGATTTAGCCTCGGCGGATTCAGTGACTGTTGGTTGGCTAGGATTATTTCTGGGGGATGCTATGCAGCAACAGCTAACACAGAGGCTTTTCTAGCTGCGTGAGCTGAAGACATCTCAGACTGGGCACAGCGCACGGAGGAGGGATGAACAGGTGGCTCAGGCACTGGGCTAACGCAGCTGCCTCTGCCGCCTAAGTCCAAAATGTCGGTGCCACTGAGATCCTCAAAGCCCTTGCAACACTGGTGCCCAAGGTTTGGCCTCAGTTCCCCTCTACCTTGGCTCCCCCATCTGTGACATGGCAGAGCAGTGCTATTGATCTGTAGCTGCCTCAGTTGTGGAGCAGGACCCCATGGTGCTAGGTGCTGTACAAACCCAGTCTCTGCCCCAAGAAGTTGACAGTCTAAGCAATAATCCTCCCCTCCTCACAGGGATTTCAGGAGAGCCAACAAGGTGCTCAGAAACGTGTGTCCGAGCAAGGCGGGAGAACCGGCCCTTTGGCACGTAAAAGGCCATTAGGATTCATTCACTTGAACAGCTCCAGCTGGGCACCCGAGGGGCGCACTGGTCTCAATGAAGCGAGACAAATTCCGACTGGAAACGAGGGTCACGTTTTCAACCCTCAGGAGAGCGCCGAGGACCGTGGAGAAGCCGGTGTCTTCCGGCGCTGGCCTCGGATGTAAACCTTGGTGCACATGAGACTCGTGGCAGCAAAGACCGGAGACAACCCAATCAAGTGGAAGCCGGGGAACGACCCCAGATGGGAACATGCAGACCCTGCGCAAACACAGACTCTCCCTGATGCGGTGACCCCTGCCAGCACCCCGTACGCCCGAAGAACCAGTCCAGATAAGGGACACCACCTGGTCTTGGCTGTGGTGTGGAGTGACCAGGTATGATGGAGATCAAGGGTCACAGTGGATTCTCCATCCCTGGCCAGCTTTAAATTAAGGTTGGATGTTTGCCTAGAAGATCTGCTCTGGTTCCAACAGGAATTAACTCAGAGCCGTTCTCTGCCCTGGGTATCCTCCCCTCCTCCCAGATGATCCCAGTGGTCCCTTGACATCAGAGCTCACGACTCCCAGCTCAGGGTTCTGTGCCCTGCTCCATGCTGCGCTCCCGCCCCACCCCACACACCTGCACAGAGCAAATCTCCGTGGAGGAAAACGCCTCCAGAAGCAGCACAGAGCGTGTTGAGCCAATTCCCCGGCAAGAAGCACTGGAAGAGCGCCCAGGCGAGGTGCCATCCCAGTGGCAAAGCATCATTTGTCACACAACCAATCGCCAAAACCAACAAAAACTTATTAAATGGAAAATAAGCCAACACCAGCACACGAGTCGTAAATGCATCATGTGGCTCGCACCCATAGGACAGTGTGGGGTGTCTCTGTACAGGCTCCTCCCCCCCCCCCGTTCTGCCAGTGCCCCTCAATCCCGACCCACATCCCCCTGCTATCCCAGCCCTGGGCTTCCCCTCCCCCAGTTCTGCTAGTGCCCCCAATCCCAACCCGCGGAACTATTTCCATTTTAAATTCCGATAAATAACAGCAAAAATTGTTGCAAGAAGGTTGTTTTCCATCCAGCTTTGCAAATAACAAGGGAGGCGAAGCAACTCCGGTGAGGTTGCACAGCCAGCCCTGGGTAGAGTTGGCAAGAGAATCCAGGAGTTCCGAGGTCCCTGCAGCCCCTAACCACTGCTCCCCGCTGCCTCCTGCATGCCAGCCAGACGTTTGGTGGCCTCTGCAGCCACTGACCATTTGTACACGCCGCCTGCTGCATCATTCCCACCTGTCCCCCCCAAGGCTAGGTCGTAGCAAGGGACATGAAAGCAAGAAGCTCAATGCATCCTCTTGGAAGGAAGAAGCTCGGTGCCTTGCCTGGAAGTCAGGAGACCTGGGTTCCATCTGTGCCACTGCCATGCTGGATGGCCTTGGGCAAGTCCCTTCCCCACTCTGTGCTTCAGTTTCCCCTCCCACCTAGATTCCCTTGGGAGACTTTCCCCAGCTTGGGCTAGTTTCCCTCACCATCTGCTCCTGGTTACAGCACTCAGCAAATCCCTCTCCCTGCCTGCAGACCCTTGTTGTGCCCTCTCTCTATCAGCTCTCATGTCCCCCAGCCCATGATCTTTCTCTGGCTCATCTCTCAGCCCACTTCAGCGCATCAATATCTTCCTGTTAACAAGGCACCAACCATAATGCCCTGAGAGCGCCGTGGAGCGAAGGCTGGGATTCTACGGCCTGATTCTCAGTCAGCTCCCTACTTGCGCCAGAGCAGGAGGCTTTAAGCCACCTTTGCACTCTCCATAGTCTAGGGCTGTGCAGGGGCCGGCCCAGCCCCCAGTGTCAGTTAGAGCAGCCTCGGGGCTGCTCTAACTTATGCTCTGCTTCCCATAGTGCCTCTATGGCCCCAGCAAGCAGAGAACAGGCAGGGCCCGAGGCATTCCAGCCACACCCCCTGTGCTGAGGATTGGGTCGGTTCAGACCGTTCATGCCATCCCAGGGGGGATTCTCGGAGGGCCATTCCCAGTCACCACTTGCAGAGGGGCCTGAGTGTGACTGAGGAGCCCCATTACTTGCCCGGCAATGGCCTCCGCTAGCCCCCCGTCTCGCCAGCACAACGTGCTTCCCCTCTGCTCTCTGCACGAGGGGGCTGGCAAGGGGCAGGATGCAGTGACCTGAGTGACCCGATGGCTCCCCGATTTCCCCAGCCTCATGGGTGCCTGGGGAGTGCCAGTCACTCCATGCATCCCGGTTCCTTCCACGTTGCTTCCTCCGGCCCTGCTTCACCCCCCTCACCCCCATCACAGGTTCTTGGCATACCTATTCCCCAACCCCCACAGGACCAGACACCTCCCAGGGCAGCTGCTTCCTTGTGAGTGTCACAGGGCCCAGAGGAGCAGAGATTTTGGACCCGGGGCTCAGCCACCACCAGGCACGTGACGCCGGGTAGGGCCGTGGGTTTCAGCCCCTTGCGGCTGGGCAGGGGATCTGGCTCAGTGGAATTCCCACTGTAGCAGATGTGGAATGTTTAACCTGACCCTGGACTGAGATCCCCCGTGTCTGCTGAGAGCATTGGCAGGTTCGAGTTTCCTCCCGACAGCTGGAAATAATATCAAGTTGAACAAGGCAACGGAGCTGATTCCCTCTCCCTCTCTCCTCCCACTTTCCTATTCCTTCACTCTTTCCCCATCTTTCTTTCCTTCCTCTGATCTTGCTCCATCGTCCTCAGCTCCAAGAAGCAGCACCCCTCGTGCTCTTTTCACACCCCCACTGCGTTGTGTTCCCCCCGCCCCCCACCCAACACCTCTCCTCACACACAAACACTTTGGATCTAACTTGGCCAGTCAATGCAAATCCTCCAGCAAGCGGCCCCCCCGGAAATGGAATGGAATGTCCGGTCGGCTGCTGGAGCCATGCAGAAAAGCTCAGGGACACAAACAAAAGACGAGCAGAGTGTGGAGGGGGTTGGTGTGTGCCCCAAACAATGGGCCTTTTATTCGGCGATCCCAAGCACCCAAATCCCCAAGACAATGCCGAGTGACTGGCAGCCCTGTAGTGCAAGCACAGCACTGACACCCGGAGAGAGAGAGCCCTTTCAGAGACAGGCCTGATGGTTAACTGTTTCTGGGACGGCAGTTCGTCCCCAGAGGCGGCTAGTCACCACGCTGCATGCTGGGGAAATTCAGAGGGACAGAACTCAGATCCTCCTGCTCCAAAAGCACGGCCCCCTGCCGGGGAATCACCATCAACTGTCAGCACTACAGGGCCTATGACACATGGAGGAGCAGCTCTAATTCATCCAGTAGAGGGCAGTGGGGGTGCACTCACGCACTAGCCCAGCTCAGCACAGGACTTTGCAATGATGCAGCCACTTCTCTCCAAGCACTTTCCAAACATTCTTGAACTAAGCCTGCCAACACTGCTGAGCAAGGGGACATGTTGAACGGGTAAGGAAACTGAGTCAGAGGGTGACTCACCCAAGGGTTTGCTGAAAACCTACAGCTGAATCAGGAATAGAAACCAGTTCTTACCGCCAGCCCCCTGCTCGAGCCACTAGCCCCGCGTCCCCTCCTAGAGCCAGTGGGACCCAGGCGTCCTGACTCCAGCTCCTTTGATATAATTATGAGACCACCCTCCCCCCCAGAGATGGGAATAGAGCCCAGCTGTTCCTGTCCCCTCTCCCCCCACTTTAAACCCTGGATCCCACTTCCGCTGCGAGTCCTGGTCAGAAGAAAATTTTTAAAACCAAAGGGGGAACTACACAAAACAGAGGTTTTCCCAGCCCATTTCACCACAGTTTAAACATGAGCCCCCCTGGGCTGGCAAATCCACCCTATTCTGGAACCACTTTGCTCCTTTCTCAGCTATCACTAGAAATGGATGACAATTTTTGGCCAAAACTTGGGAGGTAAATGCCAATTCAACCAAACAAATGTTTCTCTCATTTCGTGTCACTTGCACTGAAATTGTTCCCTTCACAACAAAACAAATTTGGGGGTGGGGAGGGGAAGGAGAGATCTCGGTTTTTTTCCCCAATTTAAAAATGACTTTCAAAATTTCCTTCAGTTTCATTTAGAAAAAATGCAAACGCATCTAACAATGCTCAACATCGAAATGAATCAGGCTGATTTTGGTCAAAGCAAAAATGTTTTGTTTGACCCAAAATGTCAGGTTGAGGATTTTTTGACTTCTTGTTTCACCGGTAATTTTGAAAATGTTCATTTTCCATCCGACCCAGAACAATCCTTCCCCCACCCCCGATTTTCAAAATGACCAGTGTGTAAGGAGGGGACGGGGACAAAAAAAGAAAACGATTCACCCAGCTCTAGTGGTCACGACCCTGTTTTGCACCTGCAGCCAAGTAACGTCTCACCAACCTCCCCTTCTTGCCCCCCCCCCACCAAGGAAAAATTGGGACAGGTGGTTCAGATTCTCTCATCGTTTTGATGTGAAAAGAGCCATGTGGGCAGATTTCCCAGCGAGCGACACTGGGGAAGGGCAAAGAAAACGCCTGATGTGATCGGCCAACTCTCTTTAGTGGGGAAATGGCAAGCCCATTGGTGGAATATTTTGCTACGCAAATCACCAGCAGTATCATGCTTCAGGGCAGAAGCCAAGGGGTCAGGAGGGAACTGACCAGGGTGCAGCAGGTTCTCCCATCGCTGCACGCTCCTTCCTCTGAAGCGGCTGGTGCCAGCTGTTGCTGGAGACAGGATACCCGGCTAGATGGGCCCATGGCCGCAGCATAGCAGTGCAGGGGTGCAGCAGTAGGGGACACTTTGTGGGGACAGTGGCCTTGTTCTGAGGCTACATCCAGGGGCTGCCTGTGCCAGCCCCCAGTACTGGCCTTGCTCCTGAGAAGGCTGCACTGCCAGGCCTCACCACGTGTGCCTGGCCTGCAGGGAAGTTGACCAGGCCTTGGTGCCCCTGGGTGGAGGTGACAGGCTGGTGCTGTGCCCAATCCTTGTCTATGCCCCCCCCTGCTCTGGGGGGAGGTGCTAAGCCAGGGGCCACAGCCCCCCATCCCGAGCCAGGAGTGGGGCTGCTGCTGGGTTAACCTCCTGTGGGCTGGCTGCCACACAGGACTTCATGCTACTAGAGGAGCCAAGTGGCATTGGGAGCTGTCAGACATTGGGTCTCCACATCCTCCCCTCCACACACGTAATGGTTTCTCCCAACTAAAGGCCTTGCAATGAAGATAAAAGCCCTACTACTAGTGACAGCTGTTGGGGGAGCCTCCTTTAGCCCATGTGGTGAGGCTGTGATACTGGGAGGGAGCCCTGTCAGGGAGAGATTGTTGCTTGGCAGGCATAGACCGAGCCGTGCCCCAGGCAAACCTGCATTGTGCACAGGCCAGTACCAGGTCGTACACCAGATGAGCTGCTGGCTGGGACAAGACACACGGGGGGTGTCATTAGGTCTATACACAGAGGGAAGTGGAGTCCAGTGCTGGAGCTGGGAGTCAGGACTCTTGGGTTCCATTCCCAGCTCTGACTTGCTCTGTCACCTTGGGCAAACTCACTGTCTCCCCGTGCCTCAGTTTCTCTCTCTGTAATATGGAAATAATGATATTGGCATCTACCAGAGAGGCCTTAATGACTGTTTCTAAAGCACTGGGAAGTGCTCAGATGACAATTGCTGCAGGAAGCATCGTTCTAATCACAGGCTCAGCCGTGTCTGGCTGGCGTCCGACGCTTTCACCTGGGAGACATTAGATAGAGACTCCAGGGGACCAGATCCTGACACACCCTTTCCCCCTGGTGACGGGACTCGGGACAACCATCCCAGACGAGTGATACACCTGGCAGGGTCAGATGACAGCAGCCTTAGCGGCAGGTACGACATACACAGGTCGATCAATAGATCACGTCGAAGGGGTGTCTGGGGATAGATAGATCCATCGCCTCTTCCCCGACACAACTGTCAGCTCTGCTCTTAGCTGGGATTAGAAAGCACCATCCCTGACAGACAAACTGGCACAGTTGCCGCTGAGGCAGGAGAGAATCTGCTCCTAACCCCTCATCTCCGCCAGCCCCCGAGACCTTGCTCTGGAAGGACAATACGCGCCACACCACACTGTGATGGTTACAAGGGGTGGGGGGGGGATGACGGACACAGACAGATCCCAGGGCTGTCGCTGGCTCCCGGCTTGCCTTGCCTATCCCTGGCCGAGTTTAGCAGCCTTGCCAGCCACCACCCGGAGTCCCCAGGGCAGATTGAAGGGAACGTCTCATCCATTTCACAAAGTCTTTGGCACTCGTCTTGGTCCCTGCCCAGACTTGCCCAGATGCCCGTAAAGTGGAGGCAAGGCCTGTCCTGTCATAGAATCATAGAAAATCAGGGTTGGAAGGGACCTCAGAAGGTCATCTAGTCCAACCCCCTGCTCCAAGCAGGACCAATCCCCAGACAGATCCCTAAATGGCCCCCTCAAGGATTGAACTCACAACCCTGTGTTTGGCAGGCCAATGCTCAAACCACTGAGCTATCCCTCCCCCTTTTAAAACCTGGCTCCCTAGTAGGGTGACCAAATGTCCCGATTTTATAGGGACAATCCTGATTTTTGGGTCTTTTTCTTATATAGGCTCCTATTTCCCCCCCCCCCCCAACCCGATTTTTCACATTTGCTGTCTGGTCACCCCACTCCCTAGGGCAGGGCCCCGAGAGGCTCCTCTCTGCCTGCTCTAGGGAGCCAGGCTTCAGCCTGCCCAACTAGCACTTCTGGCCACGTGTCATTGCACCAGGGGTGGGGAGGCAGTTCCACTAGGGTTTGTCCCACCCCCAAATCCTGAGTGGTCATTTTGGGGCAAAATCCGTGGCCTGGGGACTGGCAGAGCAGAGGAGGCAATGGCCCCATTCGCTGTTGGGGGAGAGCGCTGCACCATTTCAGCCCAGTCAGGACATGGCCGGGGGAGCACCAAGGTCCCAGCGACTCACAAAGAGAGTAAGGTTCATTTTCTGCTAGGCAAGGGTGTGTGCGCGTGAGGAGCTTGTGTGTGTAATCAGTGTGGGGGTGGGTGGGGAGTGGGTACACGGCGAGCGTGCGCTGAGTGTGCAATGAGTGTGACTGTGGGGGTGATTGTGGTGAGCGTGTGCCGTGGGGAATAGAGGGATGTGTTGGATGGGGTGTGTCTTGCACATGGGTGTCACGAGCGTGAGGGTGCATGGTTGTGTGTGCAGTAGGGGGGTGCTGTGTGGGAGGGTGCGTTCACGCGCATGGTGAATGGGGGTGAATGCACCGCGTGGATGGCTGTCCGGATGAGGATGCTGCACTTGTGTGTGCAGATGCAGTGCGTGTGCAGTCAGTGTGTTGTGTGCCTCTCCGTGGAGGTCAGGGAGGGTGTGTCTCAGGGAGCCTGAGTGTGTGACGAGCATGTTGTGTGTGGATGCACTTGAGTATGTGGGCATGTCTGGCTGCAGGAATCAGGCAGTTCGGGGAGGGGGGGTGTTATGGGTTCAGTGCCCCCTCCCGTCCCTGGCCTTGGCCTCTTTATCTCCCTGAATAGAGCGAGGCTGCATGGAGGGGCCTCCTCTGCCTTTCACCAGTGACCCACCCGGGTCCTGCCCAGAGCGTGGTGCAGAGGGGACAGCCAGCAGGCATCAGACACTAGGGTCTGCAGGGGGGATGATGGCAATGCTCCTTCCTCCTTTCCCGGCATCTCCCCTTCCTGCTCAGCAAGGGCCGGGCGCTCTTCTCCCTGCCCTGTGCGGACACATCTACCCTGGTGCTGCCAATACAGGCGGGCTTCACAGCAGAGTTATAGACTGAGATAGGCTGGCAAAGCAGGGCTGAGCAATGCCCTGGGCACCCTTGGCAGCCATGTCCTCTCAGAGTCAGCCCCCATGGGTGCCCCAGATTCCTCTCCTGCACACACCCATGAACCTCCCCCCAGGACGACTCCTCAGCACCCAGACAGCACCAACGTGAGGGTCTCCAGCTGGTTTGGGTGTAATTGTCAACTCTCGGGGTGGCAGCTGCCGTTTCAAACATGGGGGAGAAGGGAACCCAGCAGCCGAGCTCCAAACAGGGGCGGGGACCCCAGCATTGGGGCTTAATGGACAGTGTCCCTAACGTAATCGGTTAGATCAGTGGTTTTCAGCCTTTTTTCACTGTCAGACCCTTACAAAATTTTGAACAGAGGTGCGGGCCCCTAGGAAATCTGCAAGGTGTCACAGAATCATAGAATATCAGGGTTGGAAGGGACCTCAGGAGGTCATCTAGTCCAACCCCCTGCTCAAAGCAGGACCAACACCAACTGCTGCAGACCACAGGTTGAAAACCACCGGATTAGCTAGAAAACTAGAGGAATGTTAAAGGGGTGCGTGCAGGGCCGGCGCAACCCATCAGGCGACCTCGGCGGTCGCCTAGGGCACTGCGATTTGGGGGGCGGCAACCGCGGCGGTATTTCCACGGCAGGACCTTCCGCCGCCTCTGTGAGGGAGCGGCATTTTGGGGTGGGACCTTCCGCCACCTAGGGCGGCGGAAAAGCTGGCAGCGCTCCTGGGTGTGTGTGGGGATGGGATATAAGGGGACATACATATATGGAGATGGATAGACACTGTCAATGTGTGGCTACAGTCACAGCCAACCAAGGATTTACCCCACTAAAGTGAGCAATGGAGGTGCCTGGCTGGGGAATGAGGGACAGCCCTGCTAACAGTCTGGGAGGTGAGCAAACTCCCAGAGCGACAGATCAGGAGCCGACAGAGGCACTGACGGGGAGGCGGCCGAAGGGACCAACTCACAAGAGAGATCAAATGACAAAGCTGTGTGGCTTGTGGGGCTGGCTGCCCAAGGGCTCCATGGACAGCAGAGAGATCCAGGGAGTGGGGAGCAGAGCCCAGGACTCACAGAGATAAGGGGCAGGGCACTTGGGTGTGGAGCTTTCAGAAAGGGCAGAGAGATGACTCAGATGATGGGAAACAGAGGCATTTTGGCTCCCGGATTCCTCCACCATTAAACTCCTGGTGAAATTCTCAACAGTTCCCCCTGTGTTTGCAGCTTCGGGGCCATCTTGACATGTGGACGGCATGAGTGACATGTCTCCCTCTAGTGGCTGATCAGTGGATGAGGATAAGGCCCTACTACTGCCGCCTGCTAACAGGGCTGCTCCTTTAGCCCTAGTGGCAGAAGACTGTGTCTTTAATGCCAAAGGTCCTGTCGTGGCCCACAGAGGGGACTGTATGACAAGAGGTATGGTGGGGAGGGCACAGAGCTGGGACTCAGATCTGGATTCTATGCCTGGCTTGCCCTTGGGCAGGTCACTTCCCCTCTCTGGGACTCAGTTTCCCCTCCCATGCTTGTCTGTCTGGTTTATTCAGATTCTTGAGAGCAGGGACTGTGTCTGTGCAGTGCCCTTGGGGCCTCTATGTACTGTCAGACACACAGTCAGAACTCCAGCTGGCCTGCAGCAGTTTCTGACGGCGAACACAGACAGTTGGCAATGACAGAAGGGGAAAGGGGTCTACTCCCAGCAGTCAGACTTCCAAGGGAGTGACTCGTAGCCCATGGGAGAGGATGGGGCTCAGGGTTTATAGCTGGCTGATCTGCAGGTCCAAGAATCCAAAACAGCCAATAGTGGGGCTGGGTAAGACTGCACACACACCCCCCAGCCCCTGTCTGCACAAGTACCTGTCCTCCTGGCAAGGGTCACGGCAGCAGCGTGCACGTGATTGTGAGAGCACCAGGGCACAGCCCTAGCTCTGTGGGGTGGGAGAGGAGCCGGCGATCACACTGGGATAAAGACTGGGCAGCAGCCGCATGGGGATGGGGAAGGGGTTCTCTGCCGTGCACCACAGCCCGTGTGCCGATGAGACATACAGAGGGGATGTGATGAGAGCCGCTAGCAATTTCCGATGCGATTGTTTAATCACCAAAAGCATGAGGGTGTGTGTGTGTGGGGGGGTGGGATGCCTGTGAGGGGAGGAGATTATAGAACGGCAACTTTCTGCTGCCTGTCACATGACGCGGCCCGGCCAACGCCCGCATCACACACACACTTCCAATCTGTCCCCTTTCCCCTGCACTCCTTCTCCCCACCTCTTCCCCGCTCCCCCTTGGCCTGACAGCTGGGAAATCTCTCCTTAACCTCCCTCCAGAAGCCCACCCCCCTGCCCCTTCATTTGGCTCCACACCAGGCGACCAGTCTCTGCGCAGAGGCCCGGATGGCTGCTCTCAAGGGGTCTCCGCAGCACTGCCACATGTTTCGGCTCAGAGACAAGCGGCCCGGATCCCGGCGCTGGAGTTCACCTGCCAGCTCCTGCCCCGTTAAAGCATCTGGAGCCAGCTCGAGAACACAGGCTTTCTGCGCTGCTGGCTGGAGCGTGACTGATGAGACCCAGGCTCTGCTGCCTTTCACCCCTTACCCTCAGCAACGCTCCCTTTCCTCCCACGATGGCGGAACCAGGTCCTGCGGGAGGGCTCAGGCTCTCACCGCAGGGGTCATAGCTGCCCTAGGAAGGATGCAGCCAGTATCCACCAGTGCAGGGCTGGGAGGTTGGGGAGGGGCTGATGGCCGGTGGGCATTGGGGGTGGGGGGACAAGAAGATGAGGGCCCTGTGAACTCTTTTGCTCAGGGTGACCATGCTCAGGCCAGTGGGTTTCCCAAGTGGTGTAGTGTTTAGGAGCCCCAGTTTGGGGTGCCTTAAAGAGCTCGGATTTTCAGGATGTGCTCCCCGAAAACCCGCATCTCTGTTGACAATCGTGGCCACAGCAACTTTCGCTGGGGGGCAGCGGGACAAGTGACCAGCCCGCCCCCCCCCTCCCCCCCTGCTGCCACAGACAGCCAAAGAGCCACCAGATTAGAGTCTGTGTCAGCTGCCAGGAGAGAGGGGACAGCCCTGGGGGAAGGCACTGGGAGGGGGGGCAGGATTTTCAGCACACTGGGTGCAGAAAAGTCGGTTCATGTGCCTGGATAGGAGCGAGGTCTTTGGAAAGCCCAGCCCTGAGCTCTTGGGAGCGCAGCCGGTGCACTCCTGCAGGGCTCCGGTGCAGAGATCAGGCACCAGCAGCACGGCCAGGCTGTGGATAACCGAGGGGCTGGGTTACCTGGCGTCCTGTGTGCACCAGTGCATCTAGACCAAGAGCTGGAGTCTCATTCTAGTTCCAGGCACTTCCACTGCTCGCTGAACAGCTGAGTGTCTGCTGTGGGTGTGTGTGCCAGGAGGGAGCGGGGGGCATCTCTAGATCTAGATACACAGGGCCCCGGATTCTCCATCACAGGACAGAGGGGGTTTGTCAATTACAGTTCCTGCCAGAGGGGTCTACAGGAGCCTTGGAGCAAATGAGGACCAGGCCCCACGTCTTTCCCCAAAGCCACAAGTCAGTCACCCAGCACCAGAGACGTTTCCATCTCAGGGGCTCCTGCTTGGCCGCTCACATGCAGAAGGCAGGAATGGCGGATTCACAGCAACCAGGGGCATCCCAGAAGATGAACAATAACAACGCCTCCCCCACCTTTCATCCGAGGCCCTCTAGAAATAGCTCCCTGCCCCCAAGGAGAGCTCAGTATTATCAGCCCGATGTGACGGGCGAGTAAACCGAGGCACAGAGGACATGACATGCCCAAGGCCATGCACAGAGTCAGCAGCAGAGGTGGGGCTAGAACCCAGGCATCCTGANACCGTGTCTTTAATGCCAAAGGTCCTGTCGTGGCCCACAGAGGGGACTGTATGACAAGAGGTATGGTGGGGAGGGCACAGAGCTGGGACTCAGATCTGGATTCTATGCCTGGCTTGCCCTTGGGCAGGTCACTTCCCCTCTCTGGGACTCAGTTTCCCCTCCCATGCTTGTCTGTCTGGTTTATTCAGATTCTTGAGAGCAGGGACTGTGTCTGTGCAGTGCCCTTGGGGCCTCTATGTACTGTCAGACACATAGTCAGAACTCCAGCTGGCCTGCAGCAGTTTCTGACGGCGAACACAGACAGTTGGCAATGACAGAAGGGGAAAGGGGTCTACTCCCAGCAGTCAGACTTCCAAGGGAGTGACTCGTAGCCCATGGGAGAGGATGGGCTGATCTGCAGGTCCAAGAATCCAAAACAGCCAATAGTGGGGCTGGGTAAGACTGCACCCCGCCCCCCAGCCCCTGTCTGCACAAGTACCTGTCCTCCTGGCAAGGGTCACGGCAGCAGCGTGCACGTGATTGTGAGAGCACCAGGGCACAGCCCTAGCTCTGTGGGGTGGGAGAGGAGCCGGCGATCACACTGGGATAAAGACTGGGCAGCAGCCGCATGGGGATGGGGAAGGGGTTCTCTGCCGTGCACCACAGCCCGTGTGCCGATGAGACATACAGAGGGGATGTGATGAGAGCCGCTAGCAATTTCCGATGCGATTGTTTAATCACCAAAGGCACGAGGGTGAGGGTGTGTGTGTGTGGGGTGGGGTGGGATGCCTGTGAGGGGAGGAGATTATAGAACGGCAACTTTCTGCTGCCTGTCACATGACGCGGCCCGGCCAACGCCCGCATCACACACACACTTCCAATCTGTCCCCTTTCCCCTGCACTCCTTCTCCCCACCTCTTCCCCGCTCCCCCTTGGCCTGACAGCTGGGAAATCTCTCCTTAACCTCCCTCCAGAAGCCCACCCCCCTGCCCCTTCATTCGGCTCCACACCAGGCGACCAGTCTCTGCGCAGAGGCCTGGATGGCTGCTCTCATGGGGTCTCCACAGCACTGCCACATGTTTCGGCTCAGAGACAAGCGGCCCGGATCCCGGCGCTGGAGTTCACCTGCCAGCTCCTGCCCCGTTAAAGCATCTGGAGCCAGCTCGAGAACACAGGCTTTCTGCGCTGCTGGCTGGAGCGTGACTGATGAGACCCAGGCTCTGCTGCCTTTCACCCCTTACCCTCAGCAACGCTCCCTTTCCTCCCACGATGGCGGAACCAGGTCCTGCGGGAGGGCTCAGGCTCTCACCGCAGGGGTCATAGCTGCCCTGGGAAGGATGCAGCCAGTATCCACCAGTGCAGGGCTGGGAGGTTGGGGAGGGGCTGATGGCCGGTGGGCATTGGGGGTGGGGGGACAAGAAGATGAGGGCCCTGTGAACTCTTTTGCTCAGGGTGACCATGCTCAGGCCAGTGGGTTTCCCAAGTGGTGTAGTGTTTAGGAGCCCCAGTTTGGGGTGCCTTAAAGAGCTCGGATTTTCAGGATGTGCTCCCCGAAAACCCGCATCTCTGTTGACAATCGTGGCCACAGCAACTTTCGCTGGGGGGCAGCGGGACAAGTGACCAGCCCGCCCCCCCCCTCCCCCCCTGCTGCCACAGACAGCCAAAGAGCCACCAGATTAGAGTCTGTGTCAGCTGCCAGGAGAGAGGGGACAGCCCTGGGGGAAGGCACTGGGAGGGGGGGCAGGATTTTCAGCACACTGGGTGCAGAAAAGTCGGTTCATGTGCCTGGATAGGAGCGAGGTCTTTGGAAAGCCCAGCCCTGAGCTCTTGGGAGCGCAGCTGGTGCACTCCTGCAGGGCTCCGGTGCAGAGATCAGGCACCAGCAGCACGGCCAGGCTGTGGATAACCGAGGGGCTGGGTTACCTGGCGTCCTGTGTGCACTAGTGCGTCTAGACCAAGAGCTGGAGTCTCATTCTAGTTCCAGGCACTTCCACTGCTCGCTGAACAGCTGAGTGTCTGCTGTGGGTGTGCGTGCCAGGAGGGAGCGGGGGGCATCTCTAGATCTAGATACACAGGGCCCCGGATTCTCCATCACAGGACAGAGGGGGTTTGTCAATTACAGTTCCTGCCAGAGGGGTCTACAGGAGCCTTGGAGCAAATGAGGACCAGGCCCCACGTCTTTCCCCAAAGCCACAAGTCAGTCATCCAGCACCAGAGACGTTTCCATCTCAGGGGCTCCTGCTTGGCCGCTCACATGCAGAAGGCAGGAATGGCGGATTCACAGCAACCAGGGGCGTCCCAGAAGATGAACAATAACAACGCCTCCCCCACCTTTCATCCGAGGCCCTCTAGAAATAGCTCCCTGCCCCCAAGGAGAGCTCAGTATTATCAGCCCGATGTGACGGGCGAGTAAACCGAGGCACAGAGGACATGACATGCCCAAGGCCATGCACAGAGTCAGCAGCAGAGGTGGGGCTAGAACCCAGGCATCCTGATTCCGCCCTGTGCCCTAGCATCTAGACCCTACTCCCCTCCAGGGCTGGAGATAGAACCCAGGAGTCCTGACAGCTCCCCCCAATCTAACCCCTGCAACCCACTGCCTCATACTGACCATGCCTCCAGCAACCCACAGTTGCCTTCTAATGGCCAGAGATTAGGAACAGTTAGGAGCATCACCCCAGGGTACCTACCGCACTCACAGTAAATAGCATTAAGGGGCAGACAGAACAGCTGGAAAAGTTGGCATGGAGGCCCACGCCCCTGTGCTGTGAATGGCGCAGTGCCCGGTGCATCCTTTCCCCCTTCTCGCCCCTTCACATCTGGCCTGGAGAGCTCAGCCAGGTGGGTTTTCTGCTGGGAAGATAATGCCGCCACCACCACCACCTAGCTCTGTCTGAGTACTTTTCATCAGCCGCTCTCACTTTGCAGAGGCGAGCTCTTATTAACAACACCGTTTACTACCTGTGCTCCGGCAGCCGAGAGCAGGGCCCCACTGTGCCAGGCACTGCCCCAACCAGCTCACAAGTGAAACGACACAGGAGAGACGCTGCCCCCATGTTACAGGTGGGGAGATTAAAGGAGTTGGACCAGGTGGCAGAGGCAGGGACTGAACCCAAATCTCCCACCAACCCAGCCCTTTCCACACTTCCCGGGGTTCCCACGCTGCCTCCCGGGCTCCCGTTTGCTGTGTTGCCCAGAGAGTTCCTGTGAAAATTCCAGCCCAAACCTCTGCCCTGAAACAGCCTCCCTTCCCCAGCAGAAAAGAGCCCGATCCAACAGCTCCCATGGTCAGCCACTGAATCACGCTGGCGGGCCATGACATGGCTGTTCATTGGCGTGGGCATTGCCTGCCTAGATTTCACCACTTCCCCTCCGGGCAGCCCCAGCCCTGCAATCCCCTCCAGATCTTTGGGGGAAGCCCCCTGCAGCTGGGCTGGGGCACTAGCAAAGGCAGCCACAGAAATGGAAACTGACCATGGGGGGAGAGGAACAGGAACCAAGCCCAGGGAGCTGCCAGAACAGAAGCGCTGGTGCTTGGGTCTGGGGCGGATTTGCAGCTCCAGTAGGGTGGGGAGAGACAGACCTGGTCCCCAGGGGAGAGGGAGCAGAAGGGATTTCCCACGCTCCCAGGGATAGGAGCGGTGTTTGTACAGCGCCGAGCACAAGGCAGGCGGAGCTCCGGGGGCACTACCTAATACCCAACACCCGGAGGGGTGGGGCTGCACCAGCTAGGCACAGGGAAGGGGAGCCAGGAGCCTGGTGCTTTCGCGGGGTTAGAGAGACCAATCTTCAAATCTTACAGTGCCGCCTCCAGCGTCTGCTCCCAGCTGTCCCTGGAGCCAGCTCAGCGCTGCTCGGAGACCCCCAGAGCCCCTAGGGCGTGAGCGCCGGGCAGGGCTCCTTGGGGGCGGCGGGGACCGAAATCTCGCCCCGCCTGGGGGGTGTGTGTACTGGGGGGGCGGAGGGGAACGGCGGCCGGGCGCGTCGGGGTTCATCTGCCCGGCGCAGGGTGGGTCCCTGCCAGCTGCGTGAGGCCGGGCGCTCCGGAGAGAGCCAGCGGCTGGCCCGGAGCAGGAGCTGGGAGAGGCCCGGCCCTTTGCCGGGGTGCGATCCGGGGAAACAACCCCCGATTCCTCCCGCCCCGCTCCGGGGAAAACCTCCCGGGTCCAGCCGTGACGCCCCCCGCCCAGCCCGGCGGCAGCAACTTACCGGCTCCGGGGCTGGCTCTGGCACCGGGCGCTGGGAGGGGGGCTGAGCCGGGGCCGGTCCGCTCGGGGCTGGGGCTCGGGGCGGTCCCGCCGCGCCTGGCTGCGCTCTGGGCTCGCCTGGCGGAGGCAGCGTGATGTCAGCGCCGGAGTGCGAGCGAGGGAGACGGAGCCTTTGTCTGCATCCTCCTGGCTCGCCGGGCTGGGGAGCGCGGAGCGCAGGAACCTCCGCCAGCGCATTTAACCCTTCGCATCCCACGCCCCTGCCACGCGCCGCCCCCCCTGCGCCCGCCCCCTTCGCCGAGACACCGGAGCTCAGGGCTGGCGGCCCCAGAGCCCGGGGGGTGCGCGCGGCTGCTTGGCCCAAGGGGGAGTTTCAGGGGAACACGCGGTGCTTGCTGGGATCAGCCCAGGTGCCTTTGGAAATCCAGCATATTCCCGCCCAGGGGTTGAGCGACCCAAACACGACAGGGTGGCCGAGAGCCGGGGCTAGCGGCGCCAAACAGAAAGCGAAACTGACCCGTTCTCTGGGGAAGGGGCTGAGGTGCAAACTCCCGCTCCATCAGCCGGTTGATTTTTGCATCTCGTTTCAGCAGGGCCCAGACCCAGTGGGGCAGAACCTACGTCCAAAGGGTGACCCAGGCCAGCTCCGATCCCCAAAGGAGAGAACCTGCCAGTAGCCCAGAAGGGCATCCCCACCATTTGGCCACTTGCCATCATCCCTTCACACCGGGCAGTTAGTTACCCCGGCTGCACTCACCAGTGTGTTATTGTAGGGTCACCCGGCAATGAAAAGCTGCACTCGTGGGTGTAAGTATCAGAGGGGTAGCTGTGTTCGTCTGTATCCACAAAAACAACCAGGAGCCCAGTGGCACCTTAAAGGTTAACAGATTNCATCCCTTCACACCGGGCAGTTAGTTACCCCTGGCTGCACTCACCGGTGTGTTATTGTAGGGTCACCCGGCAATGAAAAGCTGCACTCGCGGGTTTAAGTATCAGAGGGGTAGCTGTGTTCGTCTGTATCCACAAAAACAACCAGGAGCCCAGTGGCGCCTTATTTGGGCATACTCATGGGTTTGGGTTTGTTACTGTAGGGTCACCTGGCAATGAGGGGCTGCACTCATGGGTTTGTTATTGTAGGGGCACCTGGCAATGAAAGGCTGCACTCATGGGTTTGTTATTGTAGGGGCACCAGGCAATGAGGGGCTGCACTCATGGGTTTGTTATTGTAGGGGCACCCGGGAATGAGTGGCTGCACTCATGGGTTTGTTATTGTAGGGTCACTTATGAGTTTCTCCACTGCTAGCCCGGACCCAGGGAGCTGGGAAGTGAAAAAGAAGCATCTGAAGAAGAACACAGACTCTGCAACCAGCTGCCAGGAGGTGCAGCTCCCAACCTGGCACCTTCCCCCCTCTTCTGCATCCCTGAGCCTGGCTCCCCTCAAACCTGGCTCCCCCCAAGCCTGCTTCCCCCCAACACTCACAGCCCCTTCATGATTGCAGGAGCCACTCCTGTGTTCCCCACAGGGACAGCCCTCCTCCCCTGCCACGCTGCCCCACGGGAAGGGCCAACAAACCGCATCACAATCTGAGCAGTGTAAGAATGAAATCAAAAGGAGGAACTGGGGCCTTTCGCTTCCCCCCCCAAGGAGGGGGGTGGGGGACTGGAAACATGACATCAGGGTTTATTTTAGCCAGCAGCTCAGACCCTGTGGGTTTGCCCATCTGGTTGCTGGTGGGGCCCTTGGGCCCAGGCCTGGGCAGTGCCCCTGGCAGGGGCATGACTGTGGGGCCCAGGTTTCTGGCTTAGTTTTGGGGCACCAGGGGAAAGGTGCTTCTGCTCTGCAGCACAGGGATCTGCTGCCTGCTCTGGCTGGGAGAGGCCAGACTCAGTTCCTGTGTGGCTGTCAGCTGCAGTTCCTAGACAATGTGAACCCAGAGCTGCAGCTGTTTGGAAGGCTGCCACTGCCGCCCTTGGGAATGGTGTAGGAGGTGCTCGCTATGCAGCACACCCAGCAGCTCCAGTCCCGGCCTCTCCCAGCAGGGGGCGCACTGCAGGGAGCAGGGCAGGAGGGCTGGCCAGGAAGGGAGCTCCCAGCTACTGCAGTCCCGGCCTCTCCCAGCAGGGAGCGCTGTAGGAAGCAGGGCAGGAGAACTGGCTGTGGAGGGCGCTCCCAGCTGCTCCAGTCCCAACTTCTTCCAGCAGGGGGTGTTGTGGGCAGTGGGATAGGAATGCATCCAGGGGGCACATGCAGGGAGCAAAGCCATCAAGGGGTTAAACTCGACCAGGTACATTAACAAGATTCGACCCAAATAGGAAGACCATGTACTGTAGTTATCTAGGGTTGTGCTCTCTCTCTCTCTCTCTGTCATAACTGGGTCCCCTGGGGTCTATCCCTGGGAGAGGGTGGGCGGCAGTGCTTGTGTGGGCTGTCATCCCTGGGTGGACATCCCGGGGGAGCTGGGTCTCTCTGGGAGCTCCGGGCAGGCCTGCAGCTGGGCGTTGTCTGCTGCCCCTGGCCTCCTGCCGTCTGCACTCAGAGCTATTCCATTAGGGTGTTGCACAAAACCCTAATCCGGCAGTTCTCAAACTGTGGGTCACGACCCCAAGGTAGGTCACGACTCCGTTTTAATGGGGTCGCCAGGGCTGGCTTAGACTTGCTGTGGCCCAGGGCCGAAGCCCGAGGGATTCAGCCCCGGGGCAGCAGGGCTCAGGTTACAGGACCCCTGCCTGGGGCTGAAGCTCGTGGACTTCAGCTTTGCACCCCCCACAACGCAGGGCGGTGGGGCTCGGGCTTTGGCCTTGCCCCCCCCCCCCCGCTCAGGCTTCGGTCCCCCATCCTGGGGCCGTGTAGTAATTTTTGTTGTCAGAAGGGGGTCAATGAAGTTTGAGACCCCCCTGCTTAATCTCCAAGCATTTCCATATGAGAGCATGAGACATCCTCTGGCATTGCCTGCTGCCCCGCTATCGCCATCAGCTCAGCCAGCATCACCCATCCCTGCCCTGGGGACGCTGCTTCCAGCCGAGGGCCGCACAGAGTTTCACAAACACTGCTAGAGCCTCACTGGGAAGTGGGGGAAATTGGTCCTGCCTCCCAATGCTGAAAAAATGCAGCCACCTCTGGGGCGGGGCATTGCAGCTGCTTCACCGCCTCACAACAACTCTGCACCGGGCTCACTCACGCAGCACTGATATGCAGCCACCTCTGGGGCGGGGCATGGCAGCTGCCTAACAGCACAGGACAATATAACAGTTTAGGACAAGAAGTGAAGAGGAGTCTTGTGTCCAGTGTAAATGTCTGAGTGAATTTACTCTGGCAGAATGTAATTACCCAGTGGCCCTGGCTGGAGTGCAGCCTAAAACCTCAGGGCTTGTGAAAATGAAGGTGGGAAGGCAGGATCGTGGAGTTATGCGTCTGACCCAGCAGACAGCAGGTCCAGCACCACCGTGGGGTCAGCACTGACTCAGGGGAGCGCGCCCCCTATTGAGTCCCCTTTCCCATGCCCTGCAGCACAGCGCCCCCTAGTGTCGCACTGGGGCATTGGGATCAGCACTCACTGAAGGAGTGAATCTCCTATGAGCCCCCTGCTCTGGTCCCTGCAGCACAGCACCCCCCTTGGAAACGCATCTGTCCCCCAGGTTAGAAATTTCCTGCCAGCACCAGATGCCATGTGCCAGCTCCTGGGAGCGGGATTTCTCCTTGGCCTCCCTCCCGGCAGCTCGAAGGACCCAAACCCCTCAGTCCCCCTTGTCTCTGTGGCTGTTCTCAGGCCCCCAAGCTGCCACCGCGGTGTCTCCTGGGCAGGGGCGAGATGCCGCGCTGTCGCGCGCTGGGCTGGCACCACAGGAGGGGCATCGTGTTGGGAATGGGCACGGGGCTGTGAGCGGCCCCACGGGCCCTCGTACCTGCCTGAACCCCGCTTCCCTGTCACGCCCAGCCTCTCTCCCTCTATCTCCCCCCACTGTCCTCCTGGCCTGGCCCCTTCAACTCAGGCCTCATCAGGGCTTGGGAGCCTGTCGTCCCACAGCCCTGGGAAAGGCCCTTCGCCTGGGCCGTCTGGCTGGCACTCCCCCGTCACAGAGACACGGACATTAAGGACCGGTCTTATCTAGTCTGGCCTATATAAACCAGGCCGGGGACCCTGCCCCCCGGGATTCCTGCAGCTTGTATCTGAGCCTGAGCAGGACATTCATACCCAGGCTCCAGGGAAAGCTCCCCCAGGTCGGGGGATCCCTCAGGAAGCTGCTTCCACCTGGGCAAGGTCAGAGATCAGCCCATCTCTCTGTGGGAGTGTCCCTGAGAGAAGCAGCCTCGCTACCGGCTGGATTGAGGGACTCTCAGATCCCTTCCAGGCCAGCCTGGCCCCACGGTGCTGGGGGCTGGTGGAAGCTAAGCCAGGCCAGAGCACCTGCTACAGCCATACGGCATGGTCCCTTTGCCTCGTCCCGGAGGCCCCTCTCCTCATGCATTGCCCCTCCCAGGGCAGCACAGAAATCCTGCCTCTGGGTGTATGGACCCTGGATCTCAGTCCTTCAGAGCCACGGATGAGGCTGGGCAAAGCCTGGGAGCAGATCGGGGTGCGGTTCTGATGATCCATGTGGGGGGCACAGTCCCTGTGCGCTGGCTGCCACCCACTCTCTCCTCTCACTCCCCTCACCACTAGCTACGGGGTTTTCCCAGCTTCATCTCTCCAAGCTCAGGGCTCCCCGTGGCTAGGGCCTGCAGCTGTGTCTCCCTGTAGGCTCGTGGGAGCCTGGATGCCCTTTTGCCTGCCTGGCGCCACGGGACTGACTCAGGTGGGCCTCTGCCCCCGTGCCTGACGATGCTGCTGCCTGGAGAGCAGGCGGTGTCTGGCTGTAGGCTCAGCTGAGCTCACCTGCCAGGTGCAGGCCCTGCTGGCTGGTGAGAGCCCCGGCGGGATCGTGATCCCCTGCGGAGAATTCGCTGGTCCCATGTGCAGGGGAAGGAAAACAATGGGGCTGGCGTGTCCCCTGGGAGCCGCCTCCATGCTCAGTGTGTGTGTGTGTGTGTGTGTGAATGGACCTGTGGTGTTGCAGGAAATGCCTCTGACAGCGAGTGCTCCAGCCAGACGCAGCCATGTTGGGTTAAACAGCAATGCAGTGATGGGAACTCAACCGCCTATGCGCCCCAGGGACTGCAGGGCAGCACCTTGCCACAGCTCTACCGATGCCCCTCAGTCCCGACCCGCAGCCCCCTGCTAGCCCAGCCTGGGTCCCCCGCACAGCTCTGCCAATGCCCCTCAATACCGACCCGCAGCCCCCTGCTACCCCGGCCCTGGCCCACCCCCCACAACTCTGCTGATATCCCTCAATCCCGACCTGCAACCCCCTGCTATCCCAGCCCTGGGTCCCCCCCCACAACTCTGCTGATGTCCCTCAATCCCGACCTGCAACCCCCTGCTAGCCCAGCTCTGAGCTCCCCCCTCATACACAGCTCTGCCATCTCAACTCCAACCCTGAGCCCAGGTTTTGGATCTGATGGCACCAAAATTTCACATGCCGCTTCATTAAGATCTTTCCTTCCAAGTGAATGTTAGTGTCACCCGCTTTCCACCGTTGTGACTGCTGGAGGATCACGAGATCAGCCACTCCTGTGTGCTGCCATCCGCCTCGCCCACATCCTGCCCCAGGGCAGAGCGAGATCTTGGGCATTTCCCAGCCGCTGCTGCACACGCTGTCCTCTCTACCCCGCGCTCCCTGGACAAATGGTTTGTGAGAAGCGGCCTGTGGAAGCTGTGGACTCCAAAGGGGAGACAGTTGCCAGGGGCTGGGGATCAGCGGCAGGAGACGCTAGGAAGGAAGCGTCTCTATTGCACATCAGCCAAGGCTGTGGGGTTCTCCGGGTGAATTAGCACAGCAGCCACCAGGGGGCAGCAAACAGGGAAGAGGGAGGGGAACCTGTAGCAAATATGGCCAATAGGAGTTTTCTAAAGACCCCCTCCCCCCCCCGCCCCATCCAGGTGTTGAGCCCCATGATTCCTGTTTGGCCCAGTTGTGCTCCCCTTGGTCCCAATTCTATACCAACTGGGCCTGATCCTCGGAGTTTGGTCTCAGGCTTCAGTAAAACCCAGGCGTCCTGACTCCCACTCCCCTCCCATTCCAACCTGTGGACACAACTCCCCTCCCCTCTTGGATCCAATCCCATTTAACATTTTCATTCATAACCTGGGCACAATAAGTGGGAGTGTGCTAATAAAGTTTGCAGATAACACAAAGTTGGGCAGTATTGCCAATACAGAGGAGGACCGGAACATCGTTAGTCTGGAGAAGAGAAGACGGAGAGGGGACATGATCACAGTTTTCAAGTACATAAAAGGTTGTTACAAGGAGGAGGGAGAAAAATTGTTTTTCTTAACCTCTGAAGCTAGGACAAGAAGCAATAGGCTTAAATTGCAGGAAGGGCAGTTTAAGTTGGACATTAGGAAAAACTTCCTCACTCTCAGGGGGTTAAGCACTGGAATAAATTGCCTAGGGAGGTTGTGGAATCTCTGTCATTGGGGATTTTTAAGAGCAGGTTCGACAAACATCTGTCAGGGATGGGTAATACTAGATAATACGTAGATAATGGTCTAGATAATGCTTAGTCCTGCCATGAGTGTGGGGGACTGGACTAGATGACCTCTCAAGGTCCCTTCCAGCCCTGTGATTCTATGAGCATATAAGAAGATCTGGAGGGTGACCTTGAAAACTGGAGTAATAGAAATGGGATGAAATTTCATAATACCAAGTGTGAGGTTATGCATTTAGCAGGGCCGCCCAGAGGATTCAGGGGGCCTGGGACAAAGCAATTTTGGGGGCCCCTTCCATAAAAAAAAGTTACAATACTATAGAATACTATAGTCTTGTGGGGGCCCCTGCAGGGCCTGAGGCCTGGGACAAATTGCCCCACTTCCCCCCCCCCCCCCGCTCCCGGGCGGTCCTGGCATTTAGGGACTAACAACAAGAATTTTTGCTATAAGCTGGGGACGTATCTGTGGGGTACAGCGGAGGAGAAGAAGTACCTGGGTGTATTGAAAAAGGCTAATGTGATCAGGCGAGGTATTTCCAGTAGAGACAGGGAAGTGTTAGTACCATTATACAAGGCGCTGGTGAGATCTCACCTGGAATACCGTGCATAGGCGTCAACTTCCCCTCTTCTACCCCGCCCTGCGCCGGCACCCCTGGCCCCGCCCCTGCCCCAACCCACAAATGTCGTCTGCCAGTCCCCTGCTGTAACCAACTGGCTCAACACCTAAAAGGCTTTACAGAGCCTGACGTTAATACAGCAGAGATGGGTTCATGAATTTTTAATTTTAAAATCCTTTTCTATACTGGAGGTTTTTTCTGTATGTATTTAGTTATTCAAATGTAACCCTGCCTTGGTGCTGGGAAGCCGACCTCAGCGAGCGCTTTGGGTTGGAGCATGAGCAGTGGAAGGTGAACCTGACTAGGCGCGGCAGGTGACATTGACTAGGCCTAAGTTAGACTCAGACTCAGACCAGGTGTTCTGTGTCTGACAGTGGCCAGAGGAGTCCCTGGGGTGGTGGGAGGACCTGCCCGTGGGGGAAATCCCCTCCTGACCTCGTTGGTGCTAGCCCCTCCCCAGTGCATCTCTGGCACTGACTGCCCTGGGCCTCCTGCTCATGGATGCAGGGGACGGAGGAGTCACCCAGGGACAGATGCTGCCATTTGTCGTGCACCAGCCTTGCTGTGGCTTCTGGCGACGTTAAGTACATGAAGGGTGGGTCCAGCTCGCGGTTAGCAGTAATGCAGGTCACCTTGACCCACAAGACGGGAGAACGAAACCCTCCATCGCCCCAGCCCAAGGTGAAGTCAATGCTGGGCTGGCGAGAGAGCCATCGCCCTGCGACCAGGGGGTACACAAGGTTTGCCAGCGGGAGGGGGATCATTGGGCACAGCCCAGCCTGCAGCCCTCGGTCTAGAGGTGAGACGCTGTGGGCATGGGGCACAGCTGGGGCTCTCTGGTACCAAACTCCCCAGCCGTATCCTTGAATCGCCCCCAGGAGAAGATGAGAAGCTGTTTAGAGCTTCATGGCAGCGGCCCGAAGATAGAACCTGGATCCTCGTGCTCGAAAAGGTCCCGTGCTCTGCAGGAGAATTGTGGTGCCCAGCGCAGGGACCAGGGCGCCCACTGGAGTTGTCCTGATTCCACCCGGAAGCGAGTGGCAGCGCACAGACACTAAGCCAGTGCGGGACAAGGGGATCTTTAAGGAGAGGGGCTGATGCTGCCAATCCAGGCGACCTTTGAGCTGAGGATACAGGTAGGACCTGGATTCAGTTATTCAAGGCTCCTACGAGTCCTCTTCACTTGCCCCGCTTGTCCCCGTGGCCCCATACAGGTGCACACAAATACCCATGCACACACACACACCTGTACAAGCACATGCATGGATGCATATGTGCAACCCACCCCCGACGCAGACAACCTCCATTCCCCCCCCTCCCGCGCTTCTCAGGGCCATCATGCTGGTCTGTCTGCACTCCCCAGCTGGGCCATCGCTTGCAGCCTGCAGTTAATGTAGCGTAGACCTGGTATCCTTGGCAACGCCAGCCGCATGGGAACAGGTTCTCCCACCCGCCACTTAGCTGGAGGCTTGGCACAGGCGGCAGGGTGCAGCGTGCCCCTCCTCGTCCTCAGTGCAGGGGCTGCCAGGGGGCCCAACGAGGCCGAAGGCTCCAGGCCCAAACACAGGGGACTGGGAGGTGTCAGCGCCGAGCAGGACAAGGGCTGTATCCTAGGTCCAGCTGGCTCAGAAATGCAACGTGCCAGCACCAATGGGTGCTGCCGGCACAATTCCTGCGTTTTATTCCACATCCAAAATCGAGTGGAACGTTCAGCGGTGGGTTAGAGCCGCTCAAAATTCTTTCATTGACCAGTTGTTTGGGTGGAAAAACGACTTTTTGAATCACGTGAAAAGCTGAAGCGCGACCTGCTCGGATGCGACATTTTGGTGCTGAAACGAAACAAAATGAAAAATTGTGTCATTTAGATTCCAAACAAAAAATCCATTCGGTTTTTTTGGTTTTTTGTTTTTCCTTCTTGTTTCCCCAGGTGTGCAAAGGGGGAGGGAGGGAAACGGGAAACTGAAATTTTTCCATTTTGACTCTCAAAATAACCCAAACGTTTCCACGAAAAAAATATCTGTAACCCCAGGAAACTGGTGAACGCCGTTCGAAATTTTTCCCAGCACGTTCTTAATTGCCAAATTCAAATGGTCGCGCCCCTGGGTTTCCTATGCCCTGGGCTTGGGTAGCTCCTGCCACCACCATGTTTTGCACTTGGACTTTTTTATACCACGTCACCCTCTCGTTTGACTCCAAGGACCCTGGCCCCTGGAGCAGGGAGCTGGCTGATACAGGGTGTGGTGCTTTTCAAAGCCCCTGCAGGAAAACCCAGTCACCACAGCTCTGCTCCCAACTTGGTTAAACGAACTCCTGATAATGACAAATGAACCCACTGATGAGCTCAAGTACTGATTATCTGGAGGGGAGCCCTCTGCCGTCTCACGCACAGGACAGTCTTAGTACAGATCCCAGTTCAGTCCTTCTCGGAAGCAGCTGGGTCCTACGTCCTCCAGACGTGGGCTCAGTGCCTTCTTCCCATCTAGACCCCGATGGACTAGTCTCTCGTGGCGTGAGAGTCCCGTCCTGGCATCTTCAGCCAGGTCCCGGAAAAACCCATCTCATTGTTTGAACCAAATAAACAAAACAATCCGGAAGCCCTTATGGTTCTCACTGTTCATTTTTAATCACGTTGGTTGTTACAATATTGATCTGTACAAAGTTGTTTAAAAATATACAAATTGTACATTGGCTGCCCCCCTGCGAGGGAGGGCATGTGTGTGTGTGTGTGTGTGTGTGTGTGGGGTGGCGCCGTGTTGTTCCGTGGGAGGAGGTAAGGGTGTGTTGTGCTGCGATGAAACCAGTGGAGATCGCTGATTAAAAGTCCACACCGGGACACTGGGAAAGGGACGAGCTGCCGGTGGAGGAGGGGAAACACGCAGAATGGATTTTTATCTCAGGTTAGCAAACAGCAATTTTAAGGGACGGATTTCCTCTGATTTGGCCTTCAGTTTGCCTGCAGGCTTATTTATGCTTTGTAATGGACTGACTATGTCTGTATAGGACACAGTTGCCCTCTAGTGGTTGGGACGGGAGCTGCTCTACTGTGTGTCATGAGCCCTATAATGCTGAGAGAGAATGGGGATTCTCCTCTAGCTCCAGGCATTTGGCTTTTATGAGGGGAGGGACTCAGTTATAACCCACAACGTTCCAGCTGAGCTGTAACTTCCCCTCCACAAATTCAGGGGAGGGATTTAAGAGCATAATGAAAGCCGACGGGACTTGGGCTCTTCCGGTGCTTTTGAAACTCTCCCCCTTCGATGTTTGGCTCGGGCTGGGTGAACACCTGCCCCTCGGCAGGGAAAGGGCAAACTCTCCCAGCTCTACCGTGGGGAAGGGAGCGGCCAGTAGGTACTCGTGACATGCAAGGGTGGAGTGGGACGCTCAGGGCAGGGGACCGGCAGCTCCCGACTCACACATGCTGAGATCAAAATCCAGATGGGCCGCTGCAGACAGAGATGGAGGGGGAGGGGGCAGACGGACTCTATTGGGGGGGATTCGTCCCCAGGGGGCCCAGTCTCCCCCCTGGAGTCAGCGTCCTGCAGGGGGTAGTGTGGGGCCGGGGGACGTTGGCTGCGGTCAGATCCATATAAAAAGGCGTTATCGTTAGAGTCTGGTGGCGTTCTTCACCCCGGCGCGGCCGCGGGCCCGTCACTCCCACCCCTGAGCCCCCGGTGGGGTGGCACGGGTGCGACCCGGGCAGGGCCTGGCCTTGTGTGTCAGGCAGGCTGGGGACGCCCACAGAGAGGCAGCTAATCGTCATCATCGTCGTCGTCATCGTCATCGTCGTCGTCGTCGTCATCATCCTCTGTGTTGATCTCCCCCTCCAGCACGTCCTCGAGCCAGTCCTCCAGCTCCTCTGCGGATGGCAGGTCCTCCTCGTTGTCCATCTGCATCCAGATGCTGTCAGCCTGAGGGGGAAGGGGGGAGCGGTGAGTTGCGGGGGAGGGAAGGAGTGGGGGGGAGGGCAGGAGGCCAGAGACAGGGTCACCCCCAGTGCTGGATCCAGCGTGGCCAGGCTCTCTGTGTGACGAGCGGCGCAGGTCTCGGATCCCAGTGTTCGTACTGTACAGTTGCCCCACCCCCATTGCTACCAAGGATCAGGCCCTGGCCTGAGCGATCCTGGTCCCTGCGAGCCTCAAGGCTGGAGCAAGCTGACCGGACACCAGGGGGAAGCTGGCCTGGGGCAGCTCTGGGCATAAACTGGGGCCTCCAGACCTGGCCCATAATTCATTCAGGCTCCAGGCTGGATCTCTGTGGCCCAGTGCGCTCCGCAGGGCACAGAGATCAGCAGCTGCACAGAGGAGGCCGGGATGCTAAATCTGTGGAGCCAGTGTTGGGGCATTTCTGACACAGACCAATCCGTGCAGAACACACAGGACCAAAGCATGTGGGAAGCGTGTCCCCGAGCTGGGCTACAGCCGTGCTGATTTCCCCATGGCTCCAGCACACGTTTGAAACACAGGCTGCGGGGAGGCGGGGCACTGGGCTCCCTCGACCCAGCAGGGGTCACATCCCCAGGGACTGCAGAGAGACTGACTCCCAGCCAGACTGGCCCCAACACACGGGCGGCCTCTGCGTGTCTGTATACTCACATCTGTAACGTTGACCACACCAATCTGGGGCTGGGACAGGTCGATATCGAACGTCTTCTCCCAGTATGGGATCAGCTGGAGTGGGAGAAGAAGAGCAAAGGGGCATGAGCACTGCAACAAAGCCATGCCTGCTCTGCATCATGGCACCTGCCACCTGAGCTAACAGAGACTCCCCATTAATTGTTAGCACAATAGGGCTTATGACGCACCATCAAACTGTTCCGGTTTCATCCAGCAGAGGGCAGCGGTGACACACACCCCTATTCATTTTATTCCACATTCTAAAAGCACCATCTGCACCCAGACACTGACCGGCTTGGCATGGCCTCAAGGCCTAATGTGAGAACGTTGGGCCCCAGGACGGAGCCTCCCTTGGGACCGGCAAAGGCAAGTAGATGAAATAAGAAAGGGGATTTGTTATGGAGGCTGCCAGGCACAGACAGACCCTGTGGTTCCCTGTGGCTCCAGCTACCAGCCTGTGCTGCCCAGTGCCATTTCCAGAGTGGGCTGAGCACACACTGGACTGCCCCCCAGCTAGCCTTCCCGCCCCCAAGGCAGAGCCACCCCGAAGGGCAGGAGGTGCTGGGAACAGCGGCTCTCTCGGGAGGGTCTGCTGGCAAAGAACAGCTCTGTGGAGCATAACACAGTCCACTATCACCTGTGAAATAGGATCTATCTATCTATCTATCTATCTATCTATCTATCTATCTATCTATCTATTCCCATATACCCCCACTATCTATCTATCTATCTATCCCCATACACCCCCTCTATCTATCTATCTATCTATCTATCTAATCTATCTATCTATCTATCCCCATATACCTTATCTATCTATCTATTCCCATATACCCCCACTATCTATCTATCTATCCATCCCCATACACCCCCTCTATCTATCTATCTATCTATCTCCACAACCCCCCATCTATCCCCACAACCCCCCCATCTATCCCCACACACACCCACTATCTATCTATCCCCATACACTCCCTCTATCTATCTATCTATCTATCTATCCCCACAACTCCCCATCTATCCCCACACCCCCCACTATCTATCTATCTATCTATCTATCCCCAGACACACCCATCTCTCTGTCACTCTCCATCTATCCATTCACTGCCCAAAACATTGTTAATCCAGAGTTAAGGTTTCCCATTGCTGCTTTTTGCCCTTTCAAAACATCAAGTTCTGCTCCATTTAATCCACCGAAAAACCAGGAAACGCAGAGTTAACACCAGCCCTGCCCCACAACCTTAACTGTGCCTCCTGGACCGGGCAAGAGCTCCTGGGATGCCCTGTCAGCGTGTCTCAGACAGGGCTGCCCTGTGACAAGCAGATGGGAGGAATGACTAAGTACATGTGCTATTTTTATGTGGCCCGGCGAATCCCACAGCCCTGGACTCTCTCTCTGGTCTGTGTGCACCACCATTGACCCTCCCTGTGTTGGGGTGGCTGGAATGGCTGAACATACGAACGGCCACACTGAGTCAGACCAAAGGTCCATCTAACGCAGTATGCTGTCTTCCGACAGTGGCTAGTGCCTGGTGCCCCAGATAGTGGCCTGGGATGGCTGGACTGGCTGGGGGGAAGGACACCTGGAGCGGCTGGGCCAGGGACAGCAGGACTGGCTGGGGGATGGACACTAGGATTGGCTGGGCCAGAGACAGCTGGTTTGATGGGGGAAGGTTGCCACAGCTCAGGCTGTGATATGTGGAAAGGGGCATCTGCCCCCAGTGGGACCCCTCGTTTCTGGGCTGAGATCTGGGGAGTACAGCAGCACAATGGGGTGTTCCTGCTGTGGAGCTCTGGGGCAGAGGTGACAGGTCCCTACTGGGCACAGGGAAGTGTAGGGGATTTTCCCCGAGGGATCCTTGGGACAAGGATCAGGGGGCGGTAACGTCTGGCAGCTCTGACAGTGTTGGCTGGGCAGCACCCAGGTGTAGCCAGCTGCAGTTCACCGAGTCTGCCCTGAGTGGGACTTTTACCTCAGTGAGGACAAAGTCTGACATTTCTCCTACTCTGTGTCCCCA
>NC_048321.1:4430681-4441927 GCF_013100865.1 Trachemys scripta elegans
CCCCCATTCACACACCCCATGCACACTCATCAGTGCCCCAATGCAAACCATAGTGCAAGCTCATACCCCCATTCACACCTCTGTGCACACTCACCAGTGCCCCAATGCAAACCCTAGTGCAAGCTCACACCCCCATTCACACACCCCATGCACACTCATCAGTGCCCCAATGCAAACCCTAGTGCAAGCTCACACCCCCATTGCACACTCACCAGTGCCCCAAAGCAAACCCTAGTGCAAGCTCACACCCCCATTAACACCCCTGTGCACACTCATCAGTGCCCCAATGCAAACCCTAGTGCAAGCTCACACGTCTCATTCACCCCAACACAGACTTTCACAGCCCAGTACACACCTGAATGCAAATGAACACAGCCCATTCACACTCCGGTACAGACACATCCATACATAGTCATATCGAAGCTCCCAAGGACACTCCCTGCCCACATCCACACGCCTACCCCCACACCACCATACTCATGTACATTCACGATTACCATGTGCGCACCGTATGCTCACAGCCTCCTGTGAAAATACACCTACGCACCCAGGTGCACCGAAAGATTTACATGCACAGAACTCGAAATACACGTGTCAAAACACACACACAAATATACACACAGGCCGTTATGGAAGTGGCCCTACTTTGTTGGGCACACACACATAAAAGGATATATGTACACACGCATGCACACACCTTGGCAAGTGTACACAGACACACACAGATCTTTGTGCATGCGTACATGCGCAATACATGCAGATAACTGCAGGAATACACGTCCCACCCAAAGAAAGAGGCATGTATCGACATCGTCTCAGATATGCAAACACACCCCACACATGCAAATCACAGGTACACACATTCTGCACAAACCAGACACACACACAGCGTATGTGCACACACATATACACACATGCAGAAGCACAATTACATGTGCGCAGACACACATATTGGATACACCACACACACATACATATACCCCATAACATTAACCTCTCCCTCCAATAGACACACAGAGAGAACACCTACAAACCAAAGAATAATGCAGCTTAGAAAGTAACAGGATCAGTGATATTTTAGGGTTAGTGTTTATTACCGGATGTTGGCACATGCAGGAAATGTTATTTGTTATATGTACTATAAAACATATTGGCAATAGGCACACATATGAAAGGCAGAGGTGACAATAAACTATTAAAGGGGGAAAATATCTTACAAAATCACCCCCATCTTTGTGATTTAAAAAAAATGTCAAATACATAATGGGACATGGTGAGGCTAAAAATGAGAGCCCACATTTTCAATCTTGGGTGCTTTGATTTTTCTGAGCGTGCAGAACTGCCATTGAAGTTAGGATCAGAACTTCTGAAAAATTAAGCCAATTATTCAGTTGCCTATGTCTAGATTCTGATGCCTGATATTAGTTTGAAAATTTGGCCCCTATATCGTTTAGAAAACAAATTCCCTTCCCGGTGCTAATGACACCACGGCAGGTTGTTAAAACAGAAAGCATGTGAAACATCTAATTTGTGCTGTCAGTTTCTGCTCATTTTCACTTGCTCGTCAATTTCACTTTCTAGTCAATTTCATTGTCTAGTCAATGTCACTTTCTGCTTTTCCTGCACCAGCCCAAAGCTGATGCCTTTTAGCTGCTGAAGAAACAGAGAAGTGTCTAAATCAAAACAGAAAAGTGTTTTGCTGGAAACGAGGAAAAAATCCACGAAATCATTTCTATTAACATTCGTTTTCTAAAATCCTTAACATCCCCCCACCCTGCGCCCTTCCCCCAAACCAATGTATAACTGTGGGCCCAAACTGCTGGACAATGAGGCCCAGACCCTAAGGTATTTAGGCACCTAACATCCACTGACTATTTAACGAGTCAGCTGAATGCTTTAATTAAAGGGCATAAATGTGTCCAGTTTCGTGGGATTTTTTTCATATATTTTTCATAAAGGTTTTAAGAGCCAGATCTCAGCTTGGGTAAATCAGCGTAGCTGCATTTATGTCGCTGGAACTACCCTGCTCTACGTCAGCGAAGAAACTGGTCACAGGTGTGTGTGTGGTGCATTTTTAAGGAACTGACTAAAGAACAGACCCAATCCCAGCTGAGTCCTTCACTCATCGGGTCTGATTCTCCGTTGCCCTGACTTTTGAGCAGACATATACATCAGCGCAAAATGGGGGTGAAGTGCTGATCTGGTAACATTCCTTACCCACTTTGCACAGATGTAAAGGATGGTACAAGATATAGGGCATGGGAGAATCAGGCCCAAAGAGTTATGCGTTCAGCAAGGATTGGGCCAGGTGACGTCCACGGGAGATTTGCCCGAGTTAAGGAACATGGGAGAAACCAGCACGAACTTCAGGAGTTGAAAGAAATCAGAGCTAGGGAAAGAACTATTCAATCTTGCCTAGTCCATCCTGGGGGGCCAATCCAGGACTGCGCCCCAGGGACGTTTTCCAGGGTTCAGTGCAGTACGGTTTCAGGCACCCCAGTGTGTCATTCTGGGGGGTGGGCTGGCGGGACGCTAGAGGGCTCATGGTGACGGTTCAGCGCCATGCTTGGGTGGGTTAGATGGCTGGTTGGCAAGGAGCTGGGCCCCTGACTGGCCATGCACAGCATTAAGCTCACGAGACACCAGGCCTTCTCTGGACTCACCCAGGTCTCATACATGCTGTCTGGCTTCAGCTTCCTCAGTGTTGACCTGCAAGATAACAACAGAGGCTGCTTTGAGGGAGTGTGTGAGGGATGGAGCCCTGCAGAAACCCAGCCCCCATCAGGCATGCCCCAGGCAGTCAGGTGGCATCTGCTAAATCCATGCTCCTTCATGGTGCAAGAGTGGTCCTATGGTGACCAGACAGCAAGTGTGAAAAATCGGGACAGGGGGTGGGGGGTAATAGGAGCCTATATAAGAAAAAGACCCAAAAATCGGGACTGTCCCTATAAAATCGGGACATCTGGTCACCCTAAGTGGTCCTCAGAGTTTAATTACTCTTGGGCAGAGCAGGGGACTGAACGCCATGGTGCCTGGATTCTGCTCCTAGCATTGAAAGGGAGAGTTGTATAATGGTTAGAGCAGGAGGCGTGCAAGTCAAGACTACTGGGTTCTATACCCCACCACAGGTAGAAATGTGGGGTAGTGGTTAGCGAAAGGGAGCTGGAGGCAGGACTCCTAGGTTGTATTGCCAGCTCTAGGTGGGAGTGTGGTCTAGTGGTTAGAGAACAGGACTCTTAAGGTTCAGTTCTTGTACCCTGCGATGGGAGAACACAGTCTGTGTGGTGCTAAGCTTTGGGTGTTTGAAACCCTGAGCCAAATTTTTGCAACAAGTAGGGGAGAGACAGTGAGAGAGACAAAGGCGGATGGAGAGATACAAAAGGGAACCACGCAGCACAAAATCAAACACAATCCAGTCGGGGAAGTAACTGCCGAGCTATTTGATGGAATAAAGAGCAGCTGCCATGGCAACCAAAGTCCCTGATCTGCCAGCGTTTAGCATGAGTCAGGGAGGGGCAGGGCCTCACCCACCATGGCAGTAAAATGGAACAAAAGCAGAGATCTGGCCCTGGGGATCTACCGCCCTTCGCAGAGCCATGCCCTGTGCTCCTGGGCCTCTGTGCCGGGGGAACGTCACCCCTGAATCGCTCCCGTCCCCTTGTCTGTCCCGTCTCCCGGCTGCTCTGTATTGAGGTCGCTGGGTGGGGGAGGGAGGGGAGCGGCAGTTTGATCCGAGGGGATTAGCGTGAACAGGCAGCCAGGACAACGTGTCAGGAACATCCTTGTCCAGAAATGCAATCTGCTGGGGGGGGGGGGGGGGGGGGGCGGGGCGGTTACCCCCTTACCCCCCCGGGCCCAGGCCGGTGGGGGGGGGGGGGGGGGAGGGGGGCTTGACAGCATAAATGAGAAACAAGCTGGATGAAACTCCACAGCAACTCCTCTCTCTTCTGTAGGGTGCTGGAGTCCCTTTATACTCAGACAGCAGGCAAGCTGCCCCCATCCACTGTGCTTTCTGCGCTCTGCTTGCCGAGGTTGTGATTTGGCTGCTGCTGAAATGCAGCCACCTCTGGGGTGAGGCAGTGTAGTCATTTAACAGCCACACAGCTATGCTGCAGAGGCATCACTCACCCACTGCTGGAAATGCAGCCGTCTCTGGGGTGGGACACAGCTGCTGTGTCACAGCCACACAGCACAGCAGTTTAGGGCAGGAAATGAAGGGGAATCCTGTCTCTAACGGACCGTGTGCAGCGGGGCTGTAATGATCCAAGTGAGAATTAGGCCAGGACCCTAGAGTAACATCCCCACTCCTTGCGTAAGTGCCACAGGATATTTAGTGACAAGTGGGCAGAGCCTTGGAGTTGAATCTCAGCAGAGAGGGCTTTAGAGGGGACATGGAGAAGGACAATAGGACTGGCTCCAGGACAGTCTGTCATGGGGGAGGCCACAGAAGGACAAAGCAGCTGAAACCCCCTCTCCCACCAGGACCCCAGGGGCAGCCAAGGCTGGGAAAAAATGGGCGGAGCTGTCTGAAGAGGGGGCGTGGCTTGGGCACCTGGGGAAGACAATAATTAAGCTCCAATGGCCCCGCCCCCTGAAAATCACAGCAGCTCCCCCTAGTGGAGGGCAGGGGCAGGAGGTGTCTCGGGGCAAATCCCCCAGCAGGAGTGGATCTGGTCATGACGGGCTAGTGGCTGGGTGTGGATCACATCACTGCCTTTGCGGGAGGAGGGTCCCTTAGGGGCAGGAGGGGGCTCTCGCTCCATGGAGCCCCCAGAAGTAACCAGGAGCTGAGCCCCCTCCTGGGAGACAGACTCTGCGCCAACCCAGTGCCATGTTTCTATGGCAGCAGGAGAATTTCCTTGCTCTGCCGCAGCCATAGAAACGGAGCTGTTGTCAGGCTGGGCAAACGTTTTATCCCATCCCTAGCCACAGGCATCCAATGGGGAAACCAGCGTCTGTGCCAGGCTGTGCCGGGCAGCCCTGCCCCCCATGGCAAGCCAGCCGTGGTATCTCCCCATTGGGATCGCTCCCTCTCTCCATCAACCCTAACTCCCCACGGCAACTAATTCTCCATGGCAACTAACTCCCCATGGCAACTGACTCCTCGCGGCAGCTGCCCAATGCCCCATGGCAGCCAGTGGTAGCTCCCTCCTCATCAAGTTCAACTGCAGCGCGAAATCCTAACTGGCTGTAGCTCCTCATGGTGACCCTCATGACCGACTGTAGCTCCCTGTTACAACTGACTGAGGCTCCCCAAGGTGACCGACTGTAGCTGTAGGTCAAAATGAACTGTAGCTCCCTGTCATGAACCACTGCAACTCCTTACTGTACCTGACTGTAACTCCCCCTAGTGACTGACTGGCTCCATGGCACGACCGACTGTGCCCTTCCACACCCAATCACTTCTCTCTCTGTCCGAGGAACCTCGCCCCCCTGAGAGCTGTCCCCCATCACAAGCTCCCACCTGGCCCACCTACCCCCATCGCCAGGTGTTGCCCTATACCCTCCCCCCGCCCTGTCGCCAGTAAGCCCCACCCACCCAGCCCAGCCCAGTTGGCAGAAGTGGGCCCGTACTTTGAGTTATTTTTTTTGCTGATTGTTTTGCTTCCTGGTTCCAGGCCAGTCCCCCCCCCGCCNCGGACGTGGTTTCCTTAGCTGCCCAGCTGGGAAGTTTAATGATTATGTCTCCCTAGCTGTGCGCTCCTTCAGCCAACTCTGCCCACTTTCCCCAGACCTGGCTGCCTACAGGAGCCCCGATGTAGGGGAGCTTCGGGCCTCTTTGCCCTTCAGGCAAAGTTTCCCCAGGTGACAGGCGGGGAAACTGAGGCACGTAGTGCTTAAGATGGCAATTTTCTAAAGCCTGGTGACTTCAGGCATTTGGACACTGTAATGCGGTCTGGTTTCCAGGGGGCGGGTGTCTAGCAGCAGTGGAGATCCCCCAAATCACCAGTCATGCTGGAAAACGTAGGCCTGAGTGGCTCTCCCAAGATCTGACAGGGAGTCGGACTGGAAGCCAGGCGTCCGGAGTCCCAGCCCAGCGTCTGAAGCACTAGACCACCCTCCTGCCTTACTGGGGCTCCGACCCATCCCGCAGCTGGCAGCCCCCTACCTCTTGTGCTCCTCGATGAACTGCACGATCTCCTCCTCGCTGTTGGGCTTGTCAGGGATGGTGACGGGCTTGTCCATGAACGGCTCGTAGTAATCGATCTCGTTCAGCTTCAGGGTCAGCTTCTTGGCCACCTGCGATGGGGCAAGGGCAGGTGGCCAGTGAGCAAGGGGTGTCCATGGCCCGCTTACCACGACCCACAGGACACCCCCCCAGCAGTCGCCTCAGCCCCGCGGGCTCCTTCCCTTGCTGCTGCGGAAGGGGCGGGAGCGATGGGGCCTGATCCTGAGGCTGATCTGTATGCTGTGCTGCCAAGGAGCTGGTGTGGGATGGGTCTGTTGGACCTGATCCCCCTTCCCCCCATCCCAGGGAGCTCCCCCCGATTGCAGCAGGAGCAGTTTGTGCTTGGCAGCGGGGGAATCATGCCTGATTCTGCCCTGTCTCACCCCAGTAACCAACAGGGTTATTCCAGGCCCATTCGCTTTGGCAGCAGCTGTCCATAGAGCTTGGAGATGGGCAGAGGGAGCGGGAAGGATCCCATCCCTCCAAATGAGGGTCTTTTGCTTCCTGAGGGTTACACAGGCTTCCCCTTCCCCCTTCGACATCCCTTGGCCCTGCCCCATCACTAGCTGGACGCTCCCCCTTGCGCCTACCTTGCTGTCAAAGGTTGCAAAGAAAGGGATGTATGGGTGGAACTCCTCAGCGGCATCCACAAAGGCCTTGAAATCTGAAAGAGCCAGAGCCATGGGGTCATGGTTATAGGGCTGTGAACACCCACGGCCAGGGCTGGACCAGCAACCGCCCCAAACTAGGGTCATCACCCAGGCCTGAACTCAGGACCTTCTGTACTAACAGCGTGAGCCTCCAGCAACTCTTAACAAGCAGCTGTAGTAGACTGTTATCTCCTGCCAGAGGTCAGCCACTAGAGGGGACAAAGGCCTGCTCGCTCCTAACGTAGGGGGCACTCCAGTCATAACATCCCTTCCTCTCTTTATGCCTCCTCTCCTCTCAGGACTGGCGTGCTTCCCATGTGTTGATTGATTAGCCAATTAATTAATTACTGATTATTAAACATAACAACACCTACTTCTGCTGCGTCTTTCACCTACACGTCTCAAAGATCAACCCATGAAGTCATCCGTAAAACTTCTTCCGAATTACGCAGTACTCCTGGCTCCCACATCCTCCATTGAGACCTCACCCATGAGGGAAACCGAGGCACAGAGCTGGGCAGGGACTTGTCTAAGGTCACACAGAGGGGAAGAAGCCCAAGAGCACCGGGTTCCACTTTTATGACCACATTTTCTTCCCAGAGATGGGGACAGAACTCACCAGCCTTGCCTCCCCGCCCTGACCCCAGCCACCTATTCATACTCCGCACAGAGAACGCAGGAGGCCAGACTCTGGCTAGACCCCTCTCCTGCCCAGAGTGGTGACTGGTACATTTCTGAGTGTTTCTAGCACCTGCTCCCCATGCCTGATGCCTAATTTGCAGGGTCTCCCTGGCTGCCCGGGACAGATCTCTGCTCAGCCATTCCCTCCAGCCCTCCAAGGCACCGACGAGGGAAATCTGTCCCACTTTGGGCACTCCGGGATCCCCCTGCTGGGCTCACACCCCAGCTGCTGGGTTGCCCCAGTTAGGGAAGCTGGGTGGCCCGCTGCTCTGCCGTCTCGACAACGGTGTGGCTGGGTTTAGCCTCCCCTGACCTTATTAGCTAGCTACACGTGTGCGTTCTGCTCACCCTGCCAGAGCCCCTCTGAAGCAGCACCAGCAACGGGGGTGGGGTGGGGACCGGACTCTGCTGACAGCCTGGTGCTGGGCCCCTCATGGCTGGGAGATGCCCAGAGAAGCAGCCAGGACTGGATGGGAAGTGGTGGCAATGGCAGAGGGAGGCGTTCTCCCCCGCCAGTCAGGGTGGGCCCCCTGGCGGAACAGATGGGACATTCTAACGAGACCCCGAGCGCTCGTCGTCATTACAGCCCCCGTGCCACAGCTTGGAGCACCCCAACTGCGTCAGAGCATCTGTAGCAATGGCCGGTCCCAGCTGCCTTGCAGGAAGGAGTAAGAGACCCCACCCTGGGGATAATTTATGGAGAAACTTAACCTTGCCCCAGCATCGTCAGTGAAGCAGGAGAGTTCATTGTCGATCCCCTCTTTATTTTCCTCCCATATCAGTGCCCAACCCTTTATTTCAATCCTGATAACCGCTGACCTCAATGAAACCATGTGGCAATGAGTTCCATGGGTGAACCATGTGCCATGTCCAGGCATGACCTGGGTTTCCTCTGTTTTAAATGTGTCGACTCTTTCAGACTCGTTAGATTTGGGGGGGCACATCTGGCTCAGTTCTTAGCTGAGCGGCGGTGAAGCTAGCCATAAAGGAGACTGGGCCTGGGCCTTGGAGGGGATGGGGGGAATCGGGCTGGCAGCCCATAGGAGAGAGAGAGGAGCATGTGGGCTGGAAAGCAGTGGAACTGCTGAGGCTGGCAGGGTTGGGGGTGCGGGATCTGAAGCGAGGGTTAATCTAGAGCGGGCAGGCAGATCCCCCCATCCTCGGGGATGCAATGTGTCCGACCAGGAGGGGAACTGTGCCTGGAATGGTCACAGGCACCATAGCTCCGGGGCTGGGCACCTCACTCGGCGCTGGGTGAGCGGAGTTGTGACAGCCGCAGGGCTGACGGGTTAAGCTCACTTAATGCTGGCGAGATGGATTGGCAAGAGGCTGCTGGGCTGTTAGCTCACAACGGGTCTGAATTCAAAACGGCAGTGACGAGAATTTGCTCTCGGTCACCTCCTGGCTGGGTTGTTGGATGGGATGACATTGGCCCTGCTGTCACTGCACTGGGGCTGCACCAGGAAGAGCTCAGGGACTGGCCCCAACAGGGGAGACTTTTCCATAGCATTTTGTCTCCAGAAAGTTCACAAGGAGCTTACAAAGAAGGGTGAGTTCCTGCTTCAGGGGTAGAGCATGGCATCTGTTTAACAGCGCACAGCAACGCTGCACAGGGATCGCTCACCCAGCACTGCAATGCAGCCACCTCTGGGGTGGGATGTGGCAGCTGTTTAACAGCTCATAGCAATGCTGCACAGGGATCGCTCACCCAGCACTGCAATGCAGCCACCTCTGGGGTGGGATGTGGCAGCTGTTTAACAGCCACACAAAACGCTACACCACAGTTCAGTGCAGGAAGTGAAGCTGCAGGACATTGGGGTGATGGAGGCGGGACCGTGGAATCACCTGGCTGGGGTTTGGCCTGGACACAAGGAATGACAGCTCAGCTCTTACAAAAAGGGCCAGGGAATCTTAAATGACTTACACGTGGTCAGGCCCCCAGTTTGTATTTGGCATCAGGCAGCACCTCCATCAGCAAAGCACAGCGACACCTAGCCCCATGCTGGGGCATTTGGGTCAGCCTCAGAGGAGAGAGCACCCCCTACTGAGTCACCCACACCACTCCCGGCTGCACAGCGCCCCCTAGCAACTCACTGGGGCACTGAGGACAGCATTGAGTCAGAGAGAAGAGCACCCCCTACTGTATTATCAGCCCCACCTCCTCAGCGGCTGTGTCTGGTTACGTCGCCTCCTAGTGGCCGCAGAGGGGGCAAGCCCTGCTCCTGGCAGGGATGAGAGATTTTCCTGTAGTTGACACTGGGAGCACAGGGACCAGCTTCCCGCCCCTGCAGAAACTCCTAGACCCGTTGTGGCTGCTGCTGCCCTGCCGTGGAGGTTTGCCATTGGGCCGCCTTTATCCATCCACTCACACTTCCCCAGCAGCCCTTAGCCAGCCTGCTAATGACTCCCCTGGCACTGCTTGGAGGAAGCTCACAGCCCTCTGCAGCCGATAGCAACAGCGCAGCTTGGGCTGGGGGGCTGGGCCCGGGGAGGGGGGGTCTCACCACCGGAGGGACCCCCGTCGCCGCCTACGTACGTTCTGATTCCTCGTTCTTGAAGTAGCCGATGAGCTTGGGCTCGTCTTCAATGTTATCAAAGGCCTGGAGCTCACGGTCTCCCTCGATGAACTCCACCGGGTCTTCCAGCACCTGCAAGGGGGGCAGAGGGAGCTCAGCACCCGACCCTGGGAAACCCACTCCCCACACCCAGGGAGCCGGCTCTGCAGGAGGGGAGGGTGGGGCGTGGCAAGCCCCACCTCTGAGGACACGGGACAAGGCCTGTGGGTTGTGCACAGCCTGCATTCTTCTGCCATCCAGGCCAAAGGAGGGGACCCAGCACGCGCTAGTGGGGAAGGCCCAGGCATGGGAGTCAGGGCTCCAGGGTTCTAGCTTCAGCACTGTGAGGGAGTGGTGGCTAGTGATTGGAGCAGAGGACATGGAGCCAGGACTCCTGGGTTCTATTCCCAGCTCCACCATTCACTCACCATGTGACCCTGCCTCAGTTTCTCCCCTGTAAATGGAGACAGTGATACAGGCCAACCTGGGGGGTGGGAGGGTTTGTCAGGCTGGCGAGAGGTCCTGAGCATGCTGGCTGTGATATGCAGCATAAGGGAAAAGCGCCTGGACAGCACCTCCAGAGGCAGGGAGCCGTGTCTCCCCCAACCCCCGCAGGCAGTGTCTCTGGGCCTGAAGGGGGGCAGGGCGAGGGACCGGGGGACGCCACTCACATCCAGGAGAAACTCCACCAGGGTGTCGGCCGCAAACTCCCCGTCATACTCGATCATCTCATCCTCCTTGAACACGTACACGCTGTCCTCCTCCGTCAGCCCTGCCAGGGAAACAGCGGTGAGAGGGGCCACGGACGCGGGGGCGTTACAGCTCCCGACCCCCCTGAGCCTCCGGGGAATCGCCCCAGGGCTGGGGCACTGCAACGTGTGTGTGTGTGTGTGCTCAGCTCCCCCTGCTGGGGAGAATCATGTCTGTGTATGTGTGTGTGTGTGTGTGTGTGCGTGTGTGTGCTCAGCTTCCCCTGCTGGAGGTAATTGTGTGTGTGTATGTGTGTGTGTGCCTCACACTGGGGCAGGAGGAGAGCATCTTGGTGGTGTCAGTGTTGGGGGAGCAGGGGGGCCAGGGGAGGGGAACCAGGGTGTCTATGGGGTTGGGAGAGCGGGGGTGTGTGTGTGTGTCTGTGGTGTTGGGGTCAGGGGAGAAGGGGATCTGTGGGGTGAGGGCAGGAGGAACAGGGGG
>NC_048321.1:4446211-4450717 GCF_013100865.1 Trachemys scripta elegans
GGGGGGGTCTGTGGTGTCGGGGTCGGGGAGAAGGGGATCTGTGGGGTGAGGGCAGGAGGAGCAGGAGGAACAGGGGTCCTCTGGGGTTTGTGCCTGTGGGAACAGGGGCGGGGGAGCTAGAGGCCCGACTAGCCCCCACTGATGCTCCCAGGTGCCCTTACTGTGGCATCACCTGCCCTGTGCCCATCCGTGAACTGCCTGCGCCCTCTGGTGGCTTCTGCGCAGAGCAGCAAGCAGGCTCAGCCCCTTTGCTTCCTGGCTGGTTCTGGCCCCCCTGTGGGCTCTCCAGGGGCATGGGGGATAATATGAAAGAGGCTGTGGAGCCCCCTCAGTGCAGGCTGGACTCTGGGCTCCCTCTCCCTGCACTGCACGCTCCTCCTTGGGTGAACAGCTGATCTCGTCGGAGGCAAACTTCCCTGCAGAAACCTTGGCCTGTCTGGACATCCTCCCTCCTTGGGGCGCTGTCCGGCTGAGCCTGGACCCACCATCAGGCCCTGCGCAGCCACAGCCCAGACACCCCCGCTGCTTCCCCTGGCCTGAACACCCTTCGGTGAGGCTGCCCGCTGCACCCCAGGGAGTAGCTGATGGGGAACACAACCCACAGCTCGCCCCTGCATTTCCCCAGCCATGGGGACTTGGGGCTGGTTCAGACGTGCACCCAGACGTTGGGAAACCCTCCGACCTCCACTGAAGCCTACACGGAGGCGCCGGCAGAGGCCAGGCCTAGCCTGGAAACCTTCCCTCTCCCCCCGAATCGAACAGGGAGGAAGCCAGCGGGTTCCCAGATCTGAACAGAGGACAGTTTTGAGTGGGACTGAATGAAGGCTCCTGGCCCTGCACGTTCCCCAGGACCTTCCCACGATGTTAAGGGCACAAGGGACTGGGCCCATCCGGTCCGAGCTGCAGACCCTCCCCTGGGGATTGCTGCAGCTGCTCAGTGGCTTGTGGCTGAAAAAGCAACAGCGCAGGGGATGGGTTGATCTGAACCAGCGACCGGGTGATCTGCAGTCAAATGTCCCACCGCTGAGCTAGACTCTCTGGGTCCCAGCAAGGGGCAAAACTTCAAGGGGGCTTCGCCTCCGCAAAACCTGGAGCTCAGGGACCCTGAAGCCTCCATGCTAGGCCGTAGGCGGGGACAGGGCTGAGGAGTAGGGGAGGGAGAAACCCCTACTCTGCCTCCCTGGGTGTGTATCCAGCTGTTTCGTGCCTGGGGCCAGGGTGGGGCAGGCACAGGGACCGAGCGCCCCACGTGGCATCAGCTCCACCCGAGTCCCCCATGTGGCATCAGAAGCAGGAAGGAAGTTACCAGATCTGTCCTGATGTGAGNACCAGCACCAACAACCCAAACCCAGACCAGAGTCACCATCAACCCAAGGCCAGGACTGCAACACTGTTGCCAAGAACCCAAACCCAGCACCACCAGAAATTCCAGAACCATCATCTAGAATTCAGACTCCAGACGCCCCAAAACTTCACCTGGAACTTGAACCCACTGAACCTTCATCTAGATTTTGCACCAAGAACCATCACCTCAAACCCAAAGCTAGAACCTTGCCCTGACCTCCAGCCTAGAATCCATTCCTAGACCATTGATTGCATAGGCACCTACTCTGTGGGTGCTGCGGGGCTGGAGCACCCATGGGGAAAAAATGGTGGGTGCTGAGCACCCACCAGCAGCCCCCCTATCAGCTCCCTCCAGCACCTCCTGGATCAGCGCCTTCACCTCCCTCCCTGCGCCTCCCGCCCGCCACAATCAGCTGTTTTGTGGCATTCAGGAGACTCTGGGGGGAGGGGGGAGAAGTGAGGACATGGTGCGCTCGGGGGAGGGGGCAGAACTGGGTTGGAAGAGGTGGAGCGGGGGCGGGAAGAGGTGGGGTGGGGCCTTGGGGGAAGGGGTGGAGTGGTGGGTGGGGCCTGGGGCAGAGCAGAAGGTCATGTAGCCCCTGACACTTCGGAAAGTCAGCGCCTGTGGTTGATTGGGATTTCAGAGCACTGTCTCTTATGCTGAGCAGTACTGTCTCATTGTTTCCTTGTGCAACATCTGTCTGCCTGTAGCCATCTGTTGTCTCTTGCATTTAGATTGTAAACTCATGGGGACAGGGACCATCATTTGATTCTGTGTTTGTACAGGGCCTAGCACCATGGGCTCTTCCTCTATGACAAGGACCCTAAGGCCCGATCATAATACTACTAATAATAGTTGTAAGCGGGGTCTAAATGAGCTCTCCCCTGACAACTAGTGATAAGCTGGGGGAGCAGACGTCAGGAACTGACCTTGTTTGCATAGACACACCCACTCTGCCAGGTGCGCAGCATGACGGAGCTGCTTTGCCCAAATGATCACTTTTGGCTGGGGTTGGATTGCAAGTCACTTTGGTACTGGGTGCAGGGGTAATAAGAACATAAGACCATAAGAACGGCCATACTGGGTCAGACCAAAGATCCATCTAGCCCAGTATCTTGTCTCCCGACAGTGGCCAATGCCAGGTTCCCCAGAGGGAATGAACAGATCAGGTAATGATCAAGTCATCCATCCCCAGATTTTGGCAAACAGAGGCTAGGGACACCATCCCTGCCCAACCTGGCTAATAGCCATTGATGGACCTATCCTTCATCAACTTATCTAGTTCTTTTTTGATCCTCCATGAACTTATTTAGTTCTTTTTTGAACCCTGTTATAGCCTTGGCCTTCACAACTCTGGCAAGGAGTTCCACAAGTTGACTGTGCGTTGTGTGAAAAAATACTTCCTTTTGTTTGTTTTAAACCTGCTGCCTATTCATTTCATTTAGTGACCCCTAGTTCTTGTGTTATGAGAAGGAGTAAATAACACTTCCTTATTTACTTTCTCCACACTAGTCATGATTTTATAGACCTCTATCATATCCCCCCTTAGTTGTCTTAAAGTATTATCCTGGTTGTGTGAATGAAGGAGAGCAGAACTGTGCATGACATGCCCTGATTGAGGTGTTCACCCTCAACTGAACTGCACTCGCTAAGCAGGGAGTAGGGGTGCATAAGCCCAGGGGGGTAAGGTGTTTCTACTTGGCGGTTGGGTTGGGTTTTGTCTAGACATCCTGTGACTCTTTTCCTCTCCACTGTGTAATGAAAGAGCTGATTAAGACTCAATTAAGAGTGGATCACTACAGCTGAAATCACTGATAATCAGGTCTAAGCATTAGACCTGCTATGGGGCATTGTCTCTGGTGAAAGAGACTGCCCAGCCTGCACTGAGGGTGCCCTGCTACCACCTGAAATCACTGAGAGCTGTGTTAAGTGATGGGACCTCAAGCCATCCCAGAGGTTACAGTAGAGAAGGCAGGGGCAGAGCGAGCAGCTGATGGCTCAGTGAGCGACCGAGGTGCCTTTTCCTCCCAGGGCGGGAAGTGAACTGGGTGGCGGCTTGAGCCAGTTTTGTGTTGTATTGTTAAAAAGGAACCCCTAGATATTCCACCCGGCCCTTGGCACTGCCGACTACGCCTAGCAGAAGGGTTACATTATTAACCCAGAAACTAGTGTGGTCCCCAACCTTTGCTGGGAACCAGAACTCCAATCATCTGTGAGGTGGCTACGCTGTGCAAGGGGGAGCAGGGCAGCTAGAATTGGGAACAACAACTGCATCTTCTGCTTATGAACTCAGAGGCCAAAAGAAGAAGGGAGCAAAGGGGTCCAGCAGTGCAAATGTGTGGAGCGGGCTATTAGGTGTGTGTGTGTGTGTGAGAGAGAGAGAGAGAGAGAGAGATCACAGTGCCCTCTAATGGTGAGAGCCCAACTTAGCCACCACTGAACGTTTCACCCACTTTAAACCCTGCATCATTCCTGCCAGTGGTTCGATTTTACTGTCAGAATCAACTCCGCAATCTGGGCCATACACAGTGGATGGGGGGATATCTGCGGGATGCAGAGTCTCGTTATCCTACTTTGATTTGGCTTTTATGTCGAAACAAACCTAAAGGGCTGTAGAACTGTATGTGTCATTTCACCTGCACTGAAATACAGCCACTGGGGAGTGGGGAGTAACAGAGCTGCTATTTAACACCAGCACAGAACAGCCTTACCCTGCTGTCGGGGACGGGGAGGGAAGAAAAATGTCTATTCTGCCAAAACTGGAGGGTAAGTTTACAAAGGTGGACTGTGTTTATCCCTAAATAATTTGGCCAGGACACCAGGGCTAACACTGACTCCAGGGATCAATGCCAAGTCTCTATACTGAGCACTGTGGTTTTGTCTCACCCCAAAGCTGGGACCTCCCTGCAGCACCGCACCCACTAGTGTGGCATGGGCACATTGGGTCATTACTGACTCCAAGTGCTCCCTGCTGAGTCACCCACTCTTCTCCTTGCAGCACAGTACCCGTAGGTAGCACTGTGCCAGGGAACTGGGGCTGGGATGGACCCAGAGGGGAGAGTGCCCCCTAGCACTGTGTTAGGGAACTGTGGCCAGGATGGAGCCGGAGGGGAGAGTGCCCCCTAGCACTGTGTTAGGGAACTGTGGCCAGGATAGACCCA
>NC_048321.1:4452232-4454067 GCF_013100865.1 Trachemys scripta elegans
GTGCTAGGGAACTGGGGCCGGGATGGAGCCAGAGGGGAGAGCGCCCCCTAGCAGCACACTGGTGCATTGGGTCAATGGATAACTGGCACCCAGGATCTCACAGGTGTCTGACTGCACACTGAGGGATCAGATACACTGTGCTTTGAGCTGCCAGGGTTGAGTCAAGCATCTGCTGCAGCTGGGTGAGCCCTGCCCAGGTGACTCTATTCACAGCTATGCCAGGCAGCCCGTGCACCGGGGAGAGCAGTGAGCAGCACAGTGCAGGGGATGGGGGAGGTGGCAAGGGCTAGTGATTAGAGCAGAGGACATTGACTGAGCTTTCGATCTATGAGATTGTCACACCCAACACACCTGCCGCCTACACATAGACACACAAGACATGCTTACCCACACAAACACACAATACACTCACTGATACACAACACACCCACAGACACACACCACACACAGAGAAACACAACGCATGCTCACTCACACAAACAACACACTCACCGACACACAGACACACAATATGCAAATAGATACACAACACACTCTCACCCACACAAACACACAATACACTCACTGATACACAACACGCCCACCGACACACGCCACACACAGAGAAACACAACGCATGCTCACCCACACAAACAACACACTCATCAACACACAGACACACAACATGCAAATAGATACACAACACACTCTCACCCACACAAACACACAATACATTCACCCCACCACACACAACACACACACATAGACACACAACATGCCCAAGACATTTCAGTCCACTCATACTTACATAGACAAAAGACACATTCACACAAACACACACACACATATACACGCACACAGATACAAACATTTCAGTCAAAACTGGTGCTACTCATGCCAAAAAACAACCCACTGAAATTTGGAAATGACAATTTCTCATATTTTGACAAAAACCCATTTGATCCTGTTCAGAACCCCTCACCCCCCATGTTTTTGAGGTCAAAACAGCCACAGCAGGGAAACCCTGCGAAATATGACAACGTTTCCAGTATGTGACATGACACACATTTTTCCCTTGAAGTCTGCCGACAAAATAATTTTCCACAGCTCCGGTGCCTACAACACTTCTATCCAATAAAGTGAGTGGATTGTCATACAGAGCGTAGTGAAGAACGATTGGTTTAAAATGCCCTATTATAGGAGATCGAGCAGGGTGTGTCGTGAAATTAAAAGGCTGGTAGAGGTCAGCCTTTGGAAACTGACATAGCATGGAGATAACCTTTGGTACTCCCTGCTGCTGGGTGTCTGAGAGGGTAATGCTACAGTTGCGTTTCAAGAATGGCTCGGTCATTTTCTTAGAAGTTTTTTTGCAAAGCCTGTTGAACCAAAGGGCCTTCCCAGTGCTGTCACTGAATCGGGCCTATAATGCTGGAGGTGAGTCAGGAATTTCAAGGCACAGCATCAGCATCAGGTCCCTGAGTCCGAGTGTCCCAAACATGGTGGGGGTGGGGTGGGGGGAGGAGCTGGAATCTGAGCCCGGATTGGAATCCTGATTCTGCGCTTTGTCTGTAACGATAGCATGGGCTGGACCAAAATCCAGGATCGAACCAGTAACTCGTCCAAACACGAAGGGGCTCTGGAGCTGACCTAGGAGAACCAAGCCCATCTGTACAGCATCATTTATGGGGGAGATTTTCAGAAGCCCTCAGTGCTGGCCCGACCATGCTCCCAGTGACGTCAACGGCGTCAGCCCGACCCCGCTCCCAGTGACGTCAACGGCGTCGGCCCACTCCCGCTCCCAGTGACGTCAACAGCGTCGGCCCGACCCCGCTCCCAGTGACATCAACGGCGTCGGC
>NC_048321.1:4454501-4465212 GCF_013100865.1 Trachemys scripta elegans
GCTCCCAGTGACGTCAACGGCGTCGGCCCGACCCTGCTCCCAGTGACGTCAACAGCGTCGGCCCAACCCCTCTCCCAGTGACGTCAACGGCGTCGGCCCGCTCCCGCTCCCAGTGTCGTCAACGGCGTCGGCCCGACCCTGCTCCCAGTGACGTCAACGGCGTCGGCCCGACCCCTCTCCCAGTGATGTCAACGGCGTCGGCCCGCTCCCGCTCCCAGTGTCGTCAACGGTGTCGGCCCGCTCCCGCTCCCAGTGACGTCAATGGCGCCAGCCCGCTCCCAGTGACGTCAACGGCGTCGGCCCGCTCCCGCTCCCAGTGTCGTCAACGGCGTTGGCCCGCTCCCGCTCCCTTGACATCCCATTAGTAAATCTCCCCGTTGATGTCAATGGAAGCAGCATTAGGAGAATGTTGAGTGTTCCTGGAAATCCACCCTGCCTGTCTCCAGCGCCCCAATCCAAGCAGCCATGCAGCCCTACGCAAACATTACTTATGCCCTGTGAATTCGAGTCTCAGCGACATGCGAAGGAGAACAGCCCTGGGCTGCAGACTCTGGGGGCAGGGAAGGGGGGTAGGGCTGATGTCCTTTGCACTGTGCTACTGCCTCAGAACTTTGACCCAGAAGCAGGACACAAGGCCCCATGGCTGGGGCGTAGTCAGAGGGAAAGGTCTGATAGCTAACCTCCGACCCATACCGTCTGCCTCAGACCTGCCCTGGAGGGATGGCAGGGGAGTTGGATCTCTGTGGCCCATTCACTCCTTCCCACAGGCCAGAAGCAGGCGGCACTGAAGGTCCCGCGAGAGAACCTGCACTGGCAAGAGGTTTGCAGCCGGAGAGAATTGGGCAGCGCATAAGTTGCAACAGGTCCTCATCTCAGCTAGATCTTCCAAGTGTTCTCTGGTCTCACTCATAGCTAGGATCATTCAGAGAGAGCCAGGAAAGCTGAGCACCAAGGGGTCAGCTGGATCCGACCAGAGGAGAGGGCACATAGCCAAAGTGGCTCCAGTGAGAGCTGTGAAGGACAGAAGTGCACTCTGGAGATGGACGGGCAGGACTCAGCTCCCATCTCTGCCATTTTTGGGCTCCCCTCCAGCAGCCATTGCTGTTGCCTGCCCCTAGAGTGGTCCCTCCTCCCTGCGGTGGCCCTGGGCGATGTGACATCTCTGCAGCAGGTCCCAGGCACTAACTCCATCCCAATCCCCCACAATCCTCCATCCCAATCTCCCACGAGCAAGTATCTTGTTGGCCTGGTCCTGCAAGACCCACCGGACCCTTGCTAAGCCCATGGCAACAGCTGATTCCTCCACAGAACCTCTCCACCCTACACGATACCTCCATAACATGTCTCCAAAACATGGCAACAGCCTCCAAACTGTACGAAACCCTCCCTCCCAGAGCAAACAGCCACTGAGCTAATTACCCTCCAGCCGCAGGGCTTCACAGGAAACCACTCGGCTCACAACACATGCTGCAAACCTACTAGTGCCAGGGACTCGCGCAGTTAAAGAGCAGGATATAATTAGACCTGTGGTCAGTTCAGAGATATAAATACATTGCAGAGTTGATGCAAGACTGTGCAGAAGAGGGTGCTCATAGAAGGCATTAGATTGGCAGCCGTGGGGGGCCGAGGCCTGTGTCTCCCCACACGTCAAGGACAGCATGGGCAGCTTTGCCCCCACGGCTCTGCCACAGGGCCCTACCCATCACTTGGAGGAGTCCAATATACAGGGCCATTATGGTAGCACCTAGAGCCGCCAGCGAAGGTCAGCGCCCCAGTGTGCAGAGTGGAGCCCATCGACAGAGTGAGAGACAGTCCCTGCCCCACTGAGCTCACAGACTGACAAAAGGAGGGAGTGAAAAGAGAGGGGGGGAGTGTGACATCGCACAGGAATAGCACCCAGGTTTGGCAGCTCCCAGCCTTGTTTCCTATTCGCTAGCGCATCCCGCCTCTCCGCTGGGCTGGGGCCACTGGGGGAGGGATTTTGTGCTGTGGACACCTGGAAATAGTCCCATTTCACACCAGCCAACAGGAAGCTCCATTCAGTCAGTGCCACCTTGGGCTGAGTGACCTAGAGGAGAAAGGTTCCAGGCCCCCATAACGAGTCCCTCAAGTTGTCCTGTCCTCCTGTGGATCAGAGATGGGCCCTTGGCACAGCAAGCAGAGAATTGATGCTGGAGGGAGCCAGCACTGCCTCTTGTCTCTTCCCTCCCCAGTCTCTGGAGCAGCAGGTTGCCCGTCACCTGCCCTTCTGGGCCCCAGCTGAAGGCAGTTTCCTCTGGTTGGGTGCAAGGCTGGATGCAGAAACCTCAAGCTCTTCTGACCACCCCTTCCCCACAGAGAAGGCCCTGGGCTACAAAGTCCACCTTGCCCCTGAACACATCTATCTATCCCCATACACCCCCCTCTTTCTATCTGTTAAGCCTACAGACCCTGGTCATCAGCGGGATTGAACCTGGGACTTCTGGAGCTTAATGCATGAGCCTCTACCGCATGAGCTAAAAGCCAGTTGACTGTTAGCTAAGATTGTAGAGCAAATAGATGTGTGGGTTACATCTATCTATCTATCTATCTCTCCCCATACACCCCATCTGTCTATCTCTCTATCTCTCTAATCTAGGCACTGAACCCTTCAATGTCTCACCACTGCAGATCCCCAGAAATTTGCACCAGAGATACTCAGCATCTGAAGAGAAGCTGGTAGCCAAGGTCTTGGCACTGAGTCCTGGGGGATTCCCCTGGGTGTCTGTGGGTGCTCTGTCAGGGGTCCCCTGGCTCCAAGTCTCCCCAGGGCACCCCAGAGCAGGATGGATCTGCTACATCTCACTCTGGGGAGAAAAACCCGATCACACTGGGCTCTACCGGACAGACTATTGGGGCTCAAAGGCACCCAGAGTTTCCCTACCACCAGCTGTTCTCTCCCATTCACAAGCACATTGCACTGGCCACATCTGCAGAGAACAGTGGCCCCTCTTAGCCTGGTAGCCCCACTCTTGCCATACTGAAATGCATCAGGGATCCATTTAGTAAAGTATCCCAGCTCTTGGCCTATTGGAAGAGGCCAATGGTCCATCTTGTTTGATATCGGGTCTCATGCCATACACCCTAACAGCCTCGCAATCCATCCGCTGACTCCTGGCTTAGTGGTTCAGACCCATGGTTCATCTAGACCCATTTACAACATGGCAGATGCCAGATGCATGAGAGAAACACACAAAACATTGCACCTAACTGTGCATCATCTCTTGAACCAACTCTTGCCGTTGATTCTGTTTCAGGGCAGGCTGCTGGCCAGACGCGACGGCAGTCACACATCCTCCCAGCACCCTTGCTGCAGTCTCAAGATCCAGCGGGACATTATTCCAGGAGACAAGCCTTCCAGGGCAGGGGACGGGGGGTGGCCAGGCTGTGCCTCATTCCTGCACCCATCCCAAGTATGGAAGCTGCAAATTTAGAGCCTTCTTCTGGGAATGGTTCATAGACCCAGAGAGGCACCCACAGCCGAGCCCCAGGCAGGAGCGCCAGCCAGTGAAACCCAACCCTCCCTAGGAGAACGCCCCCTTCTGGTTCGGTACATAATGTACAGAGACTGCTGTTCTTCCACACGCACTTGGGAGGGGCCTTCTTCTGCACTGGGCACCCAATGTCCCTATTAGCCCCTATAAAAATATTACAGTAAAGGTCTCGAAAACACCCTTGCAGAGATATTATAGTGACACTGCTAACACTGCAATAATGCTATAGTGACGCCTTAGCAACACTTCAGTAATATTGTAATAAAACTAGTAACACTGTAGCGACATTATAATGACATTGTAGTAACGCTGCAATAATATAGTAACAAAACACTAGTAACACTGTAGTAACGTTTTAGTAATACTGTAATAAGACTGTCGTAACATTCTAATGACACTGTAGTAACGTTATAGTGACATTGTAGTAACGCTGCAATAATATAGTAACAAAACACTAGTAACACTGTAGTAACGTTTTAGTAATACTGTAATAAGACTGTCGTAACATTCTAATGATACTGTAGTAACATTATAGTGACACTGCAATAATATTGTAATAAAACAGTAGTATCGCTGCAGTAACATTGCAGTAACACTGTAGCATTTCAGGCCTTGCTTTCAAATATTTTGTAAGGGTGACGCATAACTTGACAGGTTTCAGAGTAGCAGCCGTGTTAGTCTGTATCCACAAAAAGAACAGGAGTACTTGTGGCACCTTAGAGACTAATAAGTACTCCTGTTCTTTTTGCATAACTTGACTGTACCAGACATTTCTACTCTCTCCAGATGTTTCAGAATCCGGGGTCTCACTTCCGTTCACATTTCTTTCCAAATCGCTTGCCCTGTCAGCATCAATCAAGTTAAAAGGGAAATAAATGTCACTGGGTTAAAGTGAATCTTGGTGTCCCCAGAGAGCACAAGACTTGTGCTCGAAGAAAAGCCAGGCACAAATACAGACATACGGTCTGCTAACTGAGTAGGCGCACCATAGGCCGGGTCTGCCAGCATGAACCGGGGTCCTGGGCCAGCTATGGGGGCAATTGTTTGTGTGTGTGAGAGAGAGGAGGGGGGATGATGACCCTTTATAGTATGGCCGGAGGCAGTTCTGGGGTGGAAACCTCACATTGTGACATGTATTTCAAGGGACTTTCGACACAAAAGCTCACTTCTAATTACCCTCATTGGTAGCTTTGTTAACTGGCAGGTGTCACTTTCCCAGCTCTCACCCCCACGTATTTGAACCTAACGCCAGCTGGCCATTCACAATCCCAGGGCTCTTTCTCCCAAGTGCAGACAAGATGCGAGAGTCCCCGGCCACATTCCAGCCAGAGGAATAATTACTTTCATTGGCCTCCCTAAATTCCACCCCCAGCTCCAGCAGCTTCATCCCCTGCCCTGCTTCCAGTTGCCACCTTCCACCCCAGAGGCAGCTGCATTTCAGAGGCAGGTAGAGTGGTCTACATATAGAAAAAGCCCATCAGATCCTATATAGGCAGCCAGGGCAGGACTGGCTCATGCATGTATGGTCCAGAGCTTGATCCAGTTATGGATCAAAGGTGCTGGGTCCATTTCAAAGGGCTCTAGCATTGAGAAGCATCAACCTTTCATTCTTTCGTTCCTTCTCCCCATCCGTCCTTTCTCCCCGCCCCACCAATCCCCCCACGTTACCTCTAAAATCAGTTCCTCCAGCTCGAACTGCTTCTGCGAGGCCTTGTCGTCGCCCACCGGCTCGTGGTAGAGCAGCGCCAGCACGCTGAACTTTTTCAGCACCGACTTGTAGTTCTTGGCGTTGACGTCGACGACGCGGTCGATGCCGTCGTACTCGGGGAAATCCAGCCCTTCCTGACCCCGGGCCCCGGGGCCCGCCGCAGCCAGCAGCAGCGCCAGCAGCAGCCCGAACCACTTCATCCCGATGCGGGGCAGGTCCGGCGGAGAATGAAAGACGCTCGGGTCGCAGTTCCCAGTGGGGGAAACGGTCGTCTTTCCTGCCCCCTCCCCCCGTGCGGGAAAAAAGAAGTTGCCCTGGAGCTCCCCTCCTCTCTCTTTCTTTCCCTCCTGTCTTGTCCCCTTGCTGCTCTGGCCTGCTGTCCGGCTCTCTTTATGGCGGGAGGTGGGCGGGGAACCAGGGTGGGAGGCTGCCTTGGCTCTCAGCTGGCACAGGCTGGCGGCGTCCGAGGGGCAGCGCTGGGGTGGCGACAGCTGCACTGAGGGGCACGGAGCCTCAAAAGCAAAGAAGAAAAAAGACAGGCAGGGCATAAAAAAGGCTGGTGGGGGAAGGGCTTGGGGGGGGGGGAGGGCTGTCATATCCCACGTAGCCTGGCCCCACCTGCAGCAGCCCACCCCGTCACTCCCTGACTATATATGTATATGGCAGACATATAGCCTTATATACAGGCAATGGTTTCATGCCTCCATCTCCAACCCCACCCCCAAAGACCCACTTTAATGCAGCAAAAAAAAAAGGGGGGGGTGGATAGAGTGTCTCCTTTTGATCCTTCTCTCTCTCTCTCTCCCTCTCTTCTCCACCCAGCCCCCTTTCCTCCTCCAGTCCTACTTGATGGCATCTTGATCACCATATTAAGAAAGGAAAAAGGAGACAAGACTGGGAGGCTGGTGGGGGGGTGAGGGAAGAAGGGGAGGCTAAAAATAAGATAAGATGAGTCGGAGGTAAATGAAGATGGGCTTGTGCGGATGGTGGGTAATTAGAGAGAGCAGGAGGGAGGGGCCAAGGAGGGGAGAAATGCTGCATGGCCCAGACTGGAGAATCTCGGGGGCTCTTGAGTTACATGGGGGAGAGGGTGGGGTGGACGTGGGTGGGGATTGGACTCTGATCATTTCCGTTCATTGTCTCCAGCACCCGCCTGGGCCCCTCATCCTCGCTGCGTGCGACATCCAGGCGGTGGTAACGGAGACACTGAGCCGTCACTGCCAGATTCCCAGGCCGTGGGCTCTGGATCGCGCTGGAAAGGGAGTCTGCCCATTCAAGAGCATGAGCGCTTTCAAACAAGCCCGCCAGCCTGCGGATTGACTGCACGGGCAGTGTCCGTGTGGGATAGGCTGCAGGACAGCTCAGAGCCCGCTCAAGGGCAGCGGGCTCTAGCTAGGATCTGTATGGAAGGGAGGTCAGGTCCGGCCACTAATCGGCCAGCCTCTCCCAGCAGGGGGCGCTGCAGGAAGTGGGGTGGAGCCGTGGTTCTGGGGGAGTTCCCAGCTGCCCCAGCCTCTCCCAGCAGGGGGCGCTGCAGGAAGTGGGGTGGAGCCGTGGTTCTGGGGGAGTTCCCAGCTGCCCCAGCCCCTCCCATCAGGGGGCGCTGTGGGGAGTGGGGCGGGAGCTCTGGCTGTGGGGGGAAGCTCCTGGCTACTCCAGTTCAAGCCTCTCCCAGCAAGAGGCGCTATAGGAAGCGGGACAGGAGGACTGGCTGCCAGGGAAGACCTCTGTAGACAAACACTGCATACATTTGGGGATCAATTTTTGAAGCTGTCTTGAAAGCCATTTTGCATGTAACAAAAATGGTGCTTTACTTGGAAAGATCCCAGCAATCCTGGTCCTTCAGCAGGCTTGGATGCGCACAATCTAGGTGACCAGATACCATGATGATGGGCAGGGGAACTGAACCAAGACAGAATAGGTCGGGAAATTTAGAACAGGCCTCTGATGCACAGTTCTGTGACACTGTGATAGTTTAAAATGAACCCAAAGGTAGTCGCTGTTCAGTTGTTATTTTGGTTGCTTCCAGCATTTCCCAGAGGAAGGTAAGTGATGGGAAATGGTGATTTCTAACAGTTTATTTGTCAGCAAAAGCTGAACAGAATTTCATGGGATAAAGGAAAAGCACTTCCCCAACCCCAGGGTCTTCTCTCTGCCAGATATCAAAGGCCTGCTGCCAAAATGGAGGTGCGGGATCTTAATAAGAACATAAGAGCATTCATACTGGGTTAGACCAAAGGTCCATCTAGCCCAGTGTCCTGTCTTCTGACAGCGGCCAATGCCAGGTGCCCCAGAGGGAATGAACAGAACAGGTAACCATCAAGTGATCCATCCCCTGTCACTCATTCCCAGCTTCTGGCAAACAGAGGCTAAGGACACCATCCCTGCCCATCCTGGCTAATAGCCATTGATGGACCTATCCTCCACAGACTTATCTAGTTCTTTTTTGAACCCTGTTATAGTCTTGGCCTTCACAACATCCTCTGGCAAGGAGTTCCACACGTTGACTGCGCATTATGTGAAGAAATACTTTCTTTTGCTTGTTTTAAACCTGCTGCCTATTCATTTCATTTAGTGACCTCTAGTTCTTGTGTTATGAGAAGGAGTAAATAACACTTCCTTATTTACTTTCTCCACACCAGTCATGATTTTATAGACCTCTATCCTATCCCCCCTTAGTTGTCTCTTTTCCAAGCTGAAAAGTCCCAGTCTTATTAATCTCTCCTCATACGGAAGCCCTAATCATTTTGTTGACCTTTTCTGAACCTTTTCCAATTCCAATATATCTTTTTTGAGATGAGGCGACACATCTGCATGCAGTATTCAAGTACACCTCTACCCCGATATAACGCAACCCGATATAACACGAATTCAGATATAACGCAGTAAAGCAGTGCTCGGGGGAGGGGAGCTGCACACTCCGGCGGATCAAAGCAAGTTCGATATAACGTGGTTACACCTATAACACGGTAAGATTTTTTGGCTCCAGAGGACAGCGTTATATCGGGGTAGAGGTGTATTCTCAAAAAACAAAAACAAAAACAAAAAAAACCAACAGAAGGTTGCAACCGGCCTTTATATTGGAAAGTATGAGGCTGCCTAACTATAGGGTCACTACTAGTGCTCCCTACAATATCATAGGTGGCTGAGGGTTGTCCACACATCCCATTATAAGACCTTGTTTTTAGTTGCCACTAACTTCACCAAACTGTAACTGTTTGGGCTGAGTTTTTCCAAGTCAGGTGCCTGCCTCATGTTGATCATTTAATGATTTCCTTTGACTATTTCAGATAAAAAGGTTCAGACGTTTCCAAGAACAAGGTTAAATAAAAAAATTAAATTTAAATTAATGGAGATATCCTATCTCCTAGAACTGGAAGGGACCTTGAATGGTCATCAAGTCCAGCCCCCTGCCTTCACTAGCAGGACCAAGTACTGATTTTGCCCCAGATGGCCCCCTCAAGGATTGAACTCACAACCCTGGGTTCAACAGGCCAATGCTCAAACCACTGAGCTATCCTACCCCCCTATATTATTATTATATAATTATTATTATTATTATTTAGGTTGGGGGGGAAATATGTTGTTTTGCCCATGGTAAAAAATAGTGATGACATTTCTAGCATCCCCCCACACACTTTGGAGCAAGGACTTGACATCTTTCCCAGCAGTCGCCTTGGGGTCAGGGATCTGCCTTTTGACATTGCCCTGAAAATCCACCCACATTTGGCTCAGTGATAAGCCTCTGAAACAGCTCAGTTTGCACATGCTCAGTAGAGACTTGTTAGAATTTGGCAACTAAATTCTCCAAAGATTCCATCTTCATTGAGCTTTCTCCAGCCCCTCACAGTTCCTATGTCCCAACCAGACTGCACATGCTACCCCTAAAGAGTGAATGAGTGCGCTCCACCGTGGGGCTGTGGGGTCAAGCGGGATTTCCCCTGCAATTGCTCTTCCCTCTGCTGGGGGACGCTGGTGAGACAGACACAGGATTGGAGAGCAGGGAACTTGTCTCTCCATGCTAGCATCCAGGCAGCTGGAGCGGGAGGAGGGACAGCCAGACTTGAACTCAGAAGGGGCACAAATGTGGTGGGGGGGGTCTGTGGAGAAGGAGAGGCAGCACTGTGGGGATGGAGCAGGGCAGTGCAGTGAAGGAGGCAGTTGTCTGTAGGATCCCAGCCTCATTTCTCGCAGATGTTGGGAGGTGTGTTGAGGCTGCCCTGGAGAATTGGATTCTGTCCCTGTAGGACGCTGGGCAAGTCACTTAAACTAAACTTCTCTCAGGTGATCACTAATGGTATGTTGCCCATTTCCGGGCTGCCTGTCTTGAGACCCTGGGGTCTGATGTGCAGAAGTGCCAGGCGGAAGCCGTGGGGAGCTGAGCTTTGAGTGAATAAAGGGCAGTATAAATGCTAAGTGCCCTGAAGAAGCGGGCCCTGGGCAGCCCCACACTGAGCCCTCCAATTTTAATGGACGTTTAGGATCTTAATTTTTCTCTGTGTCCGTTCTCCAGGTGTCAAATGAGGAAAATAAGACCTCCCTCTTCTCACGGGCGTGTTGTGAATCTGAAATTGTCAATGTTTGTAAGGCGCTAAGATGCAATGATGAGCGTGCCACGGCAAAACACCGGAGGAAATGAATGAGTCTGTATTCAGAGCAGGGTTGGGATGGTGTGCGGGAAAGAATATCTCGAGCCACACGGCACGGGGAGGCTAAAAAGAATGATTGAACAGCTACCCATTCAATGAGCACCGTCCGTGCAGCACACTGAACGAGGCAGGGGTCCTGTGGCCAAACTAGCAGGTGATCCTGTAATTAATGACTGTCTCATAATGCATTCGCACAAGGGGGCGGAATTAAGGTGGCATAGGCCACCTTAGTGAATTTTCTAGCTTTGGAGCACTTGACTTTGCCACCTGGATGTTCTTTTAGCACAGGACGTTTTGAATGGAATATGTACAGCAGCTGCATCCAGCAGCCTCAACCCGCTATCACAGCACACAGCTCCTCCCAGTTAGCGGTAGGAATCGCCGGGGGATTTGAGGGTGACACCCTCTGTACCCACTGCCTAGAGGCCTCTTGCACCATGGTCCTGGCTAACATCCACTGGAGATGGTCTGTGTCAGAGAAATAACCCGAATTAGGAACGCACCCCGGTTCATAGACTCACAGGACTGGAAGGGACCTCGAGAGGTCATCTAGTCCAGTCCCCTGCACTCATGGCAGGACTATTATCCATCTCTGACAGGTGTTTGTCTAACCTGCTCTTAAAAATCTCCAATGCTGGAGATTCTACCACCTCCCTAGGCAATTTATTCCAGTGCTTAACCACACTGACAGTTAGGAAGTTTTTCCTAATGTCCAACTTAAACCTCCCATGCTGCAATTTAAGCCCATTGCTTCTTGTCCTAGCCTCAGAGGTTAAGAAAAACAATTTTTCTCCCTCCTCCTTGTAACAGCCTTTTATGTACTTGAAAACTGTGATCATGTC
>NC_048321.1:4466776-4467718 GCF_013100865.1 Trachemys scripta elegans
GTGCGGCAGCTCCCCACCCCAGCTCACCTCTGCTCCGCCTCCTCCCCGAGCACGCCGCCCCCGCTCTAATTCTCCTCCCCTCCCAGGCTTGCGGCGCCAAACAGCTGATTGGCACTGCAAGCCTGGGAGGCGGGAGAAGTGGAGTGGTGACCGCGCGCTCGGGGAGGGGGCGTAGGAACGCTGTAAAAAAAAATTGGGGGCACCGCTTTTTGGCGCCCCCAAATCTTGGCGCTCTAGGCAACCGCCTAGTTTGCCTAAATGGTAGCACCGGCCCTGACGCTCAGCCCCAAGGGGAGGGTTTCACCCTCTGGGGATGTTCGGAATTGGATCTGAACATTGGAGCCAGCCCCTAGTCTGCAATGGGGCCTAGAGACCTGTGTGCAAAGAACCCGGAGCTCGGGGAGTGTGGCCAATGTGGAGTTAGAGTAGAGGGAGCCAGAGGAGTGGAGGGGAGGGGGGGTTGGTGGGCAAGTCCTGCTCCCACTAAAGTCAACAGCAACCCCCAGCCCCCACCTCAGAAGGGTCGGCCCATAGGATGGGGGCAAAGAAACCTAAGGGGGAGGGAGGGAGAACAACGGTTGAGGCGCTGCCCACCAAAGAAAGCAGGGGATGGGCAGCTGACTGTAATTCACCAGGCCCAGCTCTGGTCAGTGTATATCTGGGGTGACCCCAGATTGTCCCTGGTGTAACCGAGATCTGAATCTGGCCCTGGCCCCATTGCAATCAGTGGGTGTCTCCGGATTGACCCTGGTGTAACCGAGATCAGAATCCGGCGCTGACCCAGTGCAGTCAGTGGGTGTTTCCGGATTGACCCTGGTGTAACTGAGATCAGAATCCGGCGCTGACCCATTGCAGTCAGTGGGTGTCTCCGGATTGACTGGTGTAACTGAGATCAGAATCCGGCCCTGACCCATTGCAGTCAGTGGGTGTCTCCGGATTGAC
>NC_048321.1:4468810-4476563 GCF_013100865.1 Trachemys scripta elegans
GGCCTGGGGACAGCCAGCAGCAGCCCCTCCAGGCTGCCTGCATGTGCCTCTGGGGCAGAGGCTAGTTCTGAGTGGAAAAACTCTGGCTGCTTCTCTGTCCGGTTGACTGATGAGCTTGGGGCAGTTCAAACAGCCGCAGTCCTCGGTCTGAGTCCAGCCACCGAGCTGTGTCCTTGCACAGCCAGCAAGAATGGGGCCGGGACGGGAGGGGAAGGAGTGAGGTGTGTGTGTCGGGATGGGGGATTAGACTATTTTGACACATACGTCCCATCCGTATCACGTAACAGCTGGGATTGCTGACAAAAAAAAAGTAATCAGGGTCAAAGGCAAAGTGATTCACGTAACTCAAACCAGGCCATCGCTGGGGGGCAGGGCAGGGCAGGGGGCAGCTGGCCCAGTATTGCTCACGGGATTAGTAATGGGAGATGAAGCCTGGCACTGCCTGGATCCAGCCCCAGGGTGGGGACCAACCATTGTTCCCACTTGATGGCTGCTTGGGAGCTGAAGTATTATGAGTTGGGCAGGTCTCAGGCCTCCGTGTGGGTCTGTGTTTTCCAAAGTATAATCGTGGATAGAGAGGCCACTGAGCAGGCCACGGACACTGAGCTCCCATCCCAGGGGTCCCTCCAGGGCAGGGCTGCCCCAGGTTTCCCCAGGACTCCAGCCTCCAGGGTTAAGAATCCAAATCTGCCATCCTGACTCTTCCTTCAGAGGCAGGCTAAACTTGGGGGGCCGGAGGGAGGAGGTTAAGGGTGACAGGGTGATGTTCAAAGTTTGGGGTGAATGCTCTGGACAGATGGGAAGGGGAGATCTGGGGTGGCAGCCAGTGGGCTGTGTAGAGTTTTGGATGAAGGTTTGGGGGTTCAGTTTGGGGGATCAGGGGTCAGAGCCTGGCTGGAAGGTTGGGTGAAGATTCAGGGGGGGTAGAGTGTGGGGATGGGGGATCCCAGCTCAGATCATATTTTGGGAGGAAAGTTCAGGGCTTATCACCAATTCACAGGGCACAATGGAGCTGCCCCAAGGGTGGAGACAGGAGGTGGCAACAGCCACAGGACAACCTGTGGCCACAGGGAGCCCAGAAGGCTGATGTCTGGCCACTCAGAGCCATCTCCGCAGCACTCAGCTTGGCTCCTCCACAAGACTGCAGGTCTAGCTGAGCCCACCAGGAGTCAAAATATTTCATAGAGTCCACAGATTTCATGAGACCACCAGGCCACCTCTCCATCCCAGGACGTCCTAGAGCACCCATCCCCATCTTCTCTGGGCTGCTGGCCCAGCCGAGATACATGGGCAATCTCAGAAGCTCTGGTGGGTGGGAGCACCCAGAGACTTGGATGCTTCTCTGAACTCTCTGGTCCCATCTGATCCCGGGAAGCGCTCATGGCCCAGGACTCCACTGACTTCAGTGGGACTTGTACAGGCTCTGGCCCTCCTGGGAGTGCGTCTGCCCCATGGGGATCACAGGGAAGCAAAAATCCTGCTGTGGTTTGCACGGCCTGGGAAGCAGGGTGTCTCCATACCCCAGAGAACACTATCAACAGGGCTGCTTTGCTGAAGTCAGCAGGGTGACATCAATTTACACCAGTCAAGGATCTGGCCCTAGGAAAGGACCAAAGCTGCGGATAGGATGCAGGAATCCTGACTCTCAGCTCCCCTGTTCTAACCACTGGCCCCCACTCCCCTCCCTCCCCACAGTGCTGATCCCTTTATCCAGGCTGGGCTGCTTGTGGCTGGCCAGGGGCCTGGGAAGGTTTCTTGGACTCCCCTGCCCCTTGGAAAAGCTCTGGGGAGTCGGTGAAAATCTGCTATGCTTCTGAGGAGGTCAGCACATGCCAGAGGGAGAGAGTAACCGGATCGCCCTGCAGATTAGATGGGGATCGGTGGTCAGGCATTCCGAGAGGGATTGCAGGGGCTTGCAGTGCAGAGATCTCGCAGGCACGCTCCGGTGTGGGGCTGGCAGAGACCCCGCTCCTTCCCTTGGCATTACAGGGCTCTGTTCCCTGGCTGTGTGGGTGTGGGCAGCCCTGTGCCCCTGCACGGGCATGGTGCCCCCTCCCACAAAGGGAGGCCAGTCCAGCTTGGAGGTGGAAGCCTGACTCTTCTGGTATCAGGGCCATGGGGTCACCCTGGCAGGGGGAGGCAGGAGAACATCTGCCATGTGCTTTGAGATCCTGACCTGAGAGGCCCTGCTGGGGCCCAGTCCTGCCCTGGCTCGGGTTCTGCTGCCCTGGCACCAGGTGCTGGGCGATAAGCTATGCAGGCCCAGGTTGGGCTGTGGGCTGCATGGGAGAGCTCCAAGGAAAATAGACAGTCGGGACGCTGCAGGCTGTGCTTGCTGGCCCAGGGTGATGCTTTTCCATCTCAGCACTGACTCAGAGCCCTTGCAGGGGTGGGGGCTGTGCTACCATCTCCCACATGAGCTATGAATTGAGATCCGGCCTCCTGGGGTTCAGTGAAGATCCCATGGTTCTTTTCCCAAGAGTGAGGGCTGATCATGCGAATGTCCTGGCCAAACTCCACCTCCAAGGCCCCCGGCGGTTGGACTCAGTATTCTCCCAAACCATTGTGCAGCATGGCTGTTAAACAGCTGCTGTGCTCCACCCCAGAAGTGGCTGCATTTCAGTGCTGGGCTAAGCCATGCTAATGTTCCATTTGCCAAGGGCAGAGGGATGGAAGCTGCTGTGACTTCTGATGATTATTAGATTCATTGTTTCGGGGGGGGAGGGATGAGGGAGAGCCTTTGTAGAGGGGTCCAGAAGCTTCCCCCAGAGGAAACCAGGCTGAAGCTGTCTCATTCCTGCCCCCACTTCCCTGGGGAGGATAGAGGGGCTGGTGGCTGGGTTCTGAAGCAGAGCTGATCTGCGTCTCCCTGGGCCTCACAGGTGATGTCTCTGCCCTCTGGCTGGAGGCGCAGGGCGGTGCTGAGACATTACGCCTGCTCCCGCCCCAGTTGCCATCCCCTGGCAGAGGCTGTGTGGTGTGTGTGGTGGGCGGCGGGCCCTGCCGTGACAGCCGGGCTGGTGATGCAGCCCCCGCTGGCTCCGTCCCCACAGCGGCATCAGCCCCGCAGCCGGGGGAGAGGCCATAAATCACAGGCGTAATGCAGGAACTCGGCTGAGTCTCAGCCACCCACCCTGCTACGTGAGCAGCTCACGGTGTCGTCTGACTGCTGGGCCAGCCAGGGGAGGGACACCTCGGAGATCAAATGGGCAGCAGCTGGACCGCCCGAGAGAGGGGAGACCCCAGGGGCACCCTCCCGCTCAGCCACAAGCCCATCTTGGNCTGCCGTGACAGCCGGGCTGGTGATGCAGCCCCCGCTGGCTCCGTCCCCACAGCGGCATCAGCCCCGCAGCCGGGGGAGAGGCCATAAATCACAGGCGTAATGCAGGAACTCGGCTGAGTCTCAGCCACCCACCCTGCTACGTGAGCAGCTCACGGTGTCGTCTGACTGCTGGGCCAGCCAGGGGAGGGACACCTCGGAGATCAAATGGGCAGCAGCTGGACCGCCCGAGAGAGGGGAGACCCCAGGGGCACCCTCCCGCTCAGCCACAAGCCCATCTTGGACGCAGGCTAGGGAGGCATGTGGAGGGAGTGGGGTGTAGGAGTGAGGACTTCGGGGTTCTGTTTCCAGGTTTGGGGGGGGGAGTGGGAGTCACAATTTGTAGGTTCTATTCAAAGGTCCAGGAGGGACTGTGGCCTAGTGGTTAGAACAAGCGTGAGCTGCACATCAGGACTCCTGGGTTCTTTTCCCTAATTGGCTGCATGATCTTAGGCCAGTCACTTCCTGTTGGGGGAGGGGGGCTGTGCATTTTAGGGGGTTGATCACACTCACCCCCTCCTGTAAAACACTCAGAGCGCTAGGGGTGGAAGGGCTGGTGGCTGCTTATTTTGCTCATTGATGTCTGCGAGGCACTTTGGGGTCCCCAGTGCTAGAGAAACCCAAAGTGTGAGGAGGCCCAGAGGCATCAAGACACGGGTGGGGCAGAGTAGCGCTGCCAAGTCCTTTCGGCCGGGCAGAGCCCTGCTGGGTAGCACTGGGAGACTGGTGGCATGTGATTGGATCCCACAACTGAAGAAGCCCAATAGAAATGCAGTGCTGGACACTGGAGTCAACCTGACTGGGGGGCTGTTTCTGTTACTGTGATTATTCGGTGTATTACGATAGCACCTAGAGCCCCCAGGGCCCTGCACAGACACACAGGCCCTCCCCCATAGAGCTCACATGTAAATAAACATAGGGTGAGAGGGGAAACTGAGGCACAGAACAGGGAAGGAACTTGCCGCAGGGCAGGGGCAGAGCCAGGAATAGACCCCCAGCCCACACCACTCCGAGAGCTCCTGCCATTGCTAGCACTGAGGAGCTGGCCCTAGGCAAGAACAGTCATGGCAGATTCCTAGCAAAGACCAGTGCAGACAAGACCCTGGGCCCGTCCCCAAGTGCAGACTGGCCATCCATCCGTCCACTCCTGGTATCCCTGTCTGGCCGTCCATCCACCCCTGCTATACCTGTCTGGCCATTCATCCACCCCTGGTATTCTGTCTGGCCATCAATCCATCCACCCTGGTATTCTGTCTGGCCATCCATCGGTCCACCCCTGGTATTCTGTCTGGCCATCCATCGGTCCACCCCTGGTATTCTGTCTGGCCATCCATCGGTCCACCCCTGATATTCCTGTCTGGCCATCCATCCATCATACCCCTTGTAGTCAGAAGAGAGCCTGAGATATAAGCCCTTGTATCAGAGGTCTGGTATGAGGCCTGAGCTAAAGTAGTGGACAAGCTTTGCTGATATAAAGCAAAGTTAGCAAAAGTCAGGCTGTGAGCAAATGTCAGGCTCTGCCTGCTTGCAAGTTCACAGAACCTGGCAAGCACAGGGCCGATCTTGCAGATCTTCCTAAGGAGTGCTAGTCACAGAGCACTCACGCAAACGCATTTCAGAAGAGTGGTACCAGAACAGCCTGATATTAAGAATGGTACAAAAACATTTCCCAGGGATAACAGGAACACACTGACCCCTCCTAAAAGGTAAGGTCAGGATGACAGTGTAATAAATAGAAATGTTTTGATAAAACCAACATGTACAAGGAGATGGGTGATAACTAGCCATGTCCAGAGGGCAGTGACTATGTCAGAGGCAGTATGTAACTTGTCTGTATCAGGGTATAAAGATGTATCTCAGAGGAAGAATGTTTGTCCAGCTGAGGGGGGAATGGAAAGTCCTGCCATTCACTGAGCTGCGTCCATTGTCATGGGCATACATGTCTTAGTATCCTCATAGAGGACGTGCTCCGTTGACAATAAACCTGGCCTGGTGCCTTTGTACCTTAACGGATCTTGTGGTCATTGGGCGTTTTGCTCAAGGTTGGCTGTGCCGGCTGTCTGCACAGAGCTGGGGCAGCACACAGGGAGAACACATACACGCAGATGAACATCTAACAACCCTTCTGACTAGCCATCCATCCATCCACCCCTGGTATCCCTGTCTGGCCATCCATCCATCCACTCCTAGTATCCCTGTCTGGCCCTCTATCCATCCATCCATCCATCCATCCATCCATCCATCTCTAGTATGCATCTATCTAGCTATCTGTAGCGCCCTCCCGTGTGGAACGGCCCAAGCTTTCCAAGAGCTGGCAGACTCCTAAGGGGGTTACATGTCCCCTATCCCCATACACACCCCTCTATCTGTCTGTCTGTGGCTTTGCCCCCCAGGATGAGCTGTGAAGGTGAGCATGCCCCTGTAAAGTGAGGCACCAGACCCAGTCTTCAGGAGCCACGTCTGCTCCCCGAGGACCAGCCTGTGTCTCCTGCTGTATGACCAGCCCGGATCTCGCAGGTGCCGAGAGCCAAGGCTGTGCCGTGTGCTGACAGTGCTGCTATGTGCTCCAGGCTCCTGCCTCTCAGGCATCGTGCTGGCCTGCCCTACCCCCACACACCCAGAACAGAGCAGAGACAGAGGGGCAGTGACTACTGTATGGGGCCAAGGCTGAACAGTCTCAGATTCTCATTTTTATTGCTCAGGGTTTTATGAAGATTTTTGTCTCCTGCAGCAGCGCACTCCTGCTGTCCAACTGAGTCTGTGCTGTTTAAACCTTTAGAGGAGCTAGGGGTGGGGAATCAGGACTCCTGGGTTCTGGCTCTGGGAGGGGAGTGGGGTCTAGTGGTTACATCGGGGTGGACGTGGACGTGGACATTAGGATTCCTGGGTTCTATTCCCAGCTCTGAGATGGGAGTGAGGTCTAGTGGATAGAACAGGGGGAGGGGCTGAGAGTCAGGACTCCTGGGTTCTATACTCCTGGGGGAATTCTGCGCCATTGCAGATGTGCAGAATTCATGTCCCCCGCAGATTTATTTGCTTCCCCACAGAAAAATGACTTTCTGACAGAGAAGCAAAGGGAAGCCACAAGAGCAGTCATGCGACTCTCCCCAGCAGAATGTTTTGGGTGCCCTGGGCAGCTGGCAGAGAGGTAAATCACTGTGGGGCAGGATGCGGGACTGGGGAAGACCCGGCTGGTGGCTCCTACCCTGCCCCGGGCTCAGCTGCTAGTCCTGGCTGGGCTGGGGAGGACAGGACTTCCTCTTCCCCTGCACAGCATCCAGGGCTGGGTCAGACCCATGCCCAGATTTCTCCCCAGGCTGAAGGAAGCTCTGAAAATTCCCCCCTCCTTGCCCGTTTCCTGCACCCATCGCTCCTCAGCTGCAGGGGGAGGGATCACTGTACGGGGATCTGCTCCCCTATCCGCCTAACCCCTGTGCATCCAGACCCCCTCATACCTAGACTCTCCCGCCGAGCCTCACCCCCCTCCCTGCACCCAGAAAACCCCCAGACAAGTCCCACTTTCCCTGCACCACCTCAACAAGCCACCTGCACCTGGATTCCCACCCCACTGAGCCCCACTTCTCCAGCATCTGGGCCCTCCCACTGAACCCTCCACACCCATCCCCCCCCCCGTGGGCCCCCGTCCCCATCCCCCTCCCCCCCCGCCCCCCACGCCTCCTCCCCGGCCCCCCCCCCCCCCGCAGAGTCCCATTCCCACTGCACCCAGAACCCCCCAACAAGCCCCTGTGCATCCAGATCCTCCCCGCACTCGGATCCCCCACTGAGCCACTCACATCAAGATTGCCCCACACAGAACCCTCTCAAACCACACCTGGATCCCCCCCACACGAAGTCCCTCCACACTTGGATCCTGCCTTGCTGAACCTGCCTGCCCACACCTGGTGCACCTGGCACAGAGGGGCGAGGCCATTGGGTGTTTCTGAGGCAGGCCCTGTCCTTGGGCTGTCAGGGTTAGGTTCAGCCTTACTGCTGAGTCTGTGTCTTGGGGGGTGCGTGGAGCTGCAGAGTGATCTCCCACCTCTGCGCAGCCAGTGGCCTGTGCTTCCCAATGCCATGCTGGAGCCTCCACATTTATCTGACAAATAAAATTTGCAGAATTTTAAAATATTGAGCGCAGATATTTTTGGTGCTGAATGCCCTCAGGAGTAGTTCTAGCCCCAGCTCTGCCACTGAGTCACAGTGTGATTTTGCTTGGAGCCTGTGGCTGGGAAGAGGAATAAAGCCAGTCCTGCCCCCTTCCTCTGCCGCGCTAGCAGGCAGGGTGCATGGGTATGTGGGTGAAGGGCAGGCCGGCAGGGAGAGGGAGGGGCAGTGCCAGTTTGCAGTAGATGGAGGAGCCTGGACAGAGCCAGGGCCTGTGGGGAGGGGGCTGCTCTTGCCCTCTAGTGGGAAACTCCTGGGGCTTGCCCTCCC
>NC_048321.1:4484095-4628197 GCF_013100865.1 Trachemys scripta elegans
CACTGTCTCTAGTGCCCTGCATTGCTGGTGTAGGTCTTCTTCAGGTATAGTGAGGAGTTTTGGAATATCATACAACATCCCAAATATACTGCTGTGTTCCTTGAGCTGCATGAAACGTTCTTCAACTGACTGTATTGCACAATCTAGCACCTGGTTAAAGAATTCAACTTTGAATTGTTGTTTGGGGTCTCTTATGGGATTATCCTGTGCCTCATAATCAAAATGCCTTCTTCTTCGGTGACTCTTGTATTCTTGAATGGGTGAGAAAATAGCTTCAGTGTGAAGTTCGTCTGCCAACTTCTGTGCACTCTTCAGAACGTTTTGAAATCCTCATCTGACCAGTAAGACTGTAGGTATGACTTTGCTTTGTCCAGTTTTTCCATTGCTACAGATATATCAAGGTCAACACCTTGGAGTCTCTTGCTTACAACATTTATTTCAAACAGCATGTCATGCCACAACACTAAGCCACACAGAAATTTGAAGTTATGTATGTTCTTGGTGATTCCATTTCCCTCTGCCACTGTTCTCCCATGAACAGTTCCTGTCATAGCATTATCCTCCATAATGGCAACTATGGCATCATCTATCTTCCCAATTTGGTGGTTGATAGGCTTTATCGCCTCCACTCGACTTTCCCATCATGTGGCACTCAGTGGGTTCATTATCAGAGAGAATGTTTCCAGATGTTGCTTCAAAATTTGCCATCGATGAGTTGATGCAGAGAAAAATGCATAGATGCTTTGAATTACATTAAAAGATTCAGCAGCCTCACTAGAAGCTGATGCTGCATCACTGACCACCAAGTTCAATGAATGAGAACTGCATGGGACAAAAAAAGCTTGAGGGTTTAACTCTCGGATCCGTGTCTGCACTCCTCTGTTCTTTCCTCTCATGTTGGCACCATTATCGTAGCCCTGACCTCTCATGTCAGCTATCGCAATGCCTGTATCTTCCAGCTTTTTAAGAAGCACATTTGTCATATCAACTCCTGTAGTATCATCAATGTCAATAAATTCTAGAAAATGCTCCCTGACAGTCACCATTGCAGGAACATTTTACTAGGTTCTGTTGTTGTTACAAAATGCACCATTAAAGTCATTTGTTCCATATGGCTGATGTCAGGTGTGCAGTCTGCTGACTTCAGATCTGCCACAATCTTCTGTTTGACTTTTGTTGCCAGTAACTGTATGATCTCATTTTGAATTGTTTTTCCAAGGTAGTGGTGTGTGTACATTTCTTGGGTGGTGACTCTTCTTAGATGCTCCTGGAGTACAGCATCAAACTCAGCCATCAGCTCCACAATTTTAAGGAAGTTTCCATTCTTTGGCACATACAGCTGATCTGAAGTGCCACGCAGTGCTAGGTTTTGGGTAGCAAGCATTCTCACAATGGCAATGAGCCTTTTCAGAATATTTTGCCAGTAAAGAGACTCTGATGCAATCTTCTCTTGATGCTGATCATCTATGGTGGCCTTTAACCTTAGTCTCAACTGAAGCTCTTTCCACCTATGGAATGCTCTCTGGTGATTTGCTGCCTTCTCATGACATGCCAGATTTCTAGCCAGATTCTTCCAGTCCTTTGTTCCTGTAGAACCCAATGTGGCTGGAACATTAGACTGGAAGAGTTTGTAACAAAAACAGTATGCAGCATTCTGGGTTTTTGAGTACATAAGCCATGGCCTCTCCATTTTGTCACCATTGGGGATTTCACGCCAGTAATGTGTTGGATGGAAACTTCTATTTTCATTGTCTTTGGGGAACATGAAGTTTTTCACTTGCTGTGGCCATGCAGTACAAGGAAGTCCCTCAGGCTACAGCTCAAGTGGGTCCACAGTCCTGGATCATCTAGACTTAAAGACAGGGCTGGCTCCAGCGTTTAGGCCGCCCCAAGCAGCCAAAAAAAAAAAAAAAAAAAAGGNAAGAGGCTCCTCCTCCTCTCTCTCCCTGCAGCTCCTGCTGCTTTCTGTTATTCCCTCTCACCTTTTCTCCTGCCTGCCTGTTATCTCTCTTGTGCCCTCCTTCCTCCAGCACAGCACTCCACCATCTCTGTGCATCTAGAGCCGAGAGAATACATACGCACCAGCAGCAGACACAATTTTCTACACTCTGGGTCCTAGTGGCGCCCCCCCGCCCCACAGGCTGGCACCTGAGATGGCCGCCTCAGTTCGCCTCATGGTAAGGCCAGCCCACGACCCAATATCTGGAAGCTGAAGCTGGACAAATTCCAGTTGGAAATTAGGCCCAAATATAGAACGGTGAAGGTGGGTAACCACGGCAACAGATGCCCCCAGGAAGTAAGTGGTGGATCCATATGTCTTGATGGCTTCCTGTCCCACCTGGAGGCTGTTCTGGGAGATGCTGTAGCCAGACACAGGTTATTGGGCTCAGTCCAGACATACCTGAGGGAAGTTTTCTAGCCTGTGTGATGCAGGAGGCCAGGCTGGATGATCTAATGTCCCGTCTGCTTTAACCTCTGTGAAGCAATGAAGATGAGGCCCCTGACGTCACACGTATGACCCCAGTGGTGTTTGGACGTGTTTTGCAGCCACCTCGTTGTTTAACATTTGGGCCCCATGGGCCAGCCTGGCCTTGGTGTGGCTCCTCCAGGATTCACGTGTGGTTCATGTGTCGGATGCATGGCAACGATGTGCCACACGTGAGGTTCCTGCAGATGGGACATGTATGGTGGGTCAGTGACAGCTTTGAAAAGTGGCACTGATGTGTCTCATGGGGATTCACGTACACGGCTCACGTTGCATGTTTGTGCCGTTGGTGCGACACGTGACCTCAGCAAGGGTCGCACGTGGTTCATCGGTGCCTCACGTCATTTACATGCCATTGCATGCGATTACATGTGTGACTTTGGGGTGTGTCCTGCATGCAGACGGCACGTGTTGCTCTGAGATTGTGTGAGCCAAGCTGTAAAAAGCAGCCATGGTCCACACCGAGGCCACGCGTGGCCAGAACCACATGTGTGATAAGTGAACTTTGTTTTGGAGGTGGCCAGAGGAATCAGGAGGGATGTGGGGAGCCATAGGGGATTGGCGGAGGGTTGGGGTGCTGGATGGGGACAGTCACAAGGAATTGGGATGGGGGGGCATTGGAGTGGGAGGAGTCTGTTTGGGGATGAGCATTTAATCTGTTCGAAGCTGGACAGGGTCCCCCAGAGAGAGGGATGGGGGGTGCCCCTCTTACTCCCTCCAGCCTGGCAACTGCTCCTTAACACCTCAATCCTTCCTCCCAGGCCCCTGGCAGCACCCCCACCCCACCGCCCAGCCCTGAGGTGCTGGCCCTGGTTTCGAATGACCCTGAGTCTGGGCCTCCTTATTTTTAAACCATGGTGGATATTTAACCACCTCACCCCCCTGCAAGTGAAACCTGAGCAGTGCGCCAAACCTCTCAGCCTCCTTAGGAGGCCCTCCCCCGCCTCCCTCTCTCTCTCTGACTCTCTATTTTGGGTTTGCTGGAGTCAGCAGCCCCCAGTCTGTGCAGCTGGAATGCTGGGAGGGGAAGGAACCAGAGCCAAGCAACCTGTCTACAGGCTCAGCGGGGGGGTTGCATAGCTCCCCCCAAGCGAGAGAAATTCCTCCATTCTGCAGCCCTCAGCCCCAGCTGGAGGCAGAAGCCAGAGGGTCTGTGAGCAACTCATCAGGCCCTTCACAGCCTGGAAATAGAACCCAGGAGTCCTGACTCCCAGCCCCCCACCCACAAGACCTCACTTCACACCCAGAGCCAGAAACAGAACCCAAGCATCCTGGCTCCCGGCCCTCTGCAGTAGCCATTAGATACAGCTGTTTCTCATGATCTCACTCCTAAGGGTCCCCAGTTATTTTACCATGAACCACCCCCTTCCCACACACACACATATATACTTAGTAGGGAAGGAGATGTGCAGCAGGGAGGGGAGCTGGTGGCATCAGCCTCTTCCCCCCACCCCCACAGGGATTTATAATCCTGATCCCCTGCCCAGCCCCCTATCCCCACCAGCCAGGTGGGGGACTCTGTTAGGTGACTGATGAGGGAGGGTGAAGCCCCGCACCCAAACTCAGTCCCCCCCCCCCGCTGCCTGGTCGCAGGCCCTGTATGGCAGCTCTGATCTCACCACTCTGCTCTATGCAAAGGAGCCTGCTGGCTGCCGGGAGGAGTCATCCCAGGTGGTTCCATGGCTGGGAAATATCGGCTGGGTCTGGAGCGTGTCGGCCCACCTCCATCCCCCATGGCCAAGGGGTCTTTTAGGGGCCACAGGTCAGGTTCAAGTGGGACTCACAGCTGTGATCTCTGTGGTCCCCACCCCCAGGGCTGGCTCCAGCATTTCTGCTGCCCCAAGCAAAAAAAAAAAAAGCCGGCTATCGCGACCGGCGGCGGCAATTGGGGGGGAAAAAAAAAGAAGCTGCGATCGGCGGTGGCAGTTCAGCGGCAGGTCCTTCGCTCCTAGAGGAAGTGAGGGACCTGCCGCCCCCGAATTGCCACAGGTGCCCTCTCCCTTGGCCGCCCCAAGCACCTGCTTGTTAAGCTGGTGCCTGGAGCTGGCCCTGCCCACCCCACTGATTCTCGGGCTGGGTTGCCCTGCACTGGGATCCTCCCTGACCACCTGGGACAAACAGATTTGGGCCCCCAAGGAACGTCTGGGTGATGCAGGCAGTGTGTGAACCAGAAGGGGGCGCTTTCCCCTCACAGTCAGTAGAACATAAGAACATAAGAATACATAAGAACAGAAGAACGGCCATACTGGGTCAGACCAAAGGTTCATCTAGCCCAGTATCCTGTCTACCGACAGTGGCCAATGCCAGGTGCCCCAGAGGGAGTGAACCTAACAGGTAATGATCAAGTACTGACCCCACCTGCCCCAGCATGGTGCTAGGAGGTGCTGCACTGCAAGGAGCAGGACAAGGAGGAATAGGGGGTGCTGTGCCGCAGGGGGCGAGGTGGGGACATGGTAGAGCGCTGTGCTGCAGGGAGGGGTGCTCTGGGCTCAGTAGGGGGCGTTGTACTGTAGGGATTGGGTGAGAATTCAGCAGGGGGCGCTGTGCTGTAGGGAGCAGGGCCAGGGCTCAGCAGGGGGCTCTGCGATGCAGGGGGCAGGGTGGGGGCTCGGTAGGGGGCACGGTGCTGCCGGGGGCAGGGTGGTGGCATGGTAGGGAGTGCTGTGCTGCAAGGAGCGGAGCAGGGTTCAGTAGGGGGTGCTGTGCTGTAGGTAGAGGGGTGGGGGCTCAGTAGGGGGCACTGTGCTGTAGGTAGAGGGGTGGGGGCTCAGTAGGGGGCACTGTGCTGTAGGTAGAGGGGTGGGGGCTCAGTAGGGGGCGCTGTGCTGTAGGTAGAGGGGTGGGGGCTCAGTAGGGGGCACTGTGATTCAGGAGGTAGGTGGAGGGGCTAAGTAGGGGTTGTTATCAATTTCCAGGCCTGTCCAGCAACTCTTTCTGGCCTCCTGGGGAAGAGCAGCCAGTCACAGCTGGGCAGCACGTGGGGCTGGTCTGTGATGGTTTCCGTGTCTGGCTGGTTGCTGTCAGGGGCGTCACGGGATGACTGTGCTAGGTTACCTTAATAGCAGGTTATTGGGGTGCCAGAAAGGGGACAATGACTAGAGCCAAGACGCCTCCCAGCAAATCTCAGCCTGAGCCCTAACATCCGCACTGCTATTATTAGCCCCACAGCCTGAGCCCTGCAAGGCTGAGCCAATGGACCCGGGCTCTGAGCCTGGGCGCGCGTATTGCAGTGTAGACGTACCCTTTGTGCTCTAAAATCTGCTTGCTTGCATTGATTGGCTTGAATTTTTCTATGCCGGATGGGAGTATATGCAGAAGTTAGTGTCATGATCCAAATGTGGGGTCCGTCGGGCAGGAGGTTCTCAAGTTACAGCCCACCCCCCCACGATTGTAGGGGGGAACCACATTTCATTATGTTCTTTGTTAAGTTCACAGATTCCAGCAACTGTGAAGTTGGGCAGGAATCTGAGGATGAACTGTGAACAGTTAGGGATGATCAGCCACGGTCAAGTTGTGTGGGTTTGTTTTTCTGAGCACAGAAGAATATTCAGGATTTGAGGCGCTGAATTTTTGAATATTGTTGAAAAGAAAATAAACGACACAGGTGAATGCTCCCCGGAAAGGGAGGGGTGATCGGGGTGCTAGAGTATGTGGTAATGGGGAAGAGAAGTTTGGGTCTGTAGCTAGGGATGGGGTTATTAAGGGGAGGGGTAAATGGGTGGTAGAAGAAGGGAGTAGGGATTAGGGAGAGTGGGAGATGAGGAGATGGGAGGGGATGGGGAATGTGAGAGGTAGCAGAAATAAGGGTTTTTTAGGGGGATGTCAGATGCAAATTCTCCCCTTCCCTGTGTGTTCTAGGATCTGGGGAACCTGCTCCTTGTGAGTGTCTGAGCCCCTCTCCCTGCCCTCCCCATGTGAGCTGGGATCTGGGGTGGGGGGAACAAAGGAAAAGCACATTTAAACAACTGAAATCCAGCAAATGAATAGCAAAGATACACGTCACCCCTGTGGGGTGTGGGGGCTGGCCAGAATGTGGGTGAAGGGCCTGGTTTGGAGGAAGGGTGGACTGGGAAAACCTTGGGGTGGCTGGGGAAGCCTGGATGAAGCAGGGCAGCAGCCCCAGCTGGGGGTGGGTAGTGGGAGCGGGAGGCCCAGCTCAGTGGTCAGCTCTAGCTATTAACCAAAGCAGCATGTGGCCCTCCAGCAAGCTGCTGCCTGTGCAACATGTGCATATCCGCATGGGGCTGGAGGCAGCCAGAAGCAACATCTTCCATGCTAATGGCTTCTACAGGGCCAGCTAATGGCTTAACAGGACAGGAAGCTGGGGGAGCTGGAAATGTTGGTGGGGGCCTACATGTTGCAGGGAATGGTGGGGTGCAGAAGGAGGGAGACACACCAGGGTTCTCTCACACGCTTAAAGTTACTGTAACCACCATGTAATAAAACTGTCGAGGTTTTGGGACATGTCCCATGGATGAGATTTCTCTCACCAGCAATGTTAGCAGCTGTGTACTGCAAACATTTCAAAGTATGGCCACTATGCCGAGTCCACTCTAACAAGATGTATGCGGGGAGAGTCCTGAGGAATCACAGAGCCACTGTGTGGCCTAGTGGAAAGACCACTGGACTGGGACTATTCCTGGCTCTGCTACTGGTTGGCTGAGTGACCTTGGGCACGTCTCTTCACCTCTCTGTGCCTCAGATTCCAACCTGTAAAATGGGGATAAAGATGTAAAATTCTTTGTGAATTTCTTCTACTGATGAAAAGCACTATATAAAAGTCAGGTCTTTTGATTATTACCTAGCCATAGAAGCCATATGAACTGCAAACCCGGATGAGAACTACAACTGTCTAAATGACACTAACTCGTACAACAAACATTTCTTTTTCTTTTTAAAGAAGAAGGGAATTAAATGTCAAAAAACTTTGTTAATGCAGAGTTAAGGGAGCCTGGTGATAGCTCGTGCCCTTCCTGAGTGGCACATGCAGCAAAACTCAGACTCCTGAGAACCAGGAAATACAGCATGAAGGTAAAAGCCCACGTAACTGTAACTCTGCCCTCTTCAAATGACACTCAAATACACCAGTAACACACACTCCCTCTCTCCTTGTCACTGTAACGGGCAGCTGCTACCTGTATGTGCCCTGCGATCGAATACTGAGCCTACTTCCCTGACAGAGTCCCACCGTTGTAGCATTTAATAACCTCTTCATCCCCTTTTATAACACCTTCACACCAGAACACAGGATACCACCTACACCTGTACCTTCTCCTGCCCATCATTAACCCACAGACACCCTCATATTGCACGTCACTACTGATACCCACAGCCTACTGCCCTGCTAAGAATATAAGAACGGCCATACTGGGTCAGACAAATGGTCCATCTAGCCCAATATCCTGTCTCCCAATAGTGGCCAATGCCAGGTGCTTCAGAGGAAATTAACAGAACAGGTGATAATAGAACCATAGAATATTAGGGTTGGAAGAGACCTCAGGAGATCATCTAGTTCAATCCCCTGCTCAAAGCAGGACTAACGCCAACTAAATCATCCCAGCCAAGGCTTTGTCAAGCCAGGCCTTAAAAACCTCTAAGGATGGAGATTCCACCACCTCCCTAGGTAACCCATTCCAGTGGTTCACCACCCTCGTAGTGAAATAGTGTTTCCTAATATCCAACTGTAGCGGGGTGGTTACCCGCTTTGGCCCTAACAGGGTTAAGGCCAGCCCTGCGAGAGGGCTGGGGCTGTAAGGAAAACCCCAGGCTGCTTAGGAAAGCAGGCAGAGCTGGGACCACACCCCAAACAGAGCACAGCAGGTCCTTATAAAAGGGCTGCTAGCTTAGAGCTAGAGTCTCTCTCTCTCATTCTGGTCTTGGAGGGAGCAGGGCCTGGCTGCCTGCAGAAAGGGTACTGGGAGTGAAGCAGGGCTGGGGAAAGGCCAGGGGAGCTCCAGGCTGGCAACTCCCCAGGCTGCAGGCCCGGGTCCTAGGCCCACCCCTGAGGTACTGGGTGGTAGAGGAAGACAACAGGTCCTACCCCCTTGCCTGTGACGACTGGCTCTTATACTGCTGCAGTCTGCCCCAGGGAGCAGGGGCTCATTGCTGACTGGCAGTAGCCACTGGCTGAGGCAAGGTGGGATTAGGGAGTTGGGGGTCCCCAGGGAGGGGAGACCCTGAGAGTGAAGGGTTACTGCCAGGGGACAGCACCCCAGATAACGGGGCACTGGTGTCCGGGAGGGACATGGGGGCCCAGTGCAGGGCCGGCTCCAGGCACCAGCTTCTCAAGCAGGTGCTTGGGGTGGCCGGTCGGGAGAGGGGCGGCAGGTCCAGGTATTCGGCGGCAATTCGGCGGACGGTCCCTCACTCCGGCTCGGAGTGACGGACCTCCCGCCGAATTGCCGCCGCAGATCGTGATCGTGGCCGCGGCTTTTTTGTTTGTTTGTTTTGGCTGCTTGGGGCGGCCAAAACCCTGGAGCCGGCCCTGGCCCAGTGGCAGTGGGACGCTGGCCTGCAGAGGGCACTCCAAGGCTGGAAAAAGAGCTAATTCCCAGGACGCCAGCAGGAGGCGCCACAGGGGTGAGTCCTGCACGCTTACACCAACCTAGACCTCCTGCACTGCAATTTGAGACCATTGCTTCTTATTCTGTCATCTGCCACCACTGAGAACAACCGAGCTCCATCCTCTTTGGAACCCCCCTTCAGGTAGTTGATGGCTGCTGTCAAATCCCCCATCACTCTTCTCTTCTGCAGACTAAATAAGCCCAGTTCCTTCAGCCTCTCCTCATAAGTCATGTGCCCCAGTCCCGTAATCATTTTCGTTGCTCTCCACTGGACTCTCTCCAATTTGTCCACATCCCTTCTATAGAGGAGGGGGACCAAAACTGGATGCAATACTCCAGGTGTGGCCTCACCAGTGCCGAATAGAGAGGAATAATCACTTCCCTCGATCTGCTGGCAATGCTCCTACTAATACAGCCCAATATGTCTTTAGCCTTCTTGGCAACAAGGGCACACTGCTGACTCATATCCAGCTTCTCGTCCACTGTAATCCCCAGGTCCTTTTCTGCAGAACTGCGGCTTAGCCAGTCCGTCCCCAGCCTGTAGCAGTGCCTGGGATTCTTCCGTCCTAAGTGCAGAAGTCTGTACTTGTCCTGGTTGAACCTCATCAGATTTCTTTTGGCCCAATCCTCCAATTTATCTAGGTCACTCTGGACCCCATAGGCGCCAACTTCTCATGGCGCTGGTGGGTGCTCGCGCTGCCCCGCCCCGACTCCACTCCTGCCCCGCCTCCATTCCAACCCCTTCCCCAAAGTCTCTGCCCCAATTGGACCCCTTCCCCAAATCCCCAGCCCCACCTCCTCCCCTGAGCACGCCAAGTTCCCACTCCTCCCCCATCCCTCCCACAGCTTGTTACACCATGAAACAGCTGTTTCGCGGTGGCAAGCGCTGGGAGGAGAAGCGGGGATGGCGCGTTCAGGGGAGGAGGCGGAGTGGAGGTGAGCTGGGGTGAGGCGGCAGGGAGCTGCCGCTGGGTACAGAGTACCCACCAATTTTACCCCGTGGGTGCTCTAGCCCCAGAGCACCCATGGAGTCGGCGCCTATCCTAGACCCTATCCCTACCCTCCAGCCTATCTACCTCTCCCCCCAGCTTAGTGTCATCTGCGAACTTGCTGAGGGTGCAATTCATCCCATCATCCAGATCATTAATAAAGATGTTGAACAAAATCATCAAGTGATCCATCCCCTCTTGTCCACTCCCAGCTTCTGGCAGTCAGAGGCTTAGGGACACCCAGAGCCTGGGGTTGCACCTCGACCATGTTGGCTAATAGCCATTGATGGACCTCGCCTCCAGGAACTTATCATATTCTTTTTTTAAAAGAAGTAGCTGCTACTGATGCAACCTACTCAGTTCTGTACTGAATGATGCAGACTGGAACCTGAAGGTACACGCACCTCTTTACTTTGACCACACTCAGTCACAGTTCTGTGCCACTCCTCAAACTACCCCCTCCATCCTCTCATTTCACAGTCCCAGCCCTTCCATGCTGCTCCAGTTTATTCCTCCACCATTCAGTACAGCTTCCCCTAACTCACTCACTGACTGAGAGGGGAGAAAACCTCCTCCTGAGCCCTTGCCCCACGCCTTGCAGCACAGCGCCCCCTAGCACCTACTGGGGCCAGGCCTGACTCAGAAGGGACACAGCATTGCAGTCTGCAGCTATTTTTTTCAGTTCCAAAGGGCAGAGTTAAGGTGATATGGCTATTACCTTCACACTGTATTTCCAAATTCTGGTTTTCTGAACTTTGAGTTTTCCTGATCTTGCCAGTCTGGAAGGGCATGAGCTACCCCAGGCAACCTTAACTCTGCGTTCACAATGTTTTTTGACATTTAATAGAACATAGATCACACACACCCCCAACAGCTGCTGCTGTAGGCAGCTGGAGCTCCTCCACCCCAGGGACTGACATAAAAATTTGAGTGGAGAAGGGGCCAAAAGAGCCCAGCAGCTCAGCCCTGCCCCCTACCGGGGGGATAGTACCCCCTGCTGGAGCTGCCCCCTTCCCCACAGCAAAGAGCCTCACAGCTGCAGGAGGAACAGGGGCAAGGGGCAGAGAGGTGGGTCTGGGGCACAAAATTAATTGATGTGGGGCACAGAATTGCTATGCGGCTGTTGGGGGTTAGAATTAGGGAAGGTTCAGGGTCAGAGAACAGACTAATACTCACCATTTAATCTTTTTTAAACTCATGTTTTCGGGGCCAATCTCACTATTTTTTGAAGTCAGATTCATGCCTTTTGAACTTTTGCGGTTGGCAATGCTGTGTCCCTTCTGAGTCGGGCCTGGCCCCAATGCCCCAGTCAGGTGCTAGGGGATGCTGTGCTGCAAGGTGTGGGGCAAGGTTTTCTTCCCTCTCAGTCAGTGCTGACCCATTGCCCCAGGGGGCAGGAAAGTCAGTAGGGGGAGCTCTCCCCTCACAGTCAGCAGTGACTCCAACGTCCCAGTGCCGCACTACGGGCTGCTATGCTGCAGGGAGCGGAGTGAGGGCTGTGTCCGGCTGTTCCAACCTGTTGTGGTCTCTAAAGATCTCAAAGCACTTTTCCCAAAAGCTTTGGCATTCACTCCAAATCTGCCTGGGGTAATTCCATTCTGTCTCCCTAGCGGCCCCTGCAGTTTCAGCTAGATACAGGTGGTTTCTTCTTCCTTCCCTGTCCTAAGATAGGGTGACCAGATGTCCCGATTTTATAGGGACAGTCCCGATATTTGGGGCTTTTTCTTGTATAGACTCCTATTACCCCCCACCTCATCCTGGTTTTTCACACTTGCTAGCTGGTCACCCTATCCTAAGATGATGTGCAGCACTGTTGCTTTCCCACCCCAGAGGTGGCTGCATTTCAGTGATCAGAGAAGTGACTGATCTGGACTCCACTAAGGCCAAAGGTGCAATAGAAATGCAATGTGTTATTATTGCCATCATGGAGAGCAGGAAAGGGTGGGCATTTCTGGAACTCTGCAGATTTCAAAGGGCCCAGGGATTCTTTGCACTCCAGCTTGCATGCCCAAGCACTTTTCCTTGCTCTTTTTAAAAGCATTGAAAGGGTTAAATGATCATTTAGGCACAGGCCTGTCAAACTGTCAGGTTTTTATTTGTGAAGGGGGCAGGGATATAAAGCCAAAAGGGGGAGAGGAAATGTAGTGTGGATTTTCAAGGACAACTTTCAGTGAAAGCAGTGGTGCGGTTTTCACGGGAACCCTTCCCCTGCTGGATTGGAGACCCAAACACAACAGTCTTTGGCTGAGAACCAGGAAGTGAAACTGACCAGCCTGTCATTGGGTACAAAGAGGCCAAAAGTAATCAAAGAGCCCAAGTCAGCCGGGGAAATTGGGGTGAATTGGGGTGTCCATTAAAGGCGATCGCCAAGTTTTTCTTCCCCGCACACAGAGATGAGGGGACTCTGCTTTTAATTCACCAGCTTCATGTTGCTTGTGTTGCCCTTTAAGGATATTCAAGAAAATAAGTCACTCAGAATTGGAAACTCTGGCCAGATGTCAGAGGGGTTTAGGTGCCTAGAGCTGCAGATGGGCGTCTCATGGGAGTTTCTAAAGCGCCGAGGGGTGGGATTTGCAAGGGGGACGTAGGCGCCTATTCCAACATTTAGGCACCATTGGCATTGATAACTCCCCACTCAGCTGCTTCCTGACCCTATAGGGGCCTAAAGTCCCTCAGCGCCTGAATTTCCACCGTTAAAGTCCCTGAGGCACCTACATTTCGGTGGCTGGACCCACACAGAGATGCCTGGCTCCTGACACCTCTCCCAAGCACCTAACTCATTTTCGGGCCCAGCGGGATTCACAAACTAAGCAGCTCTGGGGTGGGGGATCCACTAAACATGCTCTGAGCACGCTGAAACCCCACAGAAGAGCCACAGGAGGAGATGACACCTGCCCCCCCAGTTTCCCAGGAATCCCAGCTCAATTTAAAACCGTTGTTCCCTCCAGTCTAACGGGGACTTCTGTTCCTATAGCTACCGCCTCTCAACGGAGACGGCCATAGCCCTTGGCGAAGGGCTGGAGAGAGGCCACACGCTTAGCTCCAGTGGGAAGATCACACAGTTCAGTCTGCACTGCCAACATTAGCACGAGGCCTTCCATGTATAAAGGCGACGTCTGTGGCTTGCTGTGGGGCCGTTTCTGAATGTGATAACATCTGGGCTGCTCTGGTGAGACCTGACCCTCTGCCGGAGGGAAGGCGAGCCGGGCAAAGGGCTGGTTTCTCTCTGACAGGGTCTCACTGCTCAACTCATGCCCCTACCATCACCCGCCTGTTCAAACGGGCTTTCATGTTTTCCTTTGCCCCCGTTATTGATCTCAGTGAATCCTTCCATGTGCTGGCCATGGCTTTGCACCATTGCCATGTGCAAATTGATCTCAGCCACTGCCATGATTTAGGGCCCATGTGCAGTACTTCTAACTTTGCGGACCCTACAGGAGCCTCGAACCCTCTCTCTCCCCTTCCCCCACGGGCTCCGGGGCAGCGTGAGTCGGGGGAAGGGAATGCCAGGTGCCCCACTGTGACTGCCTGTGGACAGGTGGCGAGGGGCAGGTTGCGAACCTCTCGCTGTTGGGAGCGCTGGTCTTTAAGGCAAGCTATGCCCTGGCTCTATTTGTAGCCCAACAGCTGCTTGTATTTTAATCAGTGCGAAATGCCTGGGCCCTGGCAGCGGGCGCGACGGGTTTCAGCTCTTTCTGCTGACCCAGGGGCTTATTTTTACATCGCCGGCCCAGCTCCTCTTACCAGCGCTAGTGCTCAGGCAGCGGCATCTCCTGCCGGCCAACGGGGGGCGCCGCTGCCAGGGTGGGATCCATGCTGCTGGAGCCACGGGTGGGAGCTGCATTGCAGAGCCCGATGGGCGCACAGCCCCCAGCGTTTGCATCTCGTGGCAGGGGCAGGGGCAGGGGCGGGGCTGCTCCCGGAGGAGGGGGTGCTGGGGGGAGAGAATGGGAGCAGAAGGGGTCAGGAGCAATACCCTGGCAGGGGGGAGCCCCACCACCTCATCCCTACCCCATCCCCTACATCCCCTCCAGCCCTCGCCCCCTACCCACTTCCCCATCTACCTGCCATCCCCTACCACTACCCCAACCCTACCCCCTGCCAGCTTCACCCCCACCCCTACCCCAGGAACCCTCACCCTTGATCCTACCCTCCACTTCCCTGCCAGCCCTTGCCCCCTCCCCCCCATTCTTGCCAGCCTTCACCCCACCCACCTGCTCCCATCCCCAATCTAGCTGCCAGCCCCTCCTCTCTGAACTGCCTTTGCCCCTCCTCACCCCTCCCTCCCACACCTTCCAGTCCACTTCTTCCTCCTCCCTTCCAAACCCCTGCCCCCCAGTGCCCCTGCCCAATCCCCCTCATGTTTACCCCCCATCCCTCCAGTGTTTGCTGAGCACCCACCAAGAGCCCAGCCCAACCCAGGCCCATGGCAGGGGCCCAATGGCATGTGATAGGTGGGGCTGGCAGGATGCAAGGAGGCCCTGGCCCACTGCAGATGTGCTCCCCCCATTGCCAGGAGAGTATTAGACACAACCCCCGCCTCCCAGCCAGAGATGCCCATGAGCATCCCATGGTGGGAGGTGCCTCCTGCTGTGATGCCCTGGGGAGGGGAGACGGTGCCCCCCATGGAATGCTACATTGTATAGATTGTTCAGAGGTGAGGTGGCATCTTATTTAACCAGGCCTCAGCCACACTGGGCAGAGCATTAAGTGATCTTATGATGATTACATCTGGGGTAGATAAGCAAGCTCTGTAGCCAGGCCAGATCTGTACAGGGGAACATGACATGGTGTCAGGAGTAAACTAAGAAGAAAAAAACAGAAGGAAAACAGCAACAAAGCTTGCAGGATCTCATCAAGACGCCGCTCTTCAATGCCCCGGAGAACTTCAGCTTTGACAAACCTTCCCAATGCACAGACTGGAAGCCGTACTTGGCAAGATTTTGCATTGCTATGACGCTGCGTAAGAAACTGGAGACATGCAGGTATCATCTGTCATTTATGCCCGGGGGAAGCAGGCACAGCGTGTCTTTAAATCCTTTGACTGTAATGAAGGCAGTCACAAATGAAAGGGTTCTGGCTATTTTGATGTATACTTTACATCTCAGAGAAATGTGGTTTATGAAAGAGCATGTTTTCACCAGAGAATTCAAGGACCAGGGGAAAATGTTGAATGTTTTATAAGAGCTCTGCAGACATTTGCATTCTCAAAATGACAGCCAAACATGAAAATATTAGAGACAGACTGGTTATTGGGTTAACAGATAAAAACCTTTCTCAGCAGCCAAAACTGAAGAGAGATTTAACCCTAGCCACAGCTATTCAAATAGCAAAGCAGTCTGAGCAGGTGAAACCAAGAGCAACTTGCCAAACTTGAAAAACAAGAAACTAGCTTAGAAGCTGTTAATAGATGCAGTATGAGTGCTAAGTCATTCCTATAAGACCCATGGCAAGGAGAGAGAACTCCCAGGCCAAGAGGGATAAATTCCAGCCTAGATGCACAAGGTGTAGAAAAAGTCATATCCCAAGAGATGATGTAAGTCCCGCCAAAGGTGCATGGTGTAATACATGCCTGAAATATGGACATTTTGCCCCTCTTTGCCACACCAAATTAGTCAGGGAGTTGACTCGTATTACAGACCATCAAGAGCCATTGTTTCTGGGATCTATCACTTGTGATGACCCAGAGCCGGCCTGGAAAGTAAAACTGAATATTCCTGGCAAGACTATTGACTTTAAAATTGACTCGGGAGCTGACATCACAGTCACCTCAGAAGGACCTTACAATCCCCTTCAACCCCTCCCAGAGCTGAAGTCTAGCCCCGATTAGCCCTGGAGGGATTCTGAACTGCATGGGCCGGTTCACCACAGAAACAGCTTACAAAAGGGGAAAGCTATGCATTCAGAGTGCGCGTGATCAAAGGATCACAGACCAACAACCTTCTGAGCCACAGTGTGGCAGCCATGATGGGCCTAGTGAGAAAGGTAGAGGAATTCAATGGAATATTTGGTGAACTTGGACTTCTGAAAGGAGATCCAGTACAAATCACTTGAGGAGACAAAGCTGAGCCATACGGTGTACACGCACCTAGCAGAATTCCTATCCCATTACTTCATAAAGTACAAACTGAGTTAAAGAGAATGGAGCTAACTGGCATAATTGAGAAAATCTCTGAGCCAGCAGCGTGGTGCACCCCAATGGTACCGGTTATATATATATAAAAAAAAGTAAAAATATAAAATCTGTGTGGATCTCAAGACTTAATGAAGCAGTTGTAAGAGAAAAATATGTCCTCCCAACACGGGATGACTTCCTCTCCAAAGTGAGAAGAGTCCCAGTATTCAAAGAACCACAGACTAGAAGGGACCGCAAGTGTCATCTAGTCTCACATCCTACCAAGATGTTGTGTCTAAACTATCCAAGACAGATGGCTCCCCGGCCTCCTTTTGAAAACCTCCAGTGAATGAGCTTCTCCAAGCTGAATGCCTCGCACGGATTCTGGTGAATTTCTTTAGCCAAAGGAAGTGCTAAACTGATTCCATTGATCACACTCTTTGGGAGATTTTGCTTTCGACGATCACCTTTTGGGATTGCCAATGCACCTGAAATTTTCCAAAGAGAAATGGCATCACTGTTAACAGACACAAATGGAGTTGTAGTTTTCATGGACACTATTCTGATGTATGGATCTTTGATGGAAGAACACACCGAAACCCACAATGAAGTCCGAAGCCTCATCAGTCAAGCTGGATTCAAGGTAAATAAGAAAAATGTCTGCATCCGAAGAAGTGGGCTGTAGTCCACGAAAGCTTATGCTCTAATAAATTTGTTAGTCTCTAAGATGCCACAAGTACTCCTGTTCTTTTTGAAGAAAAATGTATTTTTTGCCTATCCCAAATTGAGTTTTTGGGACTGACAAGATGGAATCAGTCCTAGCCCTGAGAAAGTAAAAGCAATTTGAGAATTGAATGTACCAGAACTGAGAGGTATAGTAGGGATGGTAAAGTACCTTGGTCGAGACCTACAAGACCTACCTACAGTTTTCCTACAGAAAAAGAATTCAGGGTCCAGATCATATGTGATCGAGACCAACAGTGGAGAGTTCAGCAGCAATCATCCGCATTTACAGTTTGCTCCTCAGAAAGAACAATCAACAGCGCAAACTGCAGATGGCAGATGCAGAACGAGAAAGAGCCAGTCCAAACCAACCAGAGCCAGTCGTAACTAACGGACAGCCAGATGACCAAGTTGCTACGTGTTCAGTTCTGTAATTAGGAAACCAGCATGATTCAGAGACACTCAACAGCCTGATCCGTACTGAACTTCAAAGAGAGCGTGGCAGGGTAACTATGGTAAATGGTGGGAATGTAGAACTTAAAGAGGGAGAGGTAATGGAATGTTAAACTGTATTATACTGTTCAGCCACTAGGTAGCGCTATGTGTACAACACTGTATTGTAACAGGCCTCAGCCATGCCTGGCGGAGGAATCTGAGCACAACTGGGGTGAGCAGCTCTGAGGCTAGGCCAGCTCTGGTACCAAGGAATACGACACGCTCGTGCTGCCCTCGAGAGGCTCAGGGGCAAGGGCAGGACGTGCTCCCCGTTAGCCCAGAGGCAGAGGTGATGGAGCCAGAGGCCACGTTCTAGTCCCTCCTTCCCAAGCAGACTTGTCGCTGTGACTGGGCGTGGAGCTGAAGGAACTCTGAGGCAGGAAGGGGTTAAATTATTTTTATTGCACATCTTCGACATACGAGGAGCCTGCTTGTGGGGGCTCCTCTGCCCTTCCACCTCCAGCCCAGGGCAGTGACCAGACCCCCTGGACCCTCCCTCCCCCACCTGGGCCAGTGATCAGACCCCCTATCCCCACCCCCTGCCCAGGGCAGTGTCCAGACCCCCACACCCCCACCAGGGCAGTGACCAGACCCCCTGCCCCTCTACCCCCACCCAGGGCAGTGTTGCCCCAGCAAACAACCCCCCAGCACCAGTATAGTGTGGGGGGCGGGGATCTGCTCACAGCCGTGGGAAGCCCCTACATGCCAGGCCTGGGGGTAGAGTAACCACCTTTTCAAAAGGCAAAAGTGGGACACATGCAGGGGCCCCGCCCCCCTCTTTGGCTCCACCCCCTGCTCTTCCCCTTCCCCCCTCAAGGCCCTGCCCCATGGCCAGGCCAGAAGCCAGAGCCAGGCCGTGGCAAGAGCCACCCAGGGAGGCCAGGCTGCGGTAGGGAGCCCCAGAGCCTCCACCTGCCCTGAGTGGGGGGCTGGGGTGCTTGACAGCATCTTGTGTCCCTACCCCCTGGTGTGTGCCGCCCAGGGCAGGTGCAGGGTCTGGGGCTGCCCACAGCGGCCTGGGCTCCTTGGGAGGTTCTTATTATGGTCCAGCTCCAGCTTCCATTCTGGCCAGGGGGCGAGACCTTGGAGGGGAGAGGAGGAGCAGGGGTGGGGCCTTGTGGCAATGGGGGGCTAAGGTCTACCTCAGTCCCGGACCGGGGCTTGAACTCTGCATTTCGGGACTGTCCTGCCTGATTCGGGACGGGTGGTCACTCTACCTGGGGGTGCCTTTCATCCTCACACCAGGGGCCCTAGGGTGCCCCACACACACACTTACTCCCTCTTTCTCTGGCCAAGGGCTGCTGGCTCCACAGAGCCCGGCTGGGACCCACCAGAGCTTGGCTGCCCTCTCTCCCCCATAGGCCCGTCCAGGGTCTCTGTGTCATCAAGCCAGCCCCCCTCCCCACATGGAAATCAGCAGGGGCCAATTGGGGTCAAGCCTGCTCTGCCTACCGCCCCGCCTAGCTACCAGGGCAGGGATCCGGGGTCTCGTCCCCTTGTCCCGGCAGGGTTAGTGCCTACGCGTTAGATCTACACAGGGCAGCGTGTGCTGCTGATGTCCCCTCCCCCCCCATTCTGCTCTAAGGTTTGCGGTGGTGCCAGGCGGCCTCGGCGGAGCAGCGACGTGGAGAGAGGAGCCGCCTGGCTGGCCCAGCTCAGTAATACGTCTCCTTCTCCACCCAGCCTGGGGAAGGAAGGGAGAGAAGCTCGTCAGTGCCAGCAAACGGGGGAGCAGGCAGAGATGGAGCCCCCGGCTCCAGGTGGTGTGCCTGGCTTGGGGGTGGCGGTGCCAGGGCAGGGTGAGAGGTACAGTGGTCAGACACGGGCCTGGGCTAGGGGGAGACATGACGTCCATTCCCTGCTCAGCACAGCCGCCCTCCAGAGCCGAGCGTCTCTGCCAGCGGGCAGCTCATGGGCCCCGATCCAACCCCAGGGCAGCAGGGCCTGTTGCCTTCCCCTCCCAGGCACCAGGTCGAACCCTGGCCCAGGGCAGTAGGGATAGAGGGAGCTGGGGAGCCCTGTGGCAGAGTGGGAGTGGGGGCAGGGGGTGGGTGGGAGCGTGTGGCACTGCGGGGGGAGGCGGGGGGGGACGAGAGGGAAGGGGGCCCATGGCAGGCAGGAGCTCACCACCAGGATAGCGCCGCAGGATCAGCTTCCGCACTTCATCGTACACAAAGATCAGCAGGCTGTACGGGAAGGCGCAGAACCACCAAGTGACCCTGTGGGGGGCAGGGGGAGCGTTAGGGGCTGTGCCATGGGGGGATTCTGCGGGGGGGAGCCCTAGGGACTGTGCTGCCGGGGGGACCCTGTCAGGGGGAGCGCTAGGGACCGTGCTGCTGGGGGGGACCCTTCCAGGGGGGAGCGCTAGGGACTGCGCAGCTGGGGGGACTCTGAAGCGCGGGGAGGAGCATTGGGGACCGTGCTGCTGGGGAGACCCTTTGGGGGTGGAGGCTGGATTGCGCCACTCGGTGCCCGTGCTGGGGAAAGGGAGCCAGGCCGAGGCATGCGAGGGGGACAGCAGCTCCCTGCTGTCTGTGCCCTTCAGGGCTCTGCCCCATGGCCGCGTGTCACTCACTTGAGCGGGTACATCCGCAGTGCCACCCCCATGCCGGGGCAGTAGGACAGGAAGGCGGCCAAGGCCGTCTCTTCGAGGAGACCGAAAATCAGAATTTTGTTCCTGGAGGGGAGAAGAACACAACACAGCAACCTGAGCCCCCCCTCCCCCGAGCCCTGGCCCCAGCCTGCGGCAGCCCACAGGGAGGTGCGAGGAGTCCTAGGGACAGAGGGCTTTGGGTCAGGGGTTGGGTCGGGGGTGGTTCGGTGTCTGCTGAAGGGGGCTGTGCAAAGCCAGCTGGGATCTGGAATTTGCCCACCCAGGAGGCGCGAGCAGAACTGCTGGTTTATGGCTCATCTGAGTGATGGACCGGCCAGCAGCACAGCGCCCCCTAGTGCCACGCTGGGGCCAGCACTGCCTGCAAGCAGGGAGCCTCCTACTGAGCCCCCCACTCCACTCTCTGCAACACACCTCCGCTTGGGGCACTGGGCCCAGCACTGGCTCAGACGGGAGAGCCCCCCTTCCTGAGCTTCCCACCCCACACCCTGCAGCACAGCACCCCTCAGCACTGCCCCGGGGCACTGGCATCAGCACTGGCTTGGCGGGGACAGCCCCCACCGCTGAGCCTCTCATTCCACTTCCTGCAGCACAGCTCCCTCTGGGGCACTGGGCCCAGCGTCCCCTGCTGAGCCCACCACCCTGTGGTATGGCCAAACCTCCCCTCCCCTGTCACCACAGAAGTCCCGCAGGTCCTGTGTGAGCAGGAGGGTGCAGGACTGGGGGTGGGTGGGGTGGGACTCACTTCATGCCCTGCTGGAAGACGGAGTTCCTCCGGGTCTTGCAGATGATGAGGTCGGCCCACTGCACCACCACGATGCTGGCGAAGAAGGCCGTGTGGCACGTGAACTCCACCACCTTGCGCTGCTCGTAGGTCTGCGGGGACAGGGATGGGACACTGGGCACAAAGGGAGGGCAGCTGGCTCCGGGCCCCTTAGTCAGTCCCCTGTCCCCCAGCTGCAAGGGGGGCTGATGGGAGCTCTGCGAATGCTGACGCGGGAGAAGTGGGGCCCCGCCTGCCCCCCGTCCCCGGCTCCGCACTCACCCACTCCTGCCCGTAGCTGTCCTCCAGGTCGTTTTTGGAGCGGTCGTCCCAGTCCAGGCGGATGCCCAGCAGGGTGGACGGCAGGAACCCGTTCTCCGCCAAGATCACAAAGTAGGTGAAAAACCCGCCCAGGGCCTGGATCATACCTGGGGGGGATGGCAGGGTAGGGGGGAACGGCCACAGACAGAGAGAGGAGCAGAGACCCATAAATGCTCCTTCCTTCCTGGTTGTCCAGTACCAGCCCAAACTGCAAAGGAGCCATGGCTCTCCACGGACCCGCCCAGCACCCCGGCCACGTGGCACAGCCCATTGGAGCTGCATGCCGGCTCCCTCCCAAGCTGGGCGTGGCTCAGCTGACGGGCCAGAGCCCTGCGCAGGCTGGGTTGGCTGCAAGGACAAGGCCCTCGCCCCCAGGAGCCTCCTGTGCTGCAGACCGTTACCCCAGCAGAGCTGTGTGTCTCACCTGGATGGTGCCACCTCCAGCAGCACAGCGCCCCCTGCTGCCACGCTGGGGTACTGGTCAGTGCTAACCGCCTCTGCTCCCTGCAGCACAGCGTCCCCTGCTGCCACGCTGGGGTACTGGTCAGTGCTAACCGCCTCTGCTCCCCGCTGCACAGCGCCCCCTGCTGCCACGCTGGGGTACTGGTCAGTGCTAACCGCCTCTGCTTCCCGCAGCACAGCGCCCCCTGCTGCCACGCTGGGGTACTGGTCAGTGCTAACCGCCTGTGCTCCCCGCAGCACAGCGCCCCCTGCTGCCACGCTGGGATACCAGGTTCAGCACTAACTCGGGGGAGGGCACCCTCTATTGAACCACCAGCATGACTTCCTGCAGCCCCTAGGCTGGGGGTCTCAGTCCAGGGCTGCAGCCGCAGGTTGAGCAGACAGTGCCCACAGCCCCACTCACCGATCTGCCCGTAGGCCATGCTGATGAGTCGCTCATTCACCAGCTTGTCCGTCTTGGGGTTCCGCGGCTGCCTCTTCATGATGTCGCTTTCTGCGGCTTCGTAGGCCAGGGAGATAGCGGGGACCTGGTGGGGCACGAGGGGCCGGTCGTGAATGGGGCTGGGGTCCAGGGACTCCTACTCAACAGAGATAGGAAACCCCTTCCTCCCGTGGCATCTCGAGGGAGGGACTCAGGGCTCAGATCCAGGCTAAGCTCCTTGTCAGGTTCCAGGCTCCAGCTCTCTGGGGACGGAGAACCCTCAGTGGGCGCATCCCCTGGGTGGGATTGTCTGGTGCCACAGCGAGGGCATCTCCAGCCCGGTGTGAACTGCCCATAACGATGCGCCCAGGGAGGAAATGAGTCCATGGCCCCAGAGACTGTGTGACTTGGAAAGGTCGCCCGAGAGTCAGCCTCCGTTCTCCTGGGCTTACTGCAACCCCCTTGTCCTCTGGCACCCACCCCACCTCCGCTCTCCCTGCTTGGGGTCTGCAGGGTCTCCATCCCTCCAACCCTCACTGACCAGTCTGTCCATCCCTCCCTCCCTCCTTCCATCTATCCACTGACCTGCCTGTCCATCCCTCCAACCCCCACTGACCTGCATGTCCATCCCTCCAGCCCCCACTGATCTGCCTGTCCATCCCTCCAACCCCGCACTGACCTGCCTGTCCATCCCTCCAACCCCTCTTCCATCTATCCACTGACTAGCCTGTCCTTCCCTCCAACCCCCACTGATCTGCCTGTCCTTCCCTCCAACCCCCACTGATCTGCCTGTCCTTCCCTCCAGCCTCCACTGACGTGTCTGTCCTTCCCTCCAACCCCCACTGACCTGCTTGTCCATCCCTCCCCACTCCCTCCACTGACCTGCCTGTCCATCCCTCCCACCCCACTGACCTGTCTTTCCATCCATCCCTCTCTCCATCCACCCACTGACTTGCCAGTCCATCCCTTCTTCCCCCTCCCACTGACCCGCTTGTCCATCCCTCCCTCCCCTTCCCACTGACCAGCCTATCCATCCCTCTCTCCATCCACTGACCTGCCTTTCCCTCCCTCCCTCCGCCACTGACCTGCCTGTCCATCCCTCCCCTCCATCCACTGACCTGCCTTTCCCTCCCTCCCTCCGCCCATTGACTGACTTGCCCATCCCCCCCCCCATCCATCTAGTGTATGGGTTATTCAGCTTGGGTTGCCCCCATTGAGACAGTCTGAGACATGGGGGGAGGGGAATGATTTTGCCCAGCAGAGCCAGGCCCTACGTGGCCATGTGGCACCAGCATGCTGCAGCCCAATAGTGGGGGTGAGGGCTGTGCTGGGGGACTTTCATGCCATGTTGACACTGAGCACAAACCGTAGTGCAGCCAGTCTGGGATTGGTGCTACCAGCTCAAACCACTCTCTTCCCGCCACAGCAGCCCAGGGCTGGGGCCTGGGACGCAGGGAGCGGGGCTGGCCGGAGCCCAGGGAGGGCAAAGCCCACCACGCCACGCAAACCAAGCCAGGCTTGAATCCTCACTACTTCCATCCCTGTGCCAGGAGGAGGAGGAGCCGTTGGCCTCGCTGCCTGCAGGGCCCAATCCCCTGACCCGGCCCCTTGGGTCCCCAGCGGACCTGGCAGCCGGCTGCACCTAGTTCTCCCTGGTGCCCTTGAGGGACTCAGTGCCCCGAGCCATGGGCAAGAGAAGGGGCATCCTCAAGGAGCAGCTGTGGCCAAGGCTAAGGGCAGAGGTGCAGCAACTCCTGTTATTGCCACCCTCTGCCCCGGGGCACTGTTCTCCTCCCCCACCCCGCTCTCATTCACCCCTCCCCCCCCTCCCATCACACCCCTGCTCCCTTCCCCCACCATGTCGGTGCCCAGGTCGATGCAGAGGATGGTGACGGTGCCCAGGGGCAGCGGGATATTGATGATGATGAAGAGCAGGAAGGGGGTGATCTCAGGGATGTTGCTGGTCAGTGTGTAGGCGATGGATTTCTTGAGGTTATCGAAGATCAGGCGGCCTGGCAGGAGAAAGCACAGGGAGAAGGAGAGTAGCGGGGCAGAGGGGAGGTGGGCAGAGGACGAAGGCGGCACTGGGGGGTGGATCGGGGGGGGGTGGCAGGGAAGGCCGTGTTGCTGCCTTTGGCAAGGCCTGGCACAATCAGGGCAGCGGCAACATCAGCTTCCTCCACTCTCAGGCTGCCGGGTGCCAGCCGGGCCCAGAGACAGTGGCACCGGGCCAGGCTCCAAGCCCAGCAGCACCAGTCTACTCCGGCGCGGGCCGGCACACGGCTTGCTGCAGCCAGCTCGGGGAGCTTTGGGAACCCATCAGGGCTCTGTGGTTGGAGGACTGCCCCACGGCAAGGCAGCAGGGGGCTGATCTGGGGGGGGGGCTGGGCTGGGCGAGCCAGTGCCAGGCCCACGTCCTTGGGTGCCCTGGATCCTGGTACCTGCCTGGTGCTTGGCTGATGTCCGGGTCACAAATTGGCTGGGTTTGAGGGAGCAGGGAGAGGGATGCAGGGAGGGAGGGCACTGCCTGTCTCTCCGCCCCCACACCAGCCCAGGCACCCACCTTCTTCCACCCCCGTCACGATGGAGGCGAAGTTGTCGTCCAGCAAGATCATGTCGGCCGCCTGCTTGGAGACGTCGGAGCCGGCGATGCCCATGGCGATGCCGATGTCGGCCTTCTTCAGGGCGGGCGAGTCGTTCACGCCATCCCCTGTCACGGCCACAATGGCCCCCTAAGGAGAGAGAGGCAGGATCAGCCCTCGGAGGGGGCAGTGCCAGCCCTCCAGCTGGGGGCTGGGCAGGGTGGGAGACCCCCAAGGGGAGGGCGCTGTGGGGGTGACTAAAGAAGGGGCACTGGCTCCACTGCACAATCGTGCTGTGGGGGCGCAGTGGGGCTGGAGGGGACGTACACCCCCAATCCTGACCAGGTCCCTCCTGCCCGGATAGCACTGATGTTTGGGCCAAACATGGCACAGGTCACTGCATTCACCCTCGGACTGTCACCCGGTCCCTGCCACACATCGCAGGGCTTGGGGCTGGGCAGGGGGGGAGGCTCCTGCCTCCCCTCCCCCCCCCCAAGAGATGGGGCTGGTGACTGAGTCCTTGAGACACAGGGGGCTACATAGATTGGGAGTGAAAGAAAGGCTAGAGGGAACAGGACTCCTGGGTTCTATTTCTTACTCCGGATGGGGAGTGGGGTCTAGAGGTTACAGCAGTGGGGAGCTGAGAGCCAGGGCTCCTGGGTTATAGTCCTGGCTTGGATGGGGAGTGGAGTTTAGTGGTTAGAGCAGGGCGGTTGGGAGGCAGGACTCCTGGGTTCTATCCCCAGCTTTGGGAGTGGGGTGGGGTCTAGTGGCTAGAACAATTACTCCCCTTTTTATGTCCTTGGGGCTCTGCGCAAGGGGAAGGGATGGCCCCAGTGAGCCTGGCTCTGAGCTCGCCGGTCAGGAGCTGGACTGCACGGCGGCCGTCTGGAGGAGAGTGGAGCTGCCCGGATGGCACTGAGCCTTCGCGCCAGTTGGGTGTGGCTCAACCCATGGACACATGAGTGCTGTGGTAGCCATGGCAATTCCCCTGGTGGTCACTAACCCACAGTGCCCGGCGCTATTAGAAGCAGGGCAGGGCGGCAGGTTTCGGAAGGGCAGGGACCTCTCACAGCCAGACGTTCAGAGCGACCCAGGCTGACAGCCGTCCCTGGGGGCGTGCAGCCTGGAAGGCACTGGCCTAGGCCTCCCTAGTGGGGCAGTTAGGGGCAGGTGTGTGGGTCAGGCTGGCCAGCAGGGGGCAGGCTGGGTGCTCAGGGCAGGGATCCCCCACAGGGCGCAGGTTCTCACCTGCCTTTGGCAGCCCTCCACGATGATGAGCTTCTGCTGGGGGGAGGTGCGGGCAAAGACAATCTCCGTGTGGTTCTTGAGGATCTCGTCCAGCTGCTCCGGAGTCATGTCCTTGAGGTCAGAGCCGTGCACCACACAGGCCTTGGCTTCCCTGTGGAGCGAGAGCAGCGTCAGGGCTGGCCAGCTCCCCACAGCCTGGCCAGGGGGCCCTGGGAGCCAGAGCCGGCCTACCTGGGGTTGACCTGGGTAACGGGGATGTTGAGCCGGGCCGCGATGTCCTCCACTGTCTCGTTGCCCTCGGAGATGATGCCCACGCCCTTGGCGATGGCCTTGGCGGTGATGGGGTGGTCGCCGGTCACCATGATCACCTGGGGGTGGAGCCAGGCAGCAGTCAGGGCATGGACACTGATGGGCAGGGTCCAGTGCCCTGGCAATGGAGCTGGGAGCCAGGACTCCTGGATTCTGTTCCTGGCTCTGGGAGGAGTAGGGACTAGTGGTTAGAGCAGGGCAGCTGGGAGCCAGGACTCCTGGGTTCTGTTCCCAGCTCTGGGAGAGAAGCGAGGTCTAGTTTTTAGACTGGGGATGGTGGCTGGAAGTCAGGACTCCTAAACATAGCGGGGAGAGAGGTCTAGTGGTTTAAGCCAGCACTGGGAGGAGTGGTTAGAGCAGGGTGGCTGGGAGTCAGGACTCCTAGATGCAGCAGGCAGTGTGATCTAGTGGTTAAAGTAGGAGCCAGGACTCCTGGGTTCTGCTCCTGACAACACAGTGTCTGGGCCAAGGCATCATGCCTGCTGGGTTTCGCACAGGGTCCCTGGCTTTGTATCCAGCGAGGCAGCGAGCAGAGCTGAGTGTCCGCACGGCCCCACCTACGCTCTGCCCCCAGCCTGGAGTATGGGCTCGCCTGACTGGGCAGTGAGATCTCTGCCTAATGGCCTTACCTTAATCCCTGCACTCCGGCACTTGCCCACCGCATCCGGCACAGCCGCCCGGGGCGGGTCGATCATGGACATGAGCCCCACGAAGCACAGGCCGGTGGTGGGGAAGTTGATCTCGTCCGCGTCAAACTTGAACCCCCGGGGAAACTTGTCTTGGGGCAGGTTGAGGTGGCAGAAGCCTGGGAGAGCCGAGAGTGCCAAGGTGAGCCGCGGCCAGACCACCCCCCACCGAGCACAATCATCCCTGCCCTGTTGGTGCTCACAATCCCCCATGCGCGCGCGCGCGCGCGCACACACACACACACGGTGTTCGCTCGTTCATAGTCTCCGCCCATGTGTCCTCTCGGCCCTTCCCCCCCATTGCCCGGGTGCCCTCACCCAGCACTCGCTCCCCAAGCCCGCCCAGCTCGAGGTAGGCGTTCTGGAAGGCGTCTCTCATCTCCTCATCCAGGGGCAGCTCCTGGCCCTGCGCCAGGATGGTGGAGCAGCGGTCAAGGATGCGCTCCGGCGCGCCCTTCATCACCAGCAAGTAGCCCTCGGGATTGTCCTCACGCTCGTGGATGGAGAGCTGGAACACAACGGGGAGCCGGCTAGGGGGAGCCACGCCGGGAGGACAGGGCTCGCCTCCCTCCAGCGCTGCACCCCGAGTCGCCTGCCGCTCCCCCAATGGCCGCCCCAGGACCTTTTCCTCTGTCTCTCTAGGCCCTCCCATCCTTTTGCCCCCAACTCACCTGCTCTCCTCCCCATCCCATCCCAGTGCCTCTCCTCCCCGCCCTCTGCCCTGGGCCGCTCTCCCTGCACACGCAGCCTGAGCAGGCCTGGGGCTCCCTGGCTCCCTCCAGCTCCTCCCGGCCCTGTGTCTGGGGGCGCAGCAGGCTGCGGCTGGGAGCTGGTCGCTGGCCAGAGCGCAGCGTCCTGTCTATGCCCAACTATTATCCATGGGGATTGAATCTGCTGAATGAATATTGGCAACAGCCAAGATCAGCCGGCTCAGCTGGGGACTGTGGCTGCTGGGGGGCTGAGATCCAAGTGGCCAGCGCCCCACTGAGCAGCTGGGGGCTGAGGATGCTGTGGGGCAGCTGGGAGCCGAGCGGCCAGCATCCCACTGCATGGCTGCCCCCCAAGGGGCACAACTTTCCCGTAGACCCATTGCATTCCCACACTTATCCCCAATGCCATCTCCAAGCCACAGCCCGATTCCCTCCCCGTCACACACTGACCCCCCCAGCCCCACGTCTGTTCCTGATCTGTGCCCATATCAACCCAGCTTGTGCCCCTCTGAGCCCCGGGCCCATGCTCCAGCCCCGGCCCCAGCCCCAGCCCACCTGGTACTTGTTGGTGGAGTTGAAGGGAATCTCTGTCACTTTGGGGTTCTTGTCCCGCATCTTCTTGACCGAGCCGCAGGAGAGCTGGATGCACTTGAGCAGGGCCGACTCGGAGGCGTCGCCCGCTGTGTCGCGCTGCCGAGGGGAGAGGGGCCGTCAGTGTGGGGCAAGGGCAGCCCAGAGGGAGCACTGCTGAGCAGACTGGTGGGGTGAAGGGATGAGAAGTGCAGCTGGGGTCACAGCCAATGGGAGGGCAGTCATGACCATAGCCCATGGATGGGGTGTGGTAGTGGAGCCCTGGCCAATAGGAGGGAAGGTGTGGCTGGGGTCATGGCCAATAGGAGGGGAGGCAGGGTGAGGCCATGCCCAATAGAATAGGAGGCATGGCAGAGGCCAATGGATGTGGAAGTGGGGCAAGGCTACGGCCAATGTGTGAGGAGGTTGGGTGGGGCCATGGCCAATGGGAGGGGAGGCATGGTGTGGCCAATCGATGGTATAAGGTAGGGGCACTGGCCAATGGGAGGGGAGGTATGGCTGTGGCCAGTGGCTGCAGAGACAGGGCGAGGCTATGGCCAATGGGTCAGGAGGCAAGGTGGGGCCATGGTCAATGTGAGGCAGGGGAGCCATGGCCGGGGTAGTGGGTCCCGGGCCAATGGGAGGGGAGGTGTGGCTGGGTGATGGCCAATGGGAGGGGAGGTATGGCTGGGTGATGGCCAATGGGACGGGGGTGCGACTGTGTGGCAATGGTCAATGGTAGGGGAGGTGTAGCATGTACCCCACTATAACAAAGTTTGGGGACATCTGATCTAAAATATGGGGTCCTGGACACTGCAGGAAACCTGTGGGCCCAGTGCTCTGATCCAGGAGCCAGGGACACTGATCTACATGGGTCTGATCCAACACGGCCGGGGGATAAAGGACTAGCTGGCTTCATGGCTCTGATGCTGGGTGGCAGAGTCAGGGACATGGGGAGACACAGGCCACAGCTCTGTCCTACTGAGGCAGAGAAGGGGTTATCGGCTCGCTGGGCATTGCTCTGATCTGGAGCAGCAGGCGGACGGGCCTTGGGGCTCGCTGGGCATTGCTCTGATCTGGCGGATGGGCCATGGGGCTCGCTGGGAATTGCTCTGGTCTGGCGGGGCTGGCGGACGGGCTATGGGGCTCCCTGGCCATTGCTCTGAGGCTGACAATCCTGCCAAGGCAGGGAACAACCCAGCCACGTGCTATGGGTCAGACTGAACAGCCCCTGGCTCTGGGATCCGGCCCTAGGAAAGCACGCTCCCATGCGCTGCTCTCTCCCCAGGCTGGCCCTGCGGCCAAGGGGGAGCTGCACAGGTCCGTGTGCTCTGAGGCCAGCTCCCCGGTGGGGGGTCCGGGCCGGACAGAGCTCTGGCAGCGTGGCAGACAATGGGGGCCGTCCAAGCCCCCTGGGCAGTCTGAGCCCATCTGGCTGTGGGAAGCCAAGATCCCATCTCAGTGCAGCTCCTCACGGCCCCCTCCTCGATCTCACGTGGTGCCCCAGGCAGGGATCAGAGCAGCGTGAAGGATGGGGGAGACAAGGGGAGACCTGCAGAGCCCATATCTCCTGGAGAGTCTGGTGCGCTCAGCGCTGGGGCCCATCTCGCTTGGGGGAGCCGTGCAAGGAGCCCGGGAGCGAGGGGTGGGGTCCAGGAACCCAACTTGCCTTGGAGATGGAGACGTTCTCTTGGCCTGGCTTGAAGACGGCTCGATTGCACAGGCCGGCGATGCGGGCCAGGGCCGCCCAGGTGGGCGAGCGCTTATCGAAGGTTGCACCTGGCAGGAGACACACCAGTCAGCCACATGACCCCATCCAGCCCCCGACCATAGGACTGGAGCAGCGAGCCGAGCCCCACTGCCTGGCTGCAGCAGTGTCATGTACAGCGCCCCCTGCTGGCCGAGGCTGGGACTAGAGCAGCCAGAACTCCCCCCAAGCCAGTACTACTGCCCTGCCCCCCCACAGCACCTCCTGCTGGCAGAGGCTGGGACTGGAGTAGCCAGGAACTCCCCGCACAGCCAGTGCTCCTGCCCCGCCAGCTACAGCACCCCCTGCCAGGAGAGGCCTGGATGGAGTAGCCAGGATCTATCCTACAATCTCTAATCCAGCAGAGCCTTTTGGGAGGTGCCCAGGTCTCCAAACCAGAGCCTCCCAAAGTCAGGTCCCATGGGATCACACCGAGACAGAGGCAAACAAGGGAAAGAAGAGCCAGGAATTCGGGAGAGGAATGTAGAACACGGGTGCTGCGTGTGAGGCTTGCCACATCCACCCTGCAGGCACTGCCATGCTACCCTCTGCCCAGGGCACACTCTGGGACTCAGCACAGCTGACCCTGCAGTGCCACAGGTTCCCCCCTGTACCCCCACCTCAGCCCTGCCCTGAAGCAGCACCAGGGGTTAGACAGACGCAGGTGGGGGGAGGCAAGGATGGCTGGGGCGGGGAGATGCACAAGATGATGAGTTAGGGGTGGCTAGATGGTGCGGGTAGAGTGGAGGTGGTGTCAGGGGGCACAGATGGGGTGGCGGGAGGCACAGGGGGCATGGGTGTAGGGTACAGGTGGCCATGGCACATGGGTGTTGATGACAGGGGTGAGGGCACGGGTGAGAGGGACAGTTGTGGGGGGTGAAAGCGGTGGTGGTGGGGGGGGCATGGGTAGAGATGGGGGGTGACGGCACACAATGGCGGGTGGTATGTGAGAGCACAGGTGGAGTTGGCATGGGGCATAGGTAGGGATGGGGGGTGAGGGCACACGCAGTGGGGGAGTGTGACAAAGTGGGAATATTTTGTAGTATTTATATGAGTCCTGTTTGTGCCTCAGTCTCCCCTATATGCCGCATTGTTACCCAGTGTGTGGAAAAAGACAGTTTGCTCACAGGGCAGGCTAAAGCTATGTCTACACTACACACCTTACAGCTGCACCACTGTCAGGTCTCCCATGTAGCCGCTCTGTGCCGATGGGAGAGAGCACTCCTGCCTGCATAATTTAACCACCCGCAAACAGCAGCAGTAGCTATGGCTATCCACACCGGTGCTTTTGTCAGTGAAACTTACATCGGTCAGTGGTGTGGTTTTTTCACACCCTGACTGACAAAAGTTTTACCAACGACAGTGCTGGCGTAAACTTAGACTTAGGTGGTGGTGATAGTGGCAGGGGTGCGGGCGGTGGTGGCAGTCCCAGGGTTGCAGGCGGTGGTGGTAGTGGCAGGCAGGACACAGTGGTGTTGGGGAGGAGTGTAAGTGGCGGGGGTGTGGGCAGGGACGCTAGGGTGGTGATGGCATTGGTGAAGGGCAAGGGGGTGGTGGAGTGGTGATGGCACAGATGGCGGGGGGCACAGGCAGCGCGGGTGGGGGGAGCAGGCGGCAGGTAGCAGCGACAACCTCTCACCGGACTGGTCCTCGGTGGTGTCAGCCTCGTGGATCTGGTTGTCGAACCACATGTGGGCGACCGTCATGCGGTTCTGGGTCAGGGTGCCCGTCTTGTCGGAGCAGATGGTGGAGGTGGAGCCCAGCGTCTCCACCGCCTCCAGGTTCTTCACCAGGCAGTTCTTGCGCGCCATGCGCTTGGCGGTGAGGGTCAGACACACCTGCGGGCCGGAGGGGCGGGGGTCAGAGCAGGCATGGGGGGGGGGGGCAGGATTTGCACCTGGCACTGCCAGTGTGGTCAGACCGCCCTGCGCTGGCTGAGCCAGGGGGCCTGGCCAGACACCCAGCCCCGCCCTTGGGCAGTGCAGGAGCGGAACCTGTTACCGTGACGGTTGCCAGGAGCCCCTCCGGGACATTGGCGACGATGATGCCGATGAGGAAGATGACGGCCTCCAGCCAGGTGTAGCCGAGGATGAGGGAGAGGATGAAGAAGGAGAGGCCCAGGAAGACGGCCACCCCGGTGATGAGCTGGATGAAGTGCTCGATCTCCATGGCGATGGGGGTGCGGCCCACCTCCAGCCCCGAAGCCAGCGAGGCGATGCGGCCCATCACTGTGCGGTCCCCAGTTGAGATGACGATGCCCCGGGCAGTGCCTAGTGTGGTGGTGGGGGAGGGGAAACAGGTATTTCAAGTACTTCTGTGGGGAAGACTAGAACTGGGGTGAGCGGTCCGGGGCTGGGAGGGGGCTCAGGAGCAGCTCCGGTAAAGGATGGATTGAGGGACCCCAACAATGTAGCAACTCCACCGTGCACTGCTTGTCTTGCCTTTGTCCCTCCCCTACCTGGTGGCTATTCTGTGCAATGAGCTTGTGGGGGGTCTCAGCCCATCCCACCAGGCTGGCCCCTTATTGGCAGCATCAGGACTGGACAAGGCCCCTCACTGTTAGCAGGCAAGCGCGTGCCACCCATTGGGTAGGGGATGGGCCTGGCGGGGGTTGAGGCCTGGCTTGTCTCTGGGGTTAGGCCCTTCTCTGAGCAATGGGGCCCCCCCAGCCTCCAGGGCTCTCCGTTCAGCACAGCATTCCCTCTGGCCCGTCTCTCAGCACAGCAGTCTGTGTGCCAGGGCCAGACCGTCCTGGCATCACGGCCCGGTCGCCTGCCCGGGCACCCTCACTGGCACTGTCTCTGCAATTCTGGGGTTAGGCTGCCCTGGGGGTAATAACCCTTCTCATTTCCCCCCAGTCTGGCCATTTCAACTCCCCTTTGCTCAGTCCCCCCCCCCCGACTCCTCATCACCCCCCACACACGCACATACGGATTTCAGGGCTCCATAACCACCCCAGGCTAAGTGCCGGGGGGGGCGCGTGGGACAGCCCTGCAGATCCAGGGACGGGCCGTAAATTGAGTGGCCCGGCAGCCCCCTCCCCCCTTCACCTTCCACACAGTTGGTGGAGAAGAAGCAGATGTTGCGGGTCTCCAGGGGGTTCTCGTGGGTGAACTCGGGGGAGCGGGTCTGCGGCTCCGACTCGCCCGTCAGGGAGGAGTTATCTACCTGCCGAGGCAACGGGAGGCCGGTCAGGGGCCTCGGGGCCCAAGAGAGACCAAGACGGGAGGAACAGACAGACAGAGAGGGCTGGGGGGTTTCCGAGGGCTCCAGGGTTTGGGCTGGCAGTGGGGGACACAGGGATGCTGCAGCCAGGCATACCGGGACAGCCCGGCTTCCACTTTCACCCCATCCCTGCAGGGGAGCCCAGGGTTCACATGGGACCTGGAGATTCGGCCGGGCTGAGACCCTGCGACCTCCCCCCAGGCTGTCCTGACACAGCCTGCTGCCCGTGGGGATCGGACAGGAGCCAGGGCCCGCCTACATGCCCCCCAGCATGGGGATCCCTACAGAGTCCAAGGGGTGGGCCGCCAAGAAGGAAGGCACCAATATCCCCCTATATGGCCCTGTGGGTAAATCTCATAGGGCCACGAGAGCAGCAAGACCTCATAAGCCTTTTCGTGTAAGATCGACAAAGCAGGGTCCATCTGTCCAGTCAGTCCGCACTGGCTGCCCTATAGTGGCCATGCCTCCCCCTCCTCTAGCCTATGGAGCCCCCACGCCAGCCCGGGACACAGCCCCGCCATCCTCACCTTGCAGCCGTGGGAGGAGATGATGCGCAGATCAGCAGGGACCCGGTCTCCCCCCTTCACCTCCACCAGGTCTCCCACCACCACATTCTCGGCGTTGATCTGGATCTTCTCGCCCTCTCGGATCACCAGGGCTTGCTGCCCAACGCAACCAGAAGGAGAGGTAAAGGCAAGAGCACTGCGCCCGGCTCCCGCACCCCTGGAGCCCCCTGTAACGCCCCAGCCTACTGTGCACCGCTGACCCCCATCTGATCCGATGGGTCCCAGCCCTGGGTGGGGAGCCCTGCAGAACGACCCTGCCAGTGGACGCTGTGAGCAAAGCTGCAAGTGCATGTGGTTTACTTTGCATATCCTGAGCCCACTCCCACCCTTTTCCAGGGCTTGGCCTGCTGCTGGGCTCGGGTGAAATTCCCAGTGGAGTTCTGGACTCTCACAGTGGGTGGGGGTCACAGCTGTGCCCCCTCGTCCAGCCAGCAGAGGGAAGTGCTGCCCACCCATCACTGCAGCTGCTTCTCTGTCCCCACCACCCAATGCCTGCCCCGTGGGCTCTCCTGCCGCCGGCCAGGCAAGGCATGGCACAGGCCTGATTCTGATCTCTCTCCACTTCAGTGGGGTGACTCTATCAGCGGGAGAGTGGGATCCCAGCCCATCAATGCAGCGTTTCAGCGACTGGCTGGAAGGAGGAAGCACGGAGGCCTCAGAGGTTGGGACAAAACCAAAAGCTAAGCACGGTTGCGTCCAAACTCAGAAATGGCCCTGTGGCTGCGCTGCCAGCTCAGGGAGGAGGGGGATCCCCCTGACGGGCTCGGGGATCCCTGGAGAGCCTCCAGCTCTGTGTTCTCTTCTCCCTTTGCTCAGAGATGGGCCTGGGATATTTCTGCAACAGCAGCTCTTGCAATGCCATGCCCATGCCCCTGGAATCTGGGAACTCTGGGACTAAAGACAGCTGCTACTGAGCTAAAAGGCCATTTCCCCATGGCTGTCGCGGGCTCATCAACTCCTATTTGTGGCCCGGCCGCCACTAGAGGGAGCTCTGGAACCACACTGGCTGGGTTACCCGCCGCAAGGGACCAGCCAAGATCTTAACACCCTGAAACTGGACTTGGACCCACGTTTTCCAAATGGACCAAAATCCCAGACCCTGCCCCAAGCCTTTACAGGTGTCCCCAACCCAGATTCCACTTGTGCTGCTTGGGTCTGTCTCTCCTGTCAAGGAGATTTAGGATCAAAAGGGAGGCTCAGAGGGGAAAATTCTTCCCTCTACTGGATGGAATCAGAACTGCTTGTCTGTGTGACATAGGCCCTATATTGCTAGGAGTCAGTGAGGATCCTCCTCTAGCTCAGGAGGCTGGGCCTTAGGCACTGGAAGACCCAGGTTCTATCCCCCATGAAGTGGGCACTCCTCGGTAGCTGTGGGTTTGTTGCAATCAATGTTTTGTAGCTTGGCCATGATCCTTCCAGCCTGAGCTGCCTTTATTCAGATGGTCAGTCTCCTCCCTTCGTTGGTGCTCCTTCCCGTGCCACGTGGTGCCAGCAGGGTGCAAAGGATGAGAGAGGGGAGCTCCTACCTGTGGTACCATGTTTTTGAAGGAATCCATAATCTTGGAGCTCTTGGCCTCCTGGTAGTAGGAGAAGCAGCCGGTGACTATGACCACAGCAGCTAACACTACGCCCAGGTACAGCTGGGGAGAGGAGGAGACTGTTCAGACATAGGGGATTCCTTCACCCACTGCCGCAATGCAGCCACCCCTGGGGTGGGACATGGCAGCTGCTTAACAGACGCATAGTGATGCTGCCCAGCAGTTTAGGACAGGAAGTGACAAATATCTGACCCTGTGAGAAGAAGTAGGTAATTACTGGAGATGGAGTTGGGCCGGGGCCCAGGGACTAACACCCCGACTGGGATGAAAAGTTGGTTCCTTATCGATCACAAGTAGTTGGGACTTGGGCTGGTGTCTCACCCCTGGCTCCACAGGGAGAGCGCACCCTACTGGGCATAGTGCCCCCTAGCACCGCACTGGAGCGGTGGGGCCAACACTGACAGTGAAGGGAGAGCACCCCCTCCTGAGCCCCCTCCTCGCTCCCTGCAGCACTTGCAGGTCTCCCGGGCGAGACCAGCCTCAGGGTGGGACATCCTGCCCCGCTCCTGTTACTACAGCTATTATTTAGGAAGCAGGGCTGAGTTATTTTGGAACCTGCCTTCAGTGCAGGGAGAAAGTGAACCGTTCCTCACCCATCCCCCAATGCTGGAAGTGTCCAGGTGGGACCAGTTCAGCCCCGGCTCTGCCTGCCTTGGCCAGGAGATGCTGCTCACTTGGTCTGGGTTGAGTTTGGTGAATCAAAGCCCAGAGCTGACCGAACGGATGAGACCCCTGGAGCCTGCGCCCAGGCCGGATTCTCACAAATCTCTGGGAGGCTGGGATGAGACTCTATGGCCCTGCCATGCAAAACCAGGTCACACCCCTTGGATAAGACCAAGCTCCCCTCAAGTTCAGACCAGAGGGTCCCCCCTGAATTTCCCCCCCCCCTAATTTCTCTTTAGGGGAAGGACGGAAGCAGGAGAGTTTCAGTGAGGTTCCATTTAGAGGTTTGTTCAACACCCAGAAACTCCAGGTGTGGAGTGGAGAATCCAGCTGAACCCAGCCCTGGGACGCAGGCCAGAATGACTTGGTTCCCCCCGCCCCATGTCTGATCTGCTCCGGGTCATGTGGCTCACATTGTCGTTGGCCGGCTCATCCTCCATCACGGCCTGGATGCTGTAGGCCAGGAAGCAGAGGATGGCGCCAATCCACAGCAGGATGGAGAAGCCCCCGAAGAGCTGGCGGCAGAACTTGACCCACTCCGGGGTGGTCGGGGGGGGCGTGAGGGCGTTGGGGCCGTCCTGTGCCAGGATCTCGGCTGCGCGGGTGTTGGTCAGACCCTGCCCAGGCAGAGGGGGGTCGGAGGGATGGCAGGGGAGCGAAGGAGCGACACAGAACCCAGAGAACGACAAAACAGGAGGGCAGGAGGAAGGGACAGAGAGAAAAAGCCAGTTACGTGCTACCAGGGTTCGAAGCACCTAAAGGCTGGAGGAGCTCCCGTATCTCTGGCATTTCACACTGTTGGCCCCTCCCGCACCAGACCCAGTGCACTCAGCGGCTGCCCACGGCTCCCTCACACACACACACATCACAGAGCCCTGGGGGTCCAGTTCTCCTGAATCCCCCACTGCCCAGTGCAACCAGGCTTGGGGGGGTCCCTGAGGGAAGCCCCTCCCTCACCCTGCCAAACCACCCACGCTGCAGGGGAAGGGGCTTCATCTTCCCCAGGGGGCCGTTGGGGCTTTTGGGTGGGGAATCCCTCCCCCACTGGGGCTTCTGGGGGGACCCTTCCCTGTATTTTGAGCACCAGGTGAATGGAGTGGCCCGGACGCTGCACAGAACCTGCACCCAGGAGCCTGGGAATCAGGGAGGGGTGAGGGCAAATTCTCCCAAGATCTGGCAGGGGGTTGAGGTCAGATGGTAGTGTGGGGGGGAAGCAGGAGGGTACCTGCAATAGCTGATGCTGCAGCAATTGTCATCGGGCAGTGGTGTGGAGCAGGATGGCAGCCCAGCCTGGGAAGTGGAAAGCAGGGAGCGAGGGGCGATAGGGTGGGGGGATGAGAGGGGAGGGGAGGATGAGAGGGAAGGGGGAATGGTAGGGAGGGGGCAAGAGGGGAGTGGCGGGTGATGGGGAGGGAGGGTGGGGGGGAGATAAGTGGTGGGGCGAGGGCAATGTGGAGGAGGGGCACCAACCCACAGACACTGACATGTCCTGACTTACCCTGGACAGATCCACCTGGTATTTCCTGCCCAATTCATCCAGGGACAGCCTGTGATCGTCCTGCCAGGGGAGAGGTGGGGGAAGGTCACAGACTAGCAAGAGACTGGAATGTCCTGGGAACAGAACCAGATCCAAAGGGGCCCATCCGGCAGAGCACTGGCCCATCAGGGCCTGCTGCCCATGACCTCCTGGGGTGGTTTTTCAACCAGTTATGCACCAACCTTATAGTAGCTCCATCTAGCTTGTATTTTCCCTAGTTTGTTTATGAGGAGGTCATGCAAGACAGTATCAAAAGCCTTACTAAAGTCAAGATATCAGAGGGGTAGCCGTGTTAGTCCGGATCTATAAAAGCAGCAAAGAGTCCTGTGGCACCTTATAGACTGACAGACGTATTGGAGCATGAGCTTTCGTGGGTGAATACCCACTTCATCCGACAAAGTCCGACAAAGTCTATAAGGTGCCACACGACTCTTTGCTGCTTTTAAAGTCAAGATATACCACATCTACTGCTTAACCAAGAAAATCCCCCACTTCGTCACACCCCCATAACCACAAGGCATGTTACCCTGTCAAAGAAAGCTGTTAGGATGGTTTGATACAATTTGTTTTTGACAAATCCATGCTGACTGTTACTTATCACCTTATTGTCTTCTAGGTGTTTGCAAATTGATTGCTTAATTATTTGCTCCATTATCTTTCCGGGTACTGAAGTTAAACTGACTGGTCTGTGATTCCCCGAGTTGTCCTTATTCCCCTCTTTATAGACTGGCACTATGTTTGCCCTTTTCCAGTCCTCTAGAATCTCTCCCGTCTTCCATGACTTTTCACTGATAATTGCTAATGGCTCAGATATCTCCTCAATCAGCTCCTTGAGTATTCTAGGATGCATTTCATCAGGCCCTGGTGACTTGAAGACATCTAACTTGTCTAAGGAATTTTTAACTTGTTCTTTCCCTATTTTAGCCTCTGATGCTACCTCATTTTCACTGGCATTCACTATGTTAGATGTCCAATCACTACTAGCCTTTTTGGTGAAAACTAAAACAAAAAAGTCATTAAACACTTCTGCCATTTCTACATTTCCAGTTATTGTTTCCCACCCCCCCCATTGAGTATCAGGCCTACCCTGTCCTTGGTCTTCCTCTTGCTTCTTATTTATTGTGTAGAATCTGTCCACCCATCCACCTGTACCACCCATCTATCCAGCAGCCAGCCACTGCACATCCATCCATCCATCCTTCCACCTGCAGTTTCTGTCTCCTATCGCCTTGGTGTCTGACACTAGGTGCTGATCACAGGGGTGACCAGCGAGATCTAGCAAGGATGGGGGGAAGCAACCTCACAGTCCCATAAGCATGGGGGGGGTGACCTGCCTTGGGGGGGGGGACAGGTCAAGGTCCCTCCTGCACCAGGTATTGGCAGTCCGGCCCCCCCAGCAGTGCCCATGGGGTGGAGCGGATCCTTACCAGGTTCACCTCCTTCTTCAGCTCGTCCAACTCTTTCTCCTTCTGCTTCTTCTTGCCACCGCCATTCTCGGAGGTGGTTGCCGCTGGCGAATACTCCCGCCCAACCTGCCGGGGGGGGGAAGGGGGAAGAAAGAGGGGTAGTGTTACCTCAGTGGGCAGGGGACTCCAGAAGCCACACAAACCCACAGGGAGGAGAGAGACGCAGGAAGGAGGAGCACCCCAACCCATGGCAGCCATGCAGCACGAAGGTCACGACCAGGCAGGGAGCCCAGGACTGGCTGGCCCATGGCCACCCCCTAGTAGATCCAGAACTGGGTCAGAGTGTCCCCCTGGCAGAAGGTGCTGGGTGGCAAGTGGGAATGAACTCGGTACAGACAGAGTCCGTCCCATCCTACCCCCCGTGCCAGGTCCTCAGCCAGGACTTCAGAGCAACCAATGCAGAAGAGAACCAAGCTCTGGCCACCTGGCAGCTCAGGACAGCCCAAGTGTCCTGCCCCTGGATGCTCTGGGCCTCAGACAAAACCTAGGCAGGTCTCCAGGGAACGGCTTCTCCGGCAGCAGAGCCGAGAGATTCCTGGTTTTTCTCCCCCAGCACTTGCTGTGGCAGGTCATAGACGAGACGCATAAGTGGAAGAGGGGGAGTCGTGTTCCCCCTACCCCCCCTGCCCTGCCTGGATGCAAGAGATCAGAAAAGCGGGACCACAGCCAGGAACAGGAGAATGGATGTTTCCTCAGGCTGCTCCGTCTGTGGGTCTCTCTGCACCAATTGCCTCTCATCTTACACTTAGATTGGAAGCTGTTTGGGGCAGGGACTATCTCTTTGTTCTGTGTTCGTACAGTGCCTAGTGCCATGGGTCCCGGTGCATGGGTGGGGTGCTGAGGTGCTACCGTAATGCACCTAATAAATAATGTACAGTGCCTAGCACCATCGGGTCCTGGTCTGTGGCTGGGACTAAGACACACTACCGTAATACCTAATAAATAATGTACAGTGCCTAGCACCATGGGGTCCGGTCTGTGGCTGGGACTCCAATACACTACCGTAATACACCTAATAAATAATGTACAGCACCTAGCACCATGGGGTCCTGGTCGTGGCCAGGGGCAGGGAGACATGCTCTGGAAATGCTCTTCTGAGCTCTGCCACTGACTTGCGAGTCACTTTCATGCTCTGTGCCTCAGTTTCCCCCTCTGCAAAGTGGGGATGATCCTGACTCCCCTCCCAGGGGTGTCAGGCTTAGCTCGCGCATGAGTGCGAAGTGCTTTGAGATCCTCCGAGGGATGGGCAAAAGCTCATGGCCCTGTGGATGATGGCATTCCCAGTGCCTCTGTCCTCACGGTCTGCAGGTGGCGGACTGCTTTTGCTCCACGCAGGAGCTCCAGGGCCAGAATGCCAGGAGAGAGGCTATTCCTATCCCAGCATTCCCACGCAGAGCGGTCACAGGCAGTGGTGGGAATCACATCAGGATTACTGCTCTCGGGAGCTTCCTGCCCCGGTTTGTGAGCCCAGCGGCCTGGAGAGCTCAGGGAGACAGCTGGTGTTTGGGAACCGAACTCAAGTCCCAAATCTTCCAAGTTCCCTCTGCGCTAAGCAAACAACATGGGGGAAGGGGGGAGCTGGGACCTCTAGCTGTCCTGCCAATGCTGCCCTGGCATAGACAGCACTGTGCCCTGCATGCTATGCCAGTGACTTCACCCACCCCAGGGACACTCTGCCAAAGCAGAGATTGAATTTCCCTAGTTCCTGCTGCTTTGGGCTGGTGGCTGCTCCGGAGGGGCTCTGGGATTTGTTACTGTGCGCCCCCAGGAGGAGGGGTAGGGGTTGCTTGAGAGGAGACTGGCACGTCCTGGGATGATTCCCCTGGCCCTCCCCGCACCGGTGGGGTATCCGGGAGCCCAGCGGGGCAGGGGCCCCCACGGGTGATGTGGGGGTCGAAGATGGGGACTCGAGCACGCAGCTTGTGGGAGCGGGGCCAGGCAGCCGGGAAAGCAGCGTTTATTCAAAGGCAGAAAATAAAGAGGACCTCAGCTCTCTGCTGTCATGGAAAACTCCCCCCAGTGCCAAGAACAACCGCTGTGAGCAAAGGGTCACGTTACGACGGGGGGGGGGAGTAGCAATGGGGGGAAGGGAGGGAGGCATTGAAACTGTTAGGAACCCTGAAAGCAGCCACAATTTGGGGAGAGTCCCCGGGACGCGGCCAGCCTGCCAACTGCAACTTCCCATGTATCGTTATGGTGCATTTCCAGAGCATGTCTCCCTGCCCCTGGCCACGACTGCGGTGGGCATTCTGCACGGCCCCAGCTATGATTTGGGGGTGCCTTCTTCACAGGCCCCGCTGGTTTCTGCCCCCGGCTCTGGGCCTCTCCCGTTCCCCTGTATCGATTGAAGCGGAACCCTTTCCCCCGGGGCTGGGGGCGCTGGCTCCAGTTCCAGCATGCCGGGCTCCCTCTCCTCCGGCTCCACTCCGGGGAACAGCCTGTAACAGTGAGAGCGAGGGGGACAGGTGCAGGCCCAGGGGGATCTACTGCAGTGCAACGAGAGCCAACCATTTCAAAGGCAGCCCCAGCCCAGCCCCTCCTGCCCCAAGCTAGGGTACGCACAGGCATCTCCCACCGTGAACCTGGGTCTGGGTCAGCAGGCTCCTTAAGAAGACGGGGTAGGAGGCTGGAGTGCACCCTCTTAAAGGAGTCTGGGATTTGCCACTCCAGATCACACCCCCTGGCACATCTAATCCAGCAGCCCCCTGTTCTGGATCAGACCCCCTGGTCCCTCTATCCAGTAACCCACCTTCTTCCACATCTGAACAGGCCATTGGTTCATATGTGCAGTACCCTGACCTCTGCAGCTGCCGAGATACGACCTTCCTCCCCGACACCCTCCTCCCCTGCACCCAGCCACGTAGGCAATGGGGGATCCTTCCTGACCCCTGCAGCTCCCCACCCTGCAGCATGAGAGTCGATCACCCCGACCTTGGCCCCCTTTGCATTTTACAAACATATCTCCAGCCTTTTTTGGCTCCGCCCATGCCGGGGGACCCCGGGAGCCCAGTTACAGGACTGTTTGGTGCCGCCGGTCCAGGCAGGATCGCACGGTCTTGGGACACAGCCGGTCCCCAGGGCGACTCGGTCAGTTTCGCAGCTCAGACGGGGCCGTGTTTGACTGGATCCTATTTGACTTGGAGAGGCAGATCCAATTAGGGAACGATTCCCTGGGGTTTAGGATCAGGGCAGCAAGGATGCCCGAGGGCCCTGGCCTGCAAGGGAAGTCATGTCTGTCTCCAGAGACTGGAGGAGAGTCTGAGCCAAAAGCCCCCTGTAGGAAGAAAGAGAGCGAGGAAGAAAGTGTCTCTCAGGCCATGAATGGGGAAGGGAGAATAGAGCCTCCTTTCTGCTCCATATAAAGGGCTGAATAGTCCTGGCACGTCCCAGGATTCATGAGTCCAGCGTCCTGCCTGTGGTTTCCATGGCGCTTTGGGATCCTTTGCCGTGCGGCGAGGAGCTTGCTAAGGAGCTCTCTGTTCTGTTTGACAACCCCTTGCTCCCAGCAAAGACCCCAAAGCATCTTCCAGGATCTGCTGCTCCAGCTGCCGAAACGCAGCCCCTTCTGGGGTGGGATGCAGCAGCCAAGCGGATCAGAACCCCATGCCCAGCTGTGTGTGGGCAAGGCCCCAGGGTTAACACGCTGCCTCTTGCCATAAGTACTTGGATCTTTAATGACAACGGTTAGGCAAACATTGCTTAAAGCCGGCACTTACAGCCAGCTACCCCTGCCATCGCCAGCACCACCCCCTAAGCAGCCAGCACGGACCTTGCCCTGCTTTGGGGCTCTGGACTGGAGGCAGCAAAGCCCCCCCAAAGGTGGGCTAGTACCGGTGGGACCTCCTATCTTTCAGTCATAGAGGCTGGATTACCATGACATGGTATATCTGGTATATCTCTGGGAATATCCGCCCTGCCCTCTCCCCAGCTCTCTGCCCCCCATCCTCACAACCTCCAAGTGCCAAACGATGCCCGATAGAGGGACCATCAAGCAGCAGGAGGAGACCTGGCAGAACGAGCCCCTGCCTGTAGTCAGTGGCACAGGTGAGTTCAATGCTCTGGCCCTATCCTGAGCTCTTTGTGTCCCCCACACACCCCCAGTCTCTCTCTGGGTGCGCTAGCTACAGGATCAGGGCCATTACTGGAGCCATGCTCCTGGGGCTGCAGTTCTGATCCCTAACACTAGAGGGGGACCCAGAGCTCCAGGCTGGGATTTACATGGGGCCAATGGCGTGGAAGCATATTACAGGTCCTAGACCCCCACACACTGCCCCAGCTGTGCCTTGCCTCTTCTAGGTGACTGGGTGGGGCAGAGACCTATACAGGGAGTCGCTGGGGGCCAGATGAGGAGCAGTAAAGCCCCAGCTTGGGGAGGTTACATACACCTGCACCATGCCCATGGTACAAAGCAGGACTGTACCAGGACTCCTGGGTTCTGTTCCCACTTCTGTGACAGACTTGTAGTGAGAACTTAAGCAAGTCCCTGCATGACTCTGTGGCTTGGTTTCCCCAGCCATCTACATTTTCCATGGAAAAATTACTTTTTTGCACCAGAAATTCAAATAACGAAAAATGAGCTCAGAAAAGGGGAATTAGTGCGTTCTTGGCCAAAATATTTTGGTTTTCAGGTGTTCCATTTTTCCAACAAAGAACGGCCCAGAAAATGCAGGGAAAGCCGACCCTTTGCACAAAAAGTTTTATTGAGTCGAAAACCGGATTTCCCGCTGAAAATAAATTTCCACAGAAAATTTTCAGCCATCCCTAATCATTAGAGCAAGAGCTCGTCACATGGCAAACCTCTTCAAAAGGACCCGGATAATAATGCTACTGATCCTGTGCGGAGCTCCATGCGGGCAGTTCTATGCGCCCACACGCAGATCGGGTTCTATCCTCGAGGCAGCACTTATTGTAGGGTTGTGACCACTCTTAGCCCTGTATGTTTCCTAGGCATGTCTCCATGCTATCCCCCATTCTGAGTGCTTTCTATGGGCACAGGAAATTGTTTTCCCCACTGAAGCTGTTTAAAGAGAAGAGTTATTTTTCAGGCAATGTGGTTTTCATTCTCCCTTCTGTATAAGATTATTGCTTGGCTGTAAAAATACTATTAAAAGAATCCTTCTGCGAACAGCTCTTTGCCCCTCCATGGTGCCTCCCACTTGGGAACTTCAAAGGTGAATGAAAATTCTAACAAACCTGTGATCATCTGGGAACATCCCAGCTATGGGGCTTCAGAAGTACAGCAGGGACGGAACCCACACCTTCCAAGGCACAGCCCCCCCTGCCATCTGAGCCTGAGGAGAATCTCTACAAGCACTATAGGGTCTAGGATACACAACTGATCAATCCTGGATCCACCCATCAGAGGGAGACACGCATTAGCCAGTTGGTGACACTGAAGTGGCTTGCTCAAGGTCACACCACAAGTCAGTGACAGGATTGGGAACAGAACCCAGGGGGTCCTGACAGTGCCGCTATACCCACTAGACTCCACTCTCTACTAGAGCTGGAGTCAGAACCAAGGAGTCCTGACAACCAAATCCCTGCTCTCATCACTAGACCCCATTCACCTCCCAGTACTGGAACTAGAAACGGGGAGTCCTGACTGGTAGTTCCCTAGTCTACTCACTGCCTTCCTAAACTGTCACTTCATCATCCTTCTTCTAAACACTGTTTGCTGTATAGCCCGTTCCCCACGTTCTCTTTCAGTTTCCCGTGAGTTGTGTGTTAGGAGCAGTGTATAAATCTAGTTAATGAATTCATGCTCCAGCCCTAGCTCCACAAAGGTTCCTAGGCTCTGGCATTTCCTACAGATCTGGCCATTCTACAGACATACATAAATCAACCCACTCTGCATTTCAGCTTCTGGGGAACTAATTAGCAAAGCAGAGCGAGGCGTTCCACGTTGCAGGTCGGAGGAATTCTGTTCTGCGTTTCAAGTGATTTGGGGCACATGCCTCCGTCTCCCCAAACTACCCCACAATGCTGCAAAGCCCACCCCCGATAATGCAAGGGGGGGTTGACGGCTGGGCTGGATTGCTCTTTCCGAAATGTCCCTCGTGTCTCGACAGCGTTCAGGAGGCCAAGGAGGTTTAAGGGGCAGTGGAGTGGAGCCAGCTTGCACCAGAATTTTTTAATGCCAGCTGCAAAAAGTTCCCGAAGAGCTGAAAACACCAGGGGGGAACCCCACTTGATTCAAACAAACTTCCTGGCTAAGCCAGCTCTCTGATCCTGGCGGTGGCATGAGGACAGCTGAGCTGATCTTGCTTTTGGAAGGCAGCCTACAGCTCCAAATAATCCCCCGGGGCCAATGCCCTGGCCAACTCCTTCACCCCCACCTGGAGTCTGACCCAGCCCTGGCAAGGTGGCTGTTTACCCAGTGGTCACACCGTTTGGTAAGCGGTCCCCTCCGTCGCATTGTTCGCCTGGTTGCAAAAATGTTTCCCTGCAGTGAAGGGGAGGGGGTGGATTGGAAACGGCAATTATGGAATGAGAGACCAGGCCCGGCGCAGCGGGGGGCCCTGCCCAGTGCTTAAGTTGTAATGAAAGAGGTGCCAAGGCTCAAGCCATTTTTTTTTTACTTTCATAACTGATCCAGCAAGCCCAGAGGTACTAGGTTCTGAACTGCCAGGCCCAGAGGTGCTGGGGCTTTGAACTGCCAAGCCCAGAGGTGCCAGGTTCTGAACTCTAGGCCCAGAGGTGCCGGGGCTCTGAACTGCCAGGCCCAGAGGTGCCGGGGCTATAAACTGCCAAGACCAGAGGTGCCGGGGCTCTGAACTGCCAAGCCCACAGGTGCTGGGTTCTGAACTGCCAGGCCGAGAGGGGCTGGGGCTATAAACTGCCAAGCCCAAAGGTGCTGGGGCTATAAACTGCCAAGCCCAGAAGTGCCGGGGTTATGAACAGCCAAGCCCAGAGATGCCAGGTTCTGAACTGCCAAGCCCACAGGTGCCGGGTTCTGAACTGCCAGGCCGAGAGGTGCTGGGGCTATAAACTGCCAAGCCCACAAGTGCCGGGGTTATGAACAGCCAAGCCCAGAGGTGCTGGCACTCAGCCCCGGCACATATTAAGCACTGGCCCTGCTCGCCCTCCAAGCTGCACAAACTAGCCCCAGAAAGATACATGCCCATGTTCCCCCTCGTTTGTTGCTGCTTCACTCCTGTCTCAAACTTTGAAGCTCTCCAGTCCCTGGTTCCCCAGTCGTGTAGCTGAGGGCAGACTCGGGTAGCCGGAATTTACCCACTTCTCCTTCGGGGAATGTGGCGTTTAGTTTAGGTTTGTTTACCCGCTTCTTTTTCTACCACAGCACCACTGTCGTCTTCAGTCCCATTCAAGCCATTCCCAGCACGATCCCCTTAAAACGCACTCAAAACATCCTACTCACCCCTTTCCCCATTTTCGTCAGCCCGGGGTGCCGGGGGCTGGATGGAAGGAACGCAGGAGGAGGAAAGGAAAAACCAGTCGAGAGAGGAGACTTCCCAGCTTTCTTTAAATAGCTTCCTCCTTCGCCCCTCTCCTTCTCTGGACAGGGTCACTTGTTGAAACAGGATCTTGGGTCAAGAAAAACTCCACCCTCCCCCCACCCCTTTTTCTCCCCCCCCCCCAAGCCTTGTGTCTCTGCTCCGCTAGTTGGGGAGAATCCAGGGCCAGCAATGTGCTGTGCAATGTCATGATATACACAGCCCGCCCCCCACCCCCTGCGTCTGTCTGTCGGCTGTAAGGCAGAGCTCTGTTTGGGAAGTCAAAGGGCTGCATCAAATCCCCCTTGGCTCCAGCTGACTGTGATAAATGAAGCTCCCCAGAGGGACCCAGCCTCCACACTCAGGGGCTTAGTTGGGGCTTTTTATGCACTTCCTGAGAGGAACAGACGTGGGTTTGTTTGCAGAGTTTGGGTTATAGGTCCATGTGAGTTGTGGGGGCACACAGAACGCCTGAAATGGACGATGCACTAAGGCATCTATCCTTCCACCAGCATCTATCTGTCCATCTGTCCATCTACCTCCCACACACCCCCATCTCTTCCTCTTTCACCTGTACACCCCTCTCTAGCCATCCCCCAGCGCTGTGTTTTGCTGGGATGGTTATAGGTAAATACACAGGCAGAGTTCACGTCACCTCTCCGGCTCTGGTGCAGCTGTCGCAGTGGCCCAGAGCGGCCCCTGAGGCTGGGAACGGCTCAGGGACTTGACCTAGGCTCTGGGAACGGCTTGAGGACTCAGCCCAGGCTCTGGTGTGGTGTGACTGGCTGTGGGGAGCTGCTCGGCTGCTGTCTGGGCTGTCCCCACTGTGTGGACACCAAATCAAAGACCCTGTTCTGCCAACGTCTGAGCCAGGCCGGTCTGCTGGGTGCGGCACAGAGGGGGGAATAAGGCTCCTAGGTTCTACTCATGGCTCTGCTTCTGCTTAGGGCAGTCCCCTGCATGCTCCGTGCCTCAGTTTCCCCCATTGCCATGCCAGGCAGAGTCAGGGGTTTAGTCCATGCCTGTGTATGAAGAGCCCTGTGCTGGCAGCTGCTAGTGAAGGGCTGAGGGCTGTTATCTCTGCAAGAGGCTCTTATCACAGATGACCAGCCACTCTGGAGCCACAGGCTAGCTCAAGATACAGAGAGCCCTCGCTGCTCAGGGGAGACCAACCACAAACCATCAGCACCCAAGTGGAGCGGGGTTGCAGCGTCTGCAGGGTGCAGAGTATTGAGGATTGTCCTGGAATTGCAAGCTATCCCTTTAAGAGTGTGGAGGGTGAGGGGGTTCCTGGTCCTACTTGCAGTTTAGGGGCCTTTGTAGGGAAGCCTGCAAATGGTGATGGGCAGTCAGGCTGGCCCGAACCAGCCTAGAGCATGGTGGGGTGAGTGGTTCCTCTCTGCATAGGGAGCAGCCTGCTTTATCTCTCACACATTCCTAGATTTCAAGGCCAGAAGGGACCATCATGATCATTTAGTCCAATGTACTCAGACCTCAGTGGTTCAGGAGCCAAAATTGATTAGCCTTACCCAACAGAGCCACAGGGGTGTGAATTTATTGTTTCATTTACTGTAGTACTATTCATATTTAAACAGTGTGACAGGGAAATATTTAGTTTATATATATTATTATATTATATATAAATTATGATATCTATATATTATTCTCACAGCAAATAAGTTGATAACTTAGTATCTTAATTGGTTAATAACTAGGGCCCTACCATATTCACAGTCCATTTTGGTAAATTTCATGGTCATAGGATTTTAAAAATCTTAAATTTCACGGTTTCAGATATTTAAATCTGATACTTCATGGTGTTGTAACTGTGGGGATCCTGACCCAAAACGGGATCATGGGCAGGGGTCACAAGGCTATTGTAGGGGGGTCACGGTAGTGCCACCCTTACTTCTGCGCTGCTGCTGGTGACGGCACTACATTCAGAGCTGGGTGGCTGGAGAGCAGCGGCGGCTGGCCGGGTACCCCGTTCTGAAGGCAGCGCTGCCGTCAACAGCAGCACAGAAGTAAGGGTGTCAATATCATACCGTGCCACCCTTACTTCTGCGCTGCTAACTTCAGAGCTTGGCGGCTGGTGAGTGGCGGCTGCTGGCCAGGAGCCCAGCTCTAAAGGCAGTGTCACTACCAGCAGCAGCACAGAAGTGACGGTGGCATGGTGTGGTATTGCCACTCTTACTTCTACACTGCCACTGGGGGTGGGTCTGACTCAGCCATGGGGTGCCCCCAGCCCCAGCCCTGCCCCTCCCCAGTGCTTGGAGATGAAAAGGGCCTTGGGCTGGCTGCGTGTGTTTGTGGTGACCACAGCGACCCCCTGACCACAGCCCCCTGGGCAGTCACCCACATCACCCACCCATAAGGCTGGCCCTGCCACCCCTCAAAAAAGTGATAACCCCCCCTCCCCACCATGCCACCCTCACTTCTGCACTGCTGGTGATGGTGGTGCTTCCTTCAGAGCTGGGTGCCTGGCCGGCAGCCACCACTCTCTGGCCGTCCAGCTCTGAAAGCGGCACAGAAGTAAAGGTGGCAATACTGTGACCCCTCTACAATAGCCAGATTTCACGGGGGAGACCAGATTTCACGGTCCGTGACACGTTTTTCATGGCCGTGAATTTGGTAGGGCCCTATTAATAACATAGGAAAAACATCCTGATTGGTTAATAACTTAGATCAGTTAATAATTAAATCACACTGTGTTAATATAACGGGGCTGCAAAGAGCCGCAAGGAGACACGTTAACCAGACACTTGCAGCTCACGAGCCGCAGTCTCGGCACCACTGATCTACTCTGACGTCCTGCACGTGACAGGCCAGAGAATCCACCACTACCCACCTGCTCCGCCACTAGGTCCAGAACCTCTGGCTGAGTTACTGGAGTCCTTGATTTAAAGATTTCAAGTTACAGAGAATTCCCCATTTACTCCAGTTCAAACCAACAAGTGACCGTGCCCCACGCTGCAGAGGAGGGCGAGAAACCCCCAGGGTCTCTGCCAGTCTGACCTGAAGGAAAATTCCTTCCCGACCCCAAATACGGCAGCCAGTTGGCCCCTGAGCGTGAGCTTCAGGTTACTGTGTGCTCCCGTTCTGGGTTACGAGAATGAAAATGGAACCTGCCCAGATGGTATTTTTAGCTGTCTTTAGATGTGTGCCACGAACATAACAAAGGGGTAATGGACTCAGGGGGCAGCCAGAGGGGAGGGAGCACAGGTCTCATCCCAGCTAGTAGAGACAAGAGGGGTGAGGGGCAGATGTGTGGGAGAAAGCCACACTTGGCAGCAGTTTGCCTGAGCGTCTCAAGGCTCTGCATGAACTCGGCCTGACGGCCCTGCTTGGGGAGGAGGGTGGGGAATTCCAGTGTGCTTACCCTGTATTTCAAATGGGGAAACTGAGGCACAGAGGGGCGGGGTGTGACTTGCCCAAGTGAGGCAGTGACAGAGCTGGCTATAGAATCCAGGAGTCCTGGCTCCTAGTCTAGCCCCTAGATATATTCCCAGGGCTGGGTATAGAACCCAGGAGTCCTGACTCCCAAACTCATGCTCTAACCATTAGCCTTGCTGCCTTTCCAGCAAAGAAAGCTGGTAGGGCTGCCAGACCTAGGGCAGCAGTCCTGTGTTAGTCTGCACACCATGTGAACGTTATCGTCAAAGCAGAAATGGGCTTGCTGGGTCTGCTGGTGCATGAACCCGGCCTGCCGTCCCCATGCAGCGCAGCGAAAACTTAGCCGGGTCAATACACTAAGCAGGCACAGCCGGGAAGGCACCCTGGGGCAGGAAGGGGCAGTCAGCAGGAGCCGGATCTGCAGCCTTAGAAGAATCTCTTGTTAAATCAGCTCTTTCTTTACTGCCTTTGGGCTCTGCGTCCTTCCCAAAGCAACGCAGCCTGTGATGGCCACAGACAGGGAGACCCACGCAGAGCAACGGAAAACGCAGCCCCCGAGCCCTGAGAAAATGACACCGATTTACTGGAATGAGTTTAGAAACTGATGCCGTTAAATCGGTGCCAATCTCTCCTCGCCCGTTTCGGTTTAAGAGCGTCAGTCTGAGAGGGCAAGTCTACACCGCAGCGGCGCAGCTGCACCAGACAGGAGAGCGCTTTGTCTTTGTCTATGTCTGCGGGAGAGCGTGTATGGACGGCTCTTTTACACCCCCGAGCAACGTACGCTAGATTGACTTCAGCGGTAGTGTAGACCTGCCCTCTGGAATCAAGATAAGCCATATGGGTGCCAGGAACCCTTCCCTTTAAACAGTAGCATGGATAGACGGGGAGGCTCTGCTCCACAGCAGATTGAAACTGGTTTGGCTAAATGGGACAGTTTTCTCGTGTAGACAAGGCTGGTGTCATTTAGCCCGAAGTACAGAAATCAGGGCTTTATCTTGTGCAGTGTGAAACACGGACGTGTTGCTTCCATAGGTGCGGTCCAGCTCCTCTCCGATGCCTTCAGAAGGGAGCCGCCAAAAGCAAGCACATTTCCCCAGCTTTAATTCCAGCCTCGCTCCCCCACTGTCCGGGGGGGGGGGGGGGGAGATTAGCCCCAGGAGCCATGGAACTCAGCCTTTGCTTCCCAAATCTGCTTTTAATTTGTTTGCTTTTTAAATCCCTTCCAAGAATGACCCCCGCCGAGCGCCGGGCTGGGATTTTCCATCCCTCATCCACACCGTTTCTCTAAGGAGCTAAGGGACATGTGGTGGAGCTGACAAGTTCCCCGTGCTGCATTACAAGGGGCTGGGAAGGTGGTGGTGCCCTTTAAGAAGCCATGGTTAGTTTCGGGGCTGTGGTTCTCCTGTCTTGGGGTAGGGCCCAGAGAACCTCAAAGGTATTTGGGCTCCTAACTCCCATTGGAATCGATGGTTTTCGGCCTAGGTACCTGCAAAGTGCTGGCTCCATTTCAGGTGACCTCCTCCTCTTAGCCATGCAGCATATGGAAAGCGCTGAGATCATAGAATCATAGAATATCAGGGTTGGAAGTCCAACCCCCTGCTCAAAGCAGGACCAATCCCCAGACAGCTTTTTACCCCATTTCCGTAAATGGCCCCCTCAAGGATTGAACGCACAACCCTGGGTTTAACAGGTCAATGCTCAAACCACTGAGCTATGGACATCGGTGGGTGGGACTTCTCCTCAGTGGTCCCTTTCTCATTCAGGTGGGTGCCATTCAGGGCGATGGACTGGGGCAGTAGCCAGAGCAGGTGATATGGCAGCCAGACTCCTGGGTTCTAGTCCTGGCTCTGCCGCTGTGTGACCTTGGGCAAGTCACTTCTGCGCCCGTGCCTCAATTTCTCCATCTCATAAACTGGCTTATCTCAGGGGAGACTGAATGTTGAGGAAGCACCTTGAGATCTGCAAGTGGAAGGTGCCAAGGAGGGAAATTCATAGCGCCTGTGTCCCCTTGGGAGTCTGGGGCAACCAAGGGAGCCCCTGACTGACAATAGGTAACACACCACCTCAGCCAGAATGCCCTGCCCCAAGGGGTGCTGGCAAAGTCCCTGCCCATGGGTCCCCTGTGTCTGGGGGAGTTAGCTGGCAGCAGGAGGGGGTGCCCTATCCAGGCAATGTTTTGTAACTGACTAGGGCATTGGGCACCAAGGTCCTTCCCATCTCCTCCTGCTTCTGGGCTTCCTTTCATGGAGGAATTAACCCTGCATGGGAGGGTCCTTTCTGATCACCGCACTGGATCCTAACGGTCGCTCTGCTGCTGAATCCTCGTAGCCTAGGTCTTTCTTTCCTTTGTCTCCCTCCACTCTCCCTTTCATACCTTTGCTTGTGACTCTCTTGCTCTCCCGTCTCTCGCTTGTTTCCTCCCCCCTCACTCACTCTTTCACTCCTCCGCCTCGTGCCCCTGCTCCCCAGCAGGTTCCCGCGGGCCCTGGCACGAATCCCTCTTCCATCCTGCCCCTCGCTGGGCTCGGGGCAGATTAGTGCTTAACAAGCACGCGGGATTAAGGCTCGCTGCATGCCAGGGGACGCTCCGTGGAGAGGGACGGGTCCTGGCACCGACAGCCTGCAGGGGCCTCATGCTCAGTGCCAACTGGATCCGATGCAAACAGAACCATCAGGCCATGCCCTGCGCCAGCACCCCCAGATCCCTGCAGCGAACCCCCTAGGAAGAGGCTCGTTTCCCCGTGCACCAAGGGGTGGGCTGTCTCCACGCACTGCCCAGGCTCCCCATCGGGGCTATTCCAGAAGAGGAGAAGCGACTCAGGACAGAAGAGGAGTCTTTGGGCCCAGCCGCCTCTTCCCCTCTTTGTTCCACGACTTGGGAAACCTTTTCGACGAGGAAGAGGGCCCAGGCTGAGGCCCTGCTCCTGCATGTCATGGGCATGACCCACCTGTGAGCACGTCTCCTGGCAGGATCGGGGCCTGGCTCGCCCAGTACAGACAGAGCCATCTGCAAGGGCCCGGCGCCGCCTGGGAAGATAGACGCAGATCTCCATTGTCCCCGCTGTTCAGGTGGGGAACTGAGGAGCAGAGAAGGCAAAGGACCAGCCCAAGGAGTCTGCAGCAGAGAAGGGATTTGAACTCAGATCTCCCCGGCGAGTGCACTAACCATTGGCCCGTCCCGACACATCCTCTGATTTACTGCATTAAGCTACTCACTGGTCTGGTGAGAAGGGCCAGCCTGGCAGCCCGGCAGGCTGTCGTCCTCTGTCGATCCACAACGCAAGGAGAGCAGACCAAGCTCAGGTTCAGCTAAGCATTGGCCTGGCCTCCTGTGGCTCATCTGAACTGCCCTTCTCAGAGGGCTGCTCCAGCCCTGACCCCCCTCCGCCCCCATCCCATGGTGTCCCAACAGAGACGATGAAATTCAGAGGAGCGAATCAGGAAGGGGTTAAATACTTCCTGGAGGGGAGATCTTCTGGCTACAAAACAGCTGTTTCCCCCCCCCCAGCCTGCTCTGAATGGGGCGGGTCATTTATGTTTGGGCTTAGGGACTCGTCTGACTCTTTGGGTGGGGGGGGTGACGGGTCCCCCATGGGGTGCAACATGGAACTGAGATACAGCTGAGCCCTCTGTCTTACCAGTCTGGGTTCCCTCTCACACTGTGACAGTGTAACAAGCTGCAAAGCCCTCCAAGCTTGCTTTCACACCACCATCCACAGGCAGGGGCCACACCCAGCTGTGTCCATGAACGCTCTGCCAGCCACTGCATGAACCAACAATAGAGAGGCTCCAGCCAAAATACTCCCAGCTCCCCAGCCTAGGACCCCAAAGCTGTACTGTCCTGCCCTGGTCAAAAGCTTGACCGGGATGAATTACCCAGTCCACCCCTCCCTCGATGTGCAGAGGAATATGCACAAATTTTTGTTAACTGAGCTGAGATTTTTCCCCAAACACTTCACTCAAACCACAATGTTTTCGGTAAAAATATAAACCAGATTTATTAACGACAGAATGATAGATTTTTAAGTGATTATAAGTGATAGCAAACAGATCAAGGAAGATTACTTGAGAAATAAACAAAACCCAATCTAAGCCTAATACACTACACAGGATGTGAATCAAGCAGTGTTTCACCCTGTTAGATAGTATAAGCAGTTTGCAGATGTTTTATACACAGGCTGGGAATCCTCTCTTCCAGCCTGGGACCACCATAGGCGCCGACTCCATGGGTGCTCTGGGGCTGGAGCACCCATGGGGAAAAATTAGTGGGTGCTCTGCATCCACTGGCAGCCAAGCTCCCCTTACCCCCCACCCCACCTCCTCCTCCCCCCCGATCGCGCCGCGTTCCCGCTCCTCCGCCTAACTCCCAGCATTTCCCGCCCGGCCGCCGCCAAACAGCTGTTTGGCAGCATTAGCATGCGGGGGGGGGGGAGCGGGAACGTGGCACATTCAGGGGAGGAGGTGGGGAAGAGGCGGGGCCAGGGCGGGGATTTGGGGAAGGAGTTGGAATAGGGGCAGGGAGGGTGCGGAGTTGGGGCGGGACTTTGGGGAAGGGGTTGGAATGGGGGCGGGGAAGGGGTGGGAAGAGGCTGGGCCACATGGAAAGAGTGGAGTGGGGGCAGGTCCAGAGGCAGAGGGGGGGTCAAGCACTCAGGGGAAAGACAGGAAGTCGGCGCCCATGGGGACCACCACTTTCCCCAGTTCAGTCTTTGTTTCTAAGGTGTTTCCAGGTGTTGAGTTGTAGAGGGAGTGAGGCCCCTTGGTGATGTCACTTCCCCCTTTTATAGTTTCTTCCATATGGCGGGAACCCTTTGTTCCAAGCCAAGTTCCCAGCCCAGTTTGTGGAAAAATACAGGTACCAAAATGGAGTTTATGTGATCTAGTCACATGCCCCTGCATGCTTGCTGAGTCATGACAGCCATTCTCCATTGGCTGTCTGAAGGGTCCCCAGGTGAGGACAAGCCTTTTCCATGGCCATTGTCTTTGTTGATGGGCCATTAGCACTGTCTAGCTTATTCGTTGTTGTACCTGAAAGGCTAGATGTGGGTGCTTCTAACTTCACAACATCTTAGCAAAACATCATAACTCCACATACAACGACAGCCCATACAATCCAACAGGATATTAATGTTCGTCAGATCAAGACTTTTTGAATGCTACCTCACAAGGCAGACTTCGTACAGCACTTATCCTAATTACATGATAGTGGTGAATATGGGGGTGCCAGGGTGTCACAGGGGGGGTTGAGCCATGAGAGCCCAATAGCTCTTTTCCAGCAGTTTCTGTGAGTTTTCCAGCTGGTCTCTGCCAGTGGGGGCTAAATCCACACAGGGGACACTGGTTTGACATTGCAGCACTTAACGACTAGGTGCCCTGCAGCCCAGCAGAGCCCTCTGCCCGGGGTTCAGGGCCCAGGCTTCCAGTGCAATGCAAGGGGAGGGTCGGGCACTTAAGAATGGGAGCCACCAAGCTGGCCTGTGGAGCGGGGAATTGCCCAAACTAGCCAATAGGAAATGCGGGGGGCGGGCGCTAAGTCCCACTACTCAAAGAGATTTAGGCACCTCCCTCCACTTGGGATGTGCAGCCATGAGCCCTCTCCTGGCATTGGCTGCCTGATCCGGGTCAGCCCTTTCTCACTGGTGGGGAGGCGCGTGGGGAGCCAATGTTAATGACAGAGCCGGGCGAAAGCCACAAAATGCTGCTTAGGGATCTGGTTTCTACCCCCTGATCACTGCGCAGCAGAGTCTGGATTGTGCCCGTTTGTAATTAATATGCCTCTCGCATCCCCTGTGGTTATTAATCCATCCCCACTAAACCAGTCCTCGGGTCTGTGGCTGTGTGTGACATAGTTACCAAATCACTGCCCCCCTGGGAAGGGAGTCTTGTCTGATGATTAGCACCTGGCATCAGGACTCCTGGGTTTCCTTTCTATCTCTGCCACTGATTCACTGACCTTGGGTAGGTCACTTCCCTTTTCTGTGCTCTCGGTTTAATGGGAACAATCATCTTTACAGCGGGGCTGGGAGGATTGCTGTTTGTAAAGTGCCCAAGATCCTTGCATTGGCACTCTGCCCTATAGCACTTCCCATCCACAAATCACCAAACTCTTGGAACAGGTGGGCCAGACTCCCCTCCCGCTTTTACAGATGGGGAAACTGAGGCACGGCAAGGGGCGGTGTCTTGCCACAGTTTCCAGAGCGAGTCAATAGGAGCAGCAGGGTTGGCCCCTCACCTCTGGAGCACACTGCCTCCCGACTTAGCATGCAATCTCTGCACCCCTTGAAAATCATACCTATTAGCCTGTATCATATGTATTAGTGTAATCCTAACCGGCACTGAATTATCTGTACTCTGCGAGGGACGGAACTTCTGCCCACCACGGAACCTGACCCCGTACCAGCATGTGGAGAGCTAGAAAAATTATTTCGCTGACTCCACCTCAAAGAATTCTATCCCAACAATGAAAACACCCAACATCCCCCACCACGACCACATCGCCACCGACAGACAGTCGTAAGAAAACAGACTCATCTGGCCGGACTCCCCACAGGGGACCCATTGAACATTCTTATACTGATTGCTTCAGGAAGAAAATTAACAAACATCCCATCCACCACAATCTCTCCAATGCTAAGAGGACAGTCCCTGAAATCCAACCACCAGAGAGGCCAACTGACAGCTCTCCGACACCGCTGACTATAAAGAACTCAGAGAAGACCCCATATCATAATTCACCCAGTCATTTAAGGATATCATCAAATACTTCCAACTCCAAGAAAATCTCTGTGACCTTATCCCTCACAAACCCACCTGAAGGACCTACTGCATGCGTCCCAAGACACAGAAACAAGGGAACTCAGGCAGACCCGTCATAGCTGGCCATGGCATTCTCACTGAAGAAATATCAGGACTTGAAGAAACCATCCTCAGACCACTCATCATACAAAGGGCCACCTTTCTCCAGGACACAATCAGCTTCCTCCAGAAACTCCACAACATTAGCAATCTCCCTCAGAACACCATCCTTGACACCATGCATGTCACCTCCCTGTACACCAACACCCCTCCCCATGACGACATCGCTGCCCGCCTCAAATAATGGACAACTCTCAGAGATCCACCCCAAATACATTGCCAGACTCATCCATTTTCATCCTCACCCAGAACCATTTTTCATTCAACATCAAACATTTTGTCCAAATCGTGGGAACAGCCATTGATGCTAGGGTGGCTACCCAATATGCCAATTTCTGGACAAAGGCATCACAAAACCAAAGATAGAACCGAGATACATCCATGATATTTTCACCCTCCGGCCGATGACCTAAACTCCCTCATAGATTTCCACCACAACTTCAACCACCATCACTCGTCCGTCAAACTCGCTCTGGAAAACTCCCACACCAGCATCAACTTCCTGGACCCAAAGATCAGCTTCAACCATGGAGCCCTGCAGACAACTATATACAAGAAACCCACGGATTACCACCATGACCTCCATAGATCCACCCCCCAAACACACCAAGAAATCTGTTATCTACAGCCAGGCACTCAGATACCACCAAATATGCTCTGAGGAGAAAATCCAGGATACACACCTTAGCCTTAAAACTGCCTTCACCAAACAAGAATGCTCCACCAGGGAAGTAGCTCGCACCATGGAACAAGGCATGAAAGAACCTGTTTGGGGGAACTTCCCAGGCCACCCTCTCTCAGGATCCCCCCATCCTCTCTCTGCACTGCAGTTCTCCCAGCCTGGCATAGCAGTGGCAGGAGGAGGGGAAGACATTGGGGTGAGGAAGGGGGAGAGGGGATGTGATGGGAGGAAGGATTACGGGGGGCAGAGCCCTTGCAGCACAAGGACGGGTCACAAACTCGGGGGGCAGACCCTGCTGGCTGACAACTGCGGTGGATGGGTTGCTCCCTCCTTCCCCCATATTTTAGTGTCCTGCAGGAGTTCTGGCTTGGGGTGTCTCCTAGCGCTCACACTCCAACCTCAGCAGATTCCCCCACCTCCTCTCTCCCTTGATGGCCCCCCATCCCCCCAGGCTTCTCCATGGGGGGCAGCAGACCAGGCCTGGGCAGGGGACCTCTTAGCCATCTCCCCATGCAGCTGGGCCCATGGCACCATCTGACAGAGGCCAGCGAATGAGGCCTTGCTTCCCCCAGTGCCCGTGGGGCCCACCCCTCCCCCTGGAGTGGCCCTATTCCCAGCTCCCTGGTGTCCCTGGGGAGAGGATCAGCCAGTGGGGTGGTCCAGAGCCAGGGATAGCCCACCCCAAAGGCCTGGGCATTGGATCTGGGGTCCGGTTTCGAATCCCTCCCTTCCTCCAACCAGGAACCAGCAATTCCGGACTGGGGGGCTCATTCCCAAAGTCAGTCGTACGCAGCCCCCATCCAGACCCCTCAGTAGCAGGGCCTGGGACCCACGAAGGGGGCAGCTCTGGGTGTTGGGCACTATCTGGGAGGGGAGGAGCTGGAGCTAGAGATCTGCGGGCGGGGGTGGGGGAGAGCGTGTGTGACGCTTCCCAGGGACAGTTTGGTTTCCTAAGTTACAGAAATCCAGGGCCCCATTTCCTACGCAGGAGCCGCTTGGCCCAAGGTTGGTTCAAGGTCTGCCAGGGACAGGAGAACTGGCCAAAGGGTGAAGCACAGAGAGGGAGGGAAAGTAACGGATGGGCGAAAACCAGCTGCCTCAGTGAGTCTTCCCGTCCACGCTCCGGCTCCATCTGTCACTGGTTGTCCCTTTCTGTGTCTCTTTCCTCCTCTTGCTGGCTCTGGGTTTCCTTTTCTCTCTGGGTTTTTTTCTCTCCCGGACTCTCTGGCCTGGTTTGCCACTAGGGACATTTTGCAATGATCTCCCGACGAGATGGGGGATTTAGTCCCAAACCTTCATGGCGGCGGTGTGGGCTAGTGGTTAGAGCCTGCCCGGACTCTCCTGGGTTCTCTGTGGTGTTGTCGCACTCTGCTCCGAGCTTGGCTAATTCTCATTTTCATCAGTGACTTGGGAGACCTGGGGAAATCGTTAGCACTGGGGGCTCCTAAGTCACATATGCTTTTGAAACCCCCTGGTGCTTAAAACAGCGGCAGCCCATCTGCACGCGGACTCCCAGTACTCCTAACTCGGGGCGAGATGAGCCCCCTAGCAACAGTGGGAAATTTGAGCAAAATGTCCCTAGTATAGACAAGGCCTCTTTGAGTCTCTCTGGGCTGGGATAGCGGGGGGTGGGGCTGTAAACTGGGACTGAGGGACACTGGCAGAGCTGGGCAGGGCTGGGATAGCGGGGGAGGGAGGCCTACAGGGTTGTGTGGGGATGCAGGATTTAAGGGGCATTAGCATGAGTGATTCAGTCTCTGGGCACAAGCCTTGCCCAGCTCTGCCCGCTGTCAGCCTGGCACCAGGGCAGGTCTCCCATGAAAAGCAGCAGGGGCAGGGGCCGTCTGAGAGCAGTAGAGGGAATCCAACACTCCACAAGGGAAACCAGAAAACGAAGAGTTAATGCCAAAGGCACAGAGGGGAGGTGTCTGCAGACTTGGCTTCAGCCACTCACTCCTGTTTCACACCATGCCAGGTTCACACTGCGGGTAACTCTGCTGTGAGGGTGACTCCTGATCAACACCAGCATGGGCAGGAGAATCAGGCTCTTGTCTGGAGCATTTCCAATGAGGTCTCCACCCAGAACAGAGAGACCCTTTTGAGTGGATGCAGGACCAGTCTCCCCAGCCTCAGGGTACAAGCCAGCCCAGAGCATGCGGTGTGGGTCTCATGGCAGAGTCCTTTCCACCCGTGCTTAGAGTTAGTGCAGCTGAGGGATTTGGGGGCCAGACCCTCAGCTGGTGCAAACTAGCACTGACTTCAATGGAGCGACACCAATTTACACTGCTGAAGATCGAGGCCTGATGTTCAGGTGCACACGGTGGATACATTCAGTCCCAAGGCTATAAGGAGATGGTCTGGGCTAGTGGTTAGAGCACCTGCCTGGGGTCTCTTCTCAGCTCTGCAGTGGGCTTGCTGTGTGGCCGTGGAGCCTCGGATTCCCCGTCTGTATCACTGGGAATGTACAGACCTGTCTGCCGTGGGGGCTAAAGTTATTAATGTTTGTGAATCATGGTGAGAGCTTTGGATAAAAGAAACTAGTGAAAGAGACTATGTATTGTTATAGCAGGAGGCACCAGGTGGCGCTGTTGCACACAGGCATATAAGTTCTTTCTCTTGGTGTACGAGCAAGGGTTCAGCCTTTGCAGAAATGCTGTGTGGTTAGTTTGTGATGATGGTTCTTTGTGGGGAACTGTTGCAAGCAGCATCTGGGCAGTTTGCTCCCTGCTGGAATCTCTCAAACTAGAGTCTGTTGTGGGAGCAGAACTGCTCCTTGGGAACCGGGCATTGGTTTTGGGCTGAGATTGGGCCAGTGCCCACCTCTATTCCAGAGCTGGTCTATATAAACAAGTGATACTAAGAAGACACCCAGACTTTGCGTCACCTCCAATGGGAAACTGGGCCACAAGGCTCTGAAACCTGATTATAAAGAGATTTCCAAAGGGGTCTGATGGGAAACCCCAGCCTCAAGGCCCCCGTGCCAGGATCCGGAAGCACTTGACAAAGAGCTAGGTGTGATCATCTCCTACGGACTGGCTCACAGGGCTCCTTAGCTGGGGGTGGGGGGGTGGGGAGGAACCCATAGGGACACTGGGGGGGACGACACTGTATTGCAGCCCCACAGGCTGCCCCCCCCCCCCACTGCTACAGGAGTTGCCACGTGGCTCCTCATCTGCAAATGCTTTGCACAGCAGAGACAGCAGGAGGTGTATTTCACCCCCAGGGGACTGGCTAGGGCTCTCTCGCAAGCTGCGTGAGCACATGTAGAGGGTGGGATGTGTCTGATGTAGGGGGCGGGGGCGGGGTATAGGTGTGTGCTGTGTGTGTGAGGGTTCCTGGCACTGGGGGGTGTCTGTCGCATGGGGTGTTGGCTGTACTTTGCGGGCTGGGAGGGGCAAGTGGCGTGTGTGTGTGGAGGGTGATGTTGGATGTGTGGGGAGTGTTGGATGCACAGGGGGTACATGAGTGTGTGGTGAGTGTGGAAGGGGTGTTGGGTGTGTAGAGGGTGTATGTGGGTGTGTATATGGTGCACAAAGGGGTGCCTGTGTGTGTGTGTGTGTGTGTGTGGTGTGTAGGTCTTGGTGAGGTTGTGTGTGGGGGGGGGTGTCAAGGCTGGATCCCCACTTTGAACTTTAGGGTACAAATGTAGGGGCCTGCATGAAAACTTCTAAGCTTAACTACCAGCTTAGCTCTGGTTCGGCTGCCACCATTTCAATGGATTCCATTCCTGGGAAACCTTGAAAAACCTTCACCAAATCCCTGGTGAATACAAATCCAAATCCCTTGGATCTTAAAACAAGGAGAAATTAACCATTCCTCTCCTTCCTCCCACCAACTCCTGGTGAATCAAGATCCAAACCCCTTGGATCTTGAACAAGGAAAAATCAATCAGGTTCTTAAAAAGAAGGTTTTTAATTAAAGAAAAAGGTAAAAATCATCTCTGTAAAATCAGTATGGAAATTAACCTTACAGGGTAATCAAACTTAAAGAGCTCAGAGGACTCCCCTCTAGTCTCAGGTTCAAAGTACAGCAAACAAAGATAAACACTCTAGTAAAAGGTATATTTACAAGTTGAGAAAAACAAAGGAAAACTAACACGCCTTGCCTGGCTATTTACTTACAAGTTTGAAATAGGAGAGACTTGTTTAGAAAGATGTGGAGAACCTGGATTGATGTCTGGTCCCTCTCAATCCCAAGAGCGAACACACTCCCAAACAAAGAACACAAACAACAGCCTTCCCCCCCCCCAAGATTTGAAAGTATCTTGTCCCCTTATTGGTCCTTTAGGTCAGATGCCAGCCAGGTTACCTGAGCTTCTTAACCCTTTACAGGGAAAAGGATTTTGGAGTCTCTGGCCAGGAGGGGTTTTATAGTACTGTACACGGGACAGCTATTACCCTTCCCTTTATAGTTATGACAGGGGGTGAAGGTTTGTGTGTGAGGGGTGACACAGGAGCCCCTGGGCTGGGCCTGCTGTCTCTGCTGCGTCTCCCCTGAGGGCTGGGACGGGGGGCGCTCGCTGGGGCCACAGTCTTTGGCTTTTCCCACTGTGCTCTGTCACCCAAATCCAGGCCTTCCCCTCGACTGGGCCTGATCCAGCCCCTCCCGCTTTGGCATCCCTATTACGGGGCCTTCCTGGTGGAGCAGGAGCGGCTAGAGCCACATCCCACGTGGGGGCTTCAGGGGCTGGGGGCAGGGAGCTACAGTACAAGGGGCAGGCTGAAAAGGGCAGCCAGAAGGCAAGGGGGAGAACCCCCCGTCCTTTGTTCCACCCTCTCCAGCTCCCCAGGAGCTCTCTGGTTCACTAGGACTTTCCCAGCTCATCATTGTCTCTTGCCCTGGTGGGCTGGGGGCCTCAGGAGACTGCCCCCCAGTGTGCGAGTTGCTGGTGCCATGGACTGTCCTTGGGCGGGGGCATCGTGCAGCCAGACTCTGTGTGCATCACTAAAGAGCAATTCTAAATGCGGCGGGGTCTATAATTAGCGATGGAGGCTCCCTGGGGCAGGAAGTGTCTATTTACCTGGCCCAGGCCCTTCATGGCAGCCTGCAGTCTGGTGGCAGTAGTAGGAGGGAGGGATGTGTGCCCAGCTTCGGGGACTGCCATGAGCCCTTCGTAGAGCCAGGCATTGCACAGAGAGGTGCTGGGCAGGCTCTGCCCACACAGCTCTGCTGATGCCCCTCAATCCCGACCCACAGCCCCCTGCTACCCCAGTCTTGATTTCCACCCACCCGGCTCTGTCTGTACCCCTCAATCCCAACCCACAGCCCCCTACTAGCCCAGCCCTGAGCAGTGTGTAGCCCGCAAAACCCCACACGGCCTGACCGATGGCCTCTTCCGGCCCGGATCCCACCTGCAAAGAGTCATTTTAAAAACCCAGCCCTTGGTGGGAACTGGCTGAGTTTCCAGAACGTCCTCCTCCATGATGAAAAATAGTCCCATGCAGGAGGCAGGGCATGGGGGACACAACCCCAGACGCCTGGTTGAGACACTCCAGGGGTCGTGATCCCAAGCTGACGTGCTCTGCAGCAAGAGAAGGGGTAGAAAGGCCGTTTCCTGTATTCTTTGTGTAGGTCTGATTTATCATTTTCCTCCCCTGTGCAACTCTTTCTTTAAAGGTTCCATGTGTTCAATCCCCTCCACCCACTCCCAGTGCCCACAAGCCCCTTCTAGAGCAGTGTGGGTAACATTTTCAAAAGCTTCTAAGTGATTTAGGAGCCTACATATCTTTGAAAGCCAATGGGGTTTAGGTTCATTTTTGAGAACCGAACTTAAGTCACTGAAGAAACCCATAGGAAACTTCACCTTTGTGGCTCAACTTCCCCATTCGTCTCACCTCCTGCTATAAAAGCACCAGGTTTTCACCAGAGGTCAGTGTACCAGGTGCAGGGGGGTGCTGAGATCCCTCAGGTTTGGTCACTGGTCTTGCTGGCAGAGTCACCCTCCAGCCCCACTGGGGACAGGAGAGTGGGTGAGAATTCGAACTGGTGGAAAATTTTTGATGGGCAATTTTTTTCACCCTTAAAAAAGCGCCGTTTCCTCCAAATCTAAATGTTTCATGGAACGTTCAGTTGGGACAAAAGTTTTGGTTTGAGCCACAATTTTTGTTTCCTTTTTCAGAAGTGCAAAATCAAAAAAAATGTGACATTTGTTTTAGGGGTTTTTTTTTTGTAAAAAAAAAAAAAGTAAAAAAAAATACAAATAAAAAGAAGGAAAAAGTGGAGGAACCCCATTGTTCCCCCAAAAATCTTTTTCCCCCCACACTTTTTGTGCCTTTTCTATTCCCCCCTCCAGCAAAAAGAAGCAAAAGTTAAAAAGGGGGAGAAAGGAAGGGAAATAAACCCCCAAAATCCAAACCTGGTTTATTATTATTATTATTTGGTGCTCTAAAACCAAGACAAAAATCACGAGTTGTTCCAGCTAAAACTTTTCAATGGAAAAATATCGACATTTTTCATTAAAATATTTCAAATGAAAAATATTTCATTCAAATTCTCTTGGGGTGAAAAAGTGTCGATTTTTTTGACCAGCCCTAATGAAAAGAAGCAAGGGGTGAATCTGACCACATGTGTGACATCGCTCTCTAGTGGCTGGAGCTGGTATTACTGCCCCCACAAGCTCTCCTTTAGTGACAGAGGCCGGCCTGGGCTGTGGGAGGAGAAGGCAGAGGGTTATAGCTGCAGGATCATGAGTGTTATTTATCATAGCGTCTGTTCTCTGCAGTGGTTGCTTATCCTCAGAGATGGGATAATCCCCCGCGGCTTGTTTCTTCTGAGTGCTGCTGCCCTGTTGTCTTCACATCTCTTTGGTAAATGGGCATCCGATGCGTTAGCTTGCAATGCTCTGACATCTGACAGAGAGAGAGAGCTGACTAAATCTCTTGTCCGACAGAAAACCTGTTTCTTCACCTCCGCTGGTGACTCGTGCCCTGACGCAGACTCTGAGAACACATTTCCAGGCTATACACACAACTCCCAACGCAGGATCTCTGTGTACATTTCACAATGGTCCTAATGGCCAGGGAGACCCCAACTTTCACGTTAGCCCTCACAAGACATTCTCTGGTGACCAGCACGTGCGTGCCAGAACCAGGGCACTCCTGTGACGCCTTGGCCAGTTGGCATTAAGGGGTTCTCGGGTCACAGGTGAAAAGGCACCTCAGGGGTAAGGGTGATGCTCATGCCATGTAGGTACTAAGCCCTGCTGGTGGGACTCAAGTACCCCATGACTCTCAGCCGCACTAGCAGCACCATGTCCCCCTGTAGAGGCTGCACCCAGCAGAGGATAAGAGCCTACTTCAGCTGCTAGCTGGGGAGGTTACTCCCTTAGCTGGAGCAGTAGAGGCTGGTGTGTGGAGTCGTGGAATCAAACCCTGCCAGTGACCCGAGCAGGCTGGCCCTGCTAGACAGGTGCAAGCTGGATGCAGATCATGGGTTTGCTTCAGGGGATTTCAAACCCACTGGGCTGCTTGCCAGCGACCGCGCCATGGGGCTCAGCCTGGGACCTGCCGAGGGGAAACCAGTCATGGGCAGACCCTGTTGTGCTTACCTCAGAGATATAAAGGGCAGCTGGTATTTTATATTCTAAGGCAGGGGTAGGCAACCTATGGCACACGTGCCAAAGGCGGCACGCCAGCTGATTTTCAGTGGCACTCACTCTGCCCAGGTCCTGGCCACCAGTCCGGGATGCTCTGCATTTTAATTTAATTTTAAATGAAGCTTCTTAAACATTTTAAAAACCTTATTTACTTTACATACAACAATAGTTTAGTCATATATTATAGACTTATAGAAAGAGACCTTCAAAAAATGTTAAAATGTATAACTGGCACGCGAAACCTTACATTAGAGTGAATAAATGAAGACTCGGCACACCACTTCTGAAAGGTTGCCGACCCCTATTCTAAGGTGTTGATTCAGGCTCCTATGAGCAGCCCTGAAGGTGTATAGGGCCCATCTTTGAGCCCCTAGGGGCCGGGGAAATCCTTCCAGGCAGAAGTACAGGGCTGACGTAAGCCGCCCTGCGGGGCCTGGAGGGGGAGTAGTAGTCATAGCATTCAGTGCTAAGGTGCTTCTGGGAGGCTGCACAGCCCATAAGCAGCCCTGGGGTCGCTCTAATTTATACACTGGGGGGCATTCTGGCCCCTGCAGCAACCCACAATCCAAAGCCCATTTTGCCCCCCTCTCCTTGGACCGTGCCCTCTGTGCTGTATCTGTGCATGATCTGGCCCCTGAAATGGAGGGCTCATCTAGCCCAGAGGACTCAATGGAAGACTGGAGATCAAGGGGCACAGGGAACGCTAGCCTGGATCAGAGCAGGGCTCCATCCAGCCCAGGATACCGTCTCTGACTGTAACCGGGTACCAGCCACGTCAGGGCAAGGTGCCAAAACCTCTGGGAGTGGGAGAACCTGTCCCAGGAAGTTCCCTCCTGACCCCCAGTTAATAGTGGCCCTGAAGCAGGAGGTTTGTCCCTGGTCAGTCTAAGACATACCCAGGCAGCGAGGCCGATTTGCTGGGAGACAAGGCCATTTTCATCACGGCCATTTAAAATGCCTTGTCAGGGACACAGCAGTCATGGCAGCTCCAGGTTATGGGCAGGGAGGCTCCCAACCCCCATTCCTGAGCCAGCCACAAATCCTGGAGAGACAGGAGCTGGTGCTCGGCTCCCCATATTCCAGCGCAGAGCTGCCCAGAGGATTCAGGGGGCCTGGAGCAAAGCAATTTCGGGGGCCCCTTCCATAAAAAAAATTGCAATACTATAGAATACTATATTCTCGTGGGGGCCCCTGTGGGGCCCGAGGCCTGGGGCAAATTGCCCCACATGCGCCCCCCCCCCCCCCGGGCAGCCCTGTTCCAGCGGGGAAGAGCTGCTCTCAGCCCTGCCCTTCCCCTTGCAAAGGACAGGGGGCAGCAGGCTGCATTCGCAGGCGTGGGCGGGGCAACCCATCGGGCGGTGGGAGGGAAGGGGCTCAGGAGCCGAAAAGTTGGGCAGGGGCAGGATTGAGGGGGGAGCTCCCCACCCCTCCCCCGAGCCTAGATCCTCATGCTCGTCAGGTTCGCTGAGCTTGAATAGGAAAAAAATCCCTCCTTTGAGAGGCCTCGGCTCTGGCCGTGAGAACAGGCCCTGGCTGTCAGGAAAGGCCAGTTCTCTCCAGGGCCCCATGGGGTGGGGTGGACCAACGCCAACACCTCAGAGGCCTTCAGAAAGGGCCAGCCCCATCCATGGGCTAACGCCACCTTCCTGGCTCTGTGCCAGCATCCACGCAGGCCCCTGGCAGAGTGGGGCACTCACAGGCTCATCCCACATGGCACAGGGATGGGCAAAGACCACCCAGAGAGTCAGCATCAGAGCTGGCTTAGGACCCACAGTCCCCTGCACTAACCACTAGATCCCATTTCCCACCCAGAGCTAGGAATGGAACCCAGGATTCCTGGCTCTGCCCCCCTCTTGCTCTAATTCACTAGACCCCACTCCCAAATCTAGGAAGAGAACCCAGGGGTCCTGGCTCCCAGTCCACATGGCCATATGGCCATGGCCCACCTTGCAGTGGGGCTGAAGGAGTCAAATGACCCCCCTCCCCCCATATCGTGGCTGGGATGAGGTTTCCCTTTGTGCGTCTCATCATGGCTGTCGGCCTCCTTTATTTCCTGGCGGCGCTGGCTCCCTGTGCAGTTCAGCTGGTTTAGTCTCCATGGAAACTGGTCCCAGAGCATTGGAGCTCAAGGGCATCTCAAGGTTGCAGGGCCCAGAAGGGATGTGGGACGGGGGGAGAAGACCACAGGCAGAGATGGGGAGATACTGGGAGGAGGAGGGACTGAGATACTGGAGTGATGGGGGTTAGAGAAGGAGATAGATAGATAGATAGATAGATAGATAGATAGATAGATAGATAGATAGATGAGGTGTATAGGGATAGATAGATAGATAGATAGATAGATAGATAGAGGGGGTGTATAGGGATAGATAGATAGATAGATAGATAGATAGATAGATAGATAGATAGATAAGGTGTATAGGGATAGATAGATAGATAGATAGATAGATAGATAGATAGATAGATAGATAGATAAGGTGTATAGGGATAGATAGATAGATAGAGGGGGTGTATGGGGATAGATAGATGGACAATAAGCACCATTTCCTGAGTTAATGGCCCCCCAAAACTCAGAGACTATTGGGCCTTACGTCCTGCTGTGACTGGGTCCCAGGCATGCCTCGCCCTTGGGGAGCGCTGCCTCATCCTCCCACGCCCAGTGTTCCTCCTCCCTAAGGGGATGGGGCCAGTTTCCGATCCCACAGGGGGTGAAGGAGACAGTACAGAGGCAGCTTTCAGAACAACCTTCGCTGCGATTGGCCACTTGGAGGCAGAGGGGGGGGGGCTGGGATTCTGCATATTTGGCCCACATGGGCTATTCCCCCCTCCCACCCCAAAGAAGAGGGGCCATGTGGCAGCCTCCCATAATGCCCCAGCCTAGGATGGGCACTGCCAGGGTGGCTGCAAAGCGCTGGGGCTCTGCAGAGACCCGGGAAAGGGCCTTGTGTTTCCTGTGTGGACACACAACTGCAAAGAGCTCAAGCCCCAGTATGGCCGAGGGGCCAGTGGGAGTCCCCCCGCTCGCTGTGCTGGAGGCACCTGGTCCTTCTGCCCAAGCTGAGCAAACAGACGACGCTGCCCTCAGGCAGCTAAACAAGCAGCGGGCCAGCCAGTCAGAGCAAGCCGGCCCCCGACCCCCGACCCCCGACCCCCGGAGCAGCCAGGCAGTTAGCAGGGTGCTGGGAACCCTGCCCTCGGCCGAAACGATCCATCGTCCCATGCACTCTGGGGCTCACAGTGACCTTTGCAAATGCTCCTGCCTCGCAGCATCCCTGTGAGGAGGGCCGGGTGGTTATCGTAAACAGGGATAGGCTGGGGAAGGGACTCACCCAAGACCACACAGCAAGTCAGTGGCAGAGTCAGGACTGGGCCCAGGCATCCTGACACGCAGCCCCCTCAGGTTCTAACTGGGCTTTATTCCTAGCTCTCTCACTGCAAGCCCCGCCACCGCTCCCTGCCTCAGTTTCCCCATTTAGCTCTCAGGGCTGCTGGGAGGCTTACATCCTTTGTGAAGCACGTTGAGACCCTGGGTAAGAGGCCTGAGAGAGGAGGCTGGTTTTAGCTTCCCAGTCAGACATTTCAGCAGCAAGGGGGGTCAGTAGGTTATAAACCCCCTCAGGAATCACTCAAGAAGGGGCCAAATTCTTTCCTGACCTTGGCACAGGCCATCCTACCTCCATGCTGCCCCCGGGAGCCAGGTCCACCCAAACACAACTGGAGCCCTGGAGCAGAGGGGCTGGTGAGAGGCACCAGCGCTGATGCCACGTGAGTCAGGGGGCCTCGGCTTGGTCTGACTGAAGCCAGCCCCTAAAACCTTGCAAAATTGGGGCCCAGATCAGGGGCCAGCTCCAGTCACACCAATGGCATAAGGGCAGGATTAGGCCTAGCTTCCCTGGTTCCCTGCCTGCCCTTTCCCCTCCCTGAGGACACTTGTCAAAGGGCCCCGGGTCCCGGCCTCCTCAGGAGGGGCTTTAGCTGCACTGGGGACTCTCCTGCCAGGCATGGCTCCTGCCCTGTCTGCCTCCCCTCGCTCATGCCCCGGTGCCCACTGGAGCAGGGTGGAAACGGGGCCCTGCCGTGCTGTGGGGAGGGGTGGCCATGCTGGGCGATCTGCTGGAATTCCAGTTGGCTGCCCAGGCACATAGCATCTGCATTCTGTGGCTGGCAGGTGTGGGTGGAGGAATGCGCCCGCTCTGTGAGAGCACTGCCTTCCCCATCGGTCTCTCTCCCCCATTCCCTGTCCATCTCGGCACAGCAGCTGGGCTAAGAGGGGTAGGAGTGAGGGATCCAGCCGAGGTGCTTTCTCAGGGCTGGTCTACACTGAAAAGTGACATTGGCATTGTTACGTCTCTCGGGGCTGTGAAAAATCCAGCCTCCCGTGCCACGTAGCCATGGCAACCTAACCCCGGTGTAGACAGCGCTAGGTGGACTGGGGAATTCTTCTGCCAACCTAGCTACTGCCTCTCGGGAGGTGGGGAACCCTGCCCATCGCTGTCGTGAGTGTCTACACTGAGCCAGCATTTTAAGATGTAGTCATCCTGTATCCACCCTGGTGGCTCTGGCTCTCCGGGCAGCCCCCACCTCCCTCCCCACAGCCTGCTCCAGCCAGGCCTCGTCCCCACCCGAGGCCCGATCACTGGGCTAGCAGAACAGGGGTGTCTTGATCCTCCCCTTCCTGAGTTTCAGAGCTGGGAAATGTTCATCCAATGGGGTTTCCAGCTGAAAATGGCTTCTTAGACCTTGAGCTCTTTGAGGCAGAGGCTGTTTGTTCTGTGTTTGTACAGCACCTGGCGCATTGGGATCCTGCTCTGTGATTGGGGTTCCAATGCAAATGATTGTTTATTATTGTTGTAATAATGACAACTAATCCTTTTTGTTTTCCTCCCATTTTTGCCATATTTTTCTGTCACGTTTCAAGTGTTTTCCTATCATGGTGGTAGCAAAACCACGTTCCTTCCCACTCACTCCCCCTCCCCCCTTTTCCCACTGGTTTTAAAAGGTAGAGAAAGTGTGTGGTGATGATGGGGAGAGTCGAAAAAAATTCATAGGGGTGGGGGGAATTGTCACAAAATTACTCCTTTTTTTTACAGTGCAGCGTAGAGGAATAGGGCAGCGTCCCTTTAAACAATCTGTGAGTCCTTGCGAGGCGCTCCGGTGTTCCGTGGGCCCGAAGCCAGGCAGCGCCATGGTGCACGCGCGTCTCCGGGAAGCTTGTGCACGTGCAGTTAGGAATCGTGGCCACTGGGGCACCAGCCCAGCCCGTGCGGTTCCTCAATCTGTTCTGTGACCAGCGACAAAGGCACCAGACAGCTCTAAGGGGAGAGCGTCAGAGCCTGAGCCGGGCATCCCTGCATGGTCTCAGCACCTCGCTATTCTCCCCCGGACGTGAATGAAAATCCCCTCCCCACAGGCCCATAGCCCCCAGGGGTCAGCCAGCCCCGGACCCATAGACCCCTGCACAGGAGCATGTGCATTCAGGAGCAGTAGCTTTTACACCCCCACCTATTGCATGGTGAAAGCAGGTGAGCGCCCTCCTGCTGGCAGATTCCATGAAGCAGCCTGGATTCCTGCCAGTGCCTATCGTGTCCCCTCCCCATGGGTTTGTGCCCCCTCGGGAGAGCCCAGCAGGACCCTTCTGTGTCTTCCTGTGGCGCTGGGACTGGGTGCTGTGGTTTGAGCTGGGTGTTGCTCCCAGGTTTTCCAAAGGACTCAGCTCCCAGTCTCAGCAACTCCCACCTGTGTTTTCAGAACGGCCCAACGCCTTCTCCTGCCCACCCATACACCTGAAGGTCCCTTATATGGGTGCCTCAAGGGGAACTAACTGAGCCCTTGGGAAAAAGCTGGTCCCTAGAGAGAACAGGGCCCTACATGCCCCGACGGCCGGATCTCTGGGCAATGCTTTTCTATGTTTATTTCTTCAACCTGCCAGTTGGGGAGCAGGCTCTGGGTCGGTCCCTTTAAATGGCAGGGGCCTGTCTGCATGGGGGCGGGAGGGAATCGGCTCTCCTGCTGCGACTTTACCTATGTGCTTTTTTTATTGTTTTCCTTATTCTGAAATAACAAGGCACCCCGGCTGAGAGCCCCTGCTGCCCTTCGCGTGTAGGAAACAGGACGCTCTGTGCTTCCCAAACTGTTTGACCTGAACATCTGGACTGGAGAGCAAAAGATCCCAGCCAGGCTGCGGGTGAGACACAGCGGGGACTGAGATGAAAGACTCCCCCCGGACTGATCATACGGTGTTCCCTCAACCCCTTCCACCGGCAGCTCTCAAATAACTCGGCACACGCGGTGTCATGTACCAGAGCCGGCCTGGCTACAGAACTTGCTTATCCTCCCCAGCTGTGCTCAGCGTCAGGTCCTGTAATGCTCTGCCCGGTATGGCTGAGGCTAGTTTCAATACGGTATTGTACACATAGCGCTACCTAGTGGCTGAACAGTATAATACAGTTTAACATTCCATGGCCTCCCCCCCTTTAAGTCCTACATTCCCACCACTTACAGTATTGACACTGTCACGCTATCTGTGAAGTTCAATATGGATCAGTCTGTTGAGTGTCTCTGAATCGTGCTGGTTTTCTAATTACACAAGCCAAACATGTAACAGCTTGGTCATCTGACTGTCCGTTAGTTACGACCGACTCCGTTTGGAATTCTTGGGTCTTCTTGTTCTGCATCTGCCACCTGTAGAGTTTGCTTTGTTGATTGTTCCTTCTGAGGAACAAAGTGTAGATGTTGATGGTTTCTTCTGAACTCTCTACTGCCAGTCTAGATCACATAAGATCATAGAATATCAGGATTGGAAGGGACCTCAGGAGGTATCTAGTCCAACCCTCTGCTCAAAGCAGGACCAATCCCCAGACAGATTTTTGCCCCAGATCTCTAAATAGCCCCCTGAAGGATTGAACTCACAACCCTGGGTTTAACAGGCCAATGCTCAAACCACTGAGCTATCCCTCCCTCCAGTAAGATCTGGGAGCTGATTTTTTTTCTTTATGACAGCTGGCGTCGTCCATCCTTTTTCTCCATCCAATTCGACATGAACACGGTCACCAGGTTCTAGACCCAGCAGTTCTCTAACTGAGCGAGGTCTGTTGTGAAAGGGTTCATAAGCTCTGATCTGGCCTGGCGACAGAGATCGCTTATCCACCCCAGTTGTGTTCATCGTAAGATCCTTTAATGCTCTGCTAGGTCTGGCTGAGGTCCATTTGAAAAAGTTATTTTACACACACTGCCACCTTACAGCCGAACAGTACAATACCGTTTAGCATCCATTACACCTGGGGATTTGAACCCAGCCCCTCTGGCTCTAAATCTACATCTACACTGGGATAAAACCCCTGTGGCATCGAGTCTCAGAGCCTGAGTCAGCTGGCTTGTCTCACGGCGCTTGGGCTGTGGGACTAAAAATAGAAGTGTAGGCGTTTGGGCTTGGGCTGCAGCCCAGACTCTGGGATCCTCCCCCCTCACAGGGTCTGAGAGCCCAGGCTCTAACCCAAGCCCAAACGTCTACATCACAATTTTCATCCCCGCAGCCCAAGCACCGTGAACCCGAGTCAGCTGATCTAAGCCAGCCGTAGCCAGGCTGCAGGGCTGTTATTGCAGTGTAGACCTCCCCTAAAACATGAGCAGGGTGAAGTCAGTACCAGACTGAGAAACCTCTCCACGCTGGTGAGCCACACGAGGGGACAGATCCCCCCACTCTGCAGCGTGGGTTACACCAGCCAGGTACCGTGCAACGGGGGAAGTGAGGCAGAGTGTGTCTTTTGCTCACAGCCATGCAACCAGTCAGTTGCAGAACTGGGAATAGAACCCAGGTGTCCTCACTCCCAGTAATTTGCTTTAACCACTAGGTGGCGCTTTTTCTGCTCTGTGATGACCTAGGAACTGTTTCTCAGCTAGGCCATAGTAGCACAGGGTGTCTTTCTGTCCATAGGGCTGTGCTGGGGATGCTGTAAAATCAGTGGGAGCTGCTGGATTCTCAACCCTTCTGAAAATCAGGCCTAACATAGACATAGGAGCCTAATGCTGGAGGCCATAAGTAGTGTTGGTGGTGCTGTCAGTGAGCCAATATCATCCCTTGGCACTAGGGGGTGCTGTGTTGCTGGGGATGCGATGCTGTACAATTTAGGTTGTGATTGTTATAAAAGTCCCATGTCATTTTTTACTCGAAAGAGAGAGTTAACCCCGGTGTTCTGGCTGCATCCCAGCACAACGGTAATACTCTGCTTCCACTACCTACAGTTACCCTGGCAATTCCATACATGCAACTACGCAGCTGCTGGGTCCCATCCCAGAGGTGGCTGCATTTCAGCACCCAGTGAGCAATCCCCGTGCAGTGTGGCTGTGCAACTGTTACCCAGCTGCCATGTCCCACCCCAGAGGTGGCTGCATGTCAGTGCTGGGTGAGCAAACCTTGTGCAGTGTTGCTGGGTGCTGTATGCTGAATAGGTGTTGCGTCCTACTCTGGGGGGTCGGGAGGGCTGCATTTCAGGAATGGCCCTTGTAATGCATGGCTGGGGGAAATCTTTCTCCAGCTCCATTCCAGTCCATCCCACAGAAGGCCTGGCAGCACACCGCAGGTGTAGTGCGCTCTCCCGTCTGGTATCCAGGCTTCAGCTCCTGTTTGGAAGGAGGTGGATCTTCTCCTCAGGAGGAAATTTACATACAAATAGGTTGGATATGAAATCAGGCTGATTGTCCAGCCCATCAATCTCGATAGCAGGCTGGATTTAAATCCTGGAGACAGCAGCAAAAATCGGGAGTCACCCACTGACTGCAGTGGGGTCCGGGCTGGATTCTGATCTCACTTGTGAGCATTTGCACAGTCATTGACTGCAGAGAGACTTTCTCAGAATGGCGTAAGCTACAGACCCGCCCCTTCCCACCCTGCCGAGGGCTGTGACACTGCTGCAGCTCTGCAGCCACCAGCGGCATTTGGGACGGGAAAGGGAGGCAAAGACGCATGCATGCACGCGCCAGTGGCACCTGACTGGGAACCAAGCGCATCCACAGCGATTCCCCCTGAAGTCAGTGCAGTGCGGCCAGACGTACAGCAAAGTAACTGAGATTGGGACCCGCCCTGTCATCTTGAAACAGGAGTTGAAGAGACATTGCTGACAGAGTCGCCGACTCCTGCCATTTTATTGCGAGTCTCTCAGTGTTTGGTGTTGGACTTAAAGCCCCAGCTCCCGGAGCCCTGGGAATATGGGAGACGCACAACTTCCAATTAAAAAAGGACGTTTCCAGCCCTCCTGGACGTAGACAAAAGCCCAAAACTGTGACCCTGAAAGGCTCGGAATCCTGAAGGCAAAAGAGAAACCCAGCATTTATTATTTTAAATCTTGTGATTTTTAAGCCTCTCTTGTGATTTTGGGGGCCTGATTTGTGATTTTCAAGCTCTCGGGTTTGGGGCATTTGTCAGCAGCCTTCCGCCCCAGCTTTCCGGCCCAGTTTAATTTAGGGAGGGTGAAAGGTCAGTGTCATTGCACCTGGCAGTTAGAGTGACACCTGGGCTCCCTGTGGAGCAGCCCCAGGCCAAGGAATTGCTTAGGCCAGGGATAAGTACAAGCACCCGGCCCTGTTCCGAGGTCCTGCCTCCGTGGTAAGCTAGATGGGCCCCCGTTGGTCTGATTGGGTGTGGCAGGGAGCGCGGAGCAGTCGCCATGGTACTGTGCAGCCTGCCACCCCCATGCCTGGCATGCCCTGTGGGCCAGAGCAGGGGGGAGGGCAGATCCATAGGGCCACCATCCCCCAACACCCCTTGAGGGTGCCCTGTGCCCCTGCATACAGGAACTGCAACTGTGCTAGGCCCTCATGTGGCTATGTTGGGATGAGGGAGGCTCCCTGCACCAGACAGGATCAGTCCCTGAATCAGAGATCAGTCAGGATCTGGCCACATTAGGGTATTTTTATTAAGATTATCCACTCACCATCCACACCCCTCCATATATTACACCCCTCCATCCACCACCACACACATCTATCCACCCCCCCAGCCACTCCCCTCCATCCATCATCACACACATTTATCCACCCACCATCCACACCCCTCCATCTACTACCACACACGTCTATCCACATGCCTCCATCCACCACCACACACATCTATCCACCCCCATCCACACTCCCTCCATCCACCACCACACACGTCTTTCCATCCCCCATCCACACTCCTCCATCCACCACCATACACGTCTATCTACCCACCATCCACACCCCTCCATCGACCACCACACATGTCTATCCACCCACCATCCACACCCCTCCATCTACCACATACATCTATCCACCTCCCAACCCCTCTCCTCCATCCACCACCACACATGTCTATCCACCCCCCCATCCACACTCCTCCATCCAACACCACACACGTCTGTCCACCCACCATCCACCACCATACACACCTATCCACCCCCCAGCCACTCCCCTCCATCTAATACCATACACTTCTATCCACTCCCAACCACTCCCCTCCATCCATCACCACACATGTCTATCCACCCACCATTACACCCCTCCATCCACCACCATACACATCTATCCCCGCACCGTTCACCAGCACACACGTCTATCCACCCACCCTCCACCACCTCACGTCTATCTACCCACCATCCACACCCCTCCATCCTCTATCACACATGTCTATCCACACCCCATCCACATCCCTCCATCCACCTCAACTCACATCCATTTATCCATCATCATACCCCTGTATTCACCACCACACATCTATCCCCTCACCATCCACCACCACATACGTCTATCCACCCACCCTCCACCACCTCACACGTCTATCTACCCTCCATCCGCTACCACACACATCTATCCACACCCCATCCACACCCCTCCATCCACCACACACATCTATCCACATGCCTCCACCCACCATTCAAACCCCTCCATCCACCACCACACACGTCTATCCACCCCCATCCACACCCCTCCATCCACCACACACGTCTGTCCACCCCCCATCCACACTCCTCCATCCACCACCACATGTCTGTCAACCCCATCACACCCATTCATCCACCATCACATGTCTGTCAACCCCCATCATACCCCTCCATCCATCACCACACACGTCCATCTACCCACCATCATACCCCTGTATTCACCACCACACATCTATCCCCCCACCGTCCACCACCTCACACTTCTATCTACCCACCATCCACACCCCTCCATCCACTACCACACACGTCTATCCACATGCCTCCATCCACCACCACACACATCTATCCACCCGCATCCACACCCCTCCATCCATCACTAAAAACTTCTATGCACCCACTATCCACACCCCTCCATCTACCATCCACACTCCTCCATCCATCCACCAGTCTACACACATCTATCCATCCACCACCATACACGCTCATGTATCTCCATCCACCACACGTCTATCCCCCCAGCATCCACCACCACATACGTCTATCCACGTCACATGTCTATCTACCTGTCCATCCATCCAATGCCATGCCTACCCCCATCTACACCTCTACCCCGATATAACGTGACCCGATATAACACGAATTCAGATATAACGCAGTAAAGCAGCGCTCCAGGGGGGCGGGGCTGCACGCTCCGGCAGATCAAAGCAAGTTCGATATAACGCGGTTTCACCTATAACGTGGTAAGATTTTTTGGCTCCTGAGGACAGCATTATATCAGGGTAGAGGTGTATTTACCACCATCCACAGCACTCCAGCTGCTTGTCCTTCCATCTGCAGAATGTCACCCCACACTCCTCTATCTCTCTGCAGTCAGTGACTCGCTCTTGCTCTCAGCCTTGGGGTTTGTGACACCTCCTCACACCACGTCCCTGCCCCATCAGACCTTCTCTCCATGGCTTGCCCTTGGATACCAACACCTGTGAGGCCTCAGCCAAGGGGGTTCGGCCTCCATTCACTGCTAGCCTCCCCGCAGCGCAGTCCGGTCCCTTGGCTCTCTGCCCTCAGGCCGTTCCAACTCTGCACTGCTGGGGGCCAACACCTGTTGCTCCAGGACTCTGAGAATCCATTAGTACGTGGCTGCTTTGACAGCTCGTCTGCGGTTTCCTCTGGGGAGGCGCTGGGGAGATTAATCTGCATCGACCGGGGCAGGATCAATAGCATCCAACAAGCTGAGCAGGAAATATTGACCAGGACAGGCCCGGCTGCAGATAATTGCTTCTACAAACAACCCCCAGCAGTGCAGCAGCTGGTGGTAGCAGCGGGCAGTCGGGGGTGGGGTTGGATCCTGAACTATTTCTCTGGACGGAGAGGGCTGGATCCTTAGTTCAAGTTCATGAACCTTTTATCCTGTCATTTGAACCCACAGGGGCCGGTTTTTGTCTCCTGCTGCTTGTGCAGCCATTTGCCCCCGTGCAAAGGGGAGTGCAATGCACCCAGGAGGGGTTCATACCTGCTCTGCTGTGAATGACACACAAGGGGCAAGGGATGGGGAATCAGGTTCCTTGAGACACCCAAGTGGACTGGATGTGGTCTCGATCCTCAGCTGATACCTGGTTAGCAGGGGCATGGTGGCTCTCTACTCCTGGGCCCTGAACTGGCCCTGGGGTAGAATCATAGAATATCAGGGTTGGAAGGGACCTCAAGAGGTCATCTAGTCCAACCCCCTGCTCAAAGCAGGACCAATTCCCAACTAAATCATCCCAGCCAGGGCTTTGTCAAGCTGTAACTCTCACTGCTTGCTGCTGTAGCGACCAGGGATCTCACAGGGAAATGGGATCTTGCCCCCTTTGCCGAGGTGAGGGTGGCAGGAGAGGTAAAGCCAGTTTGGTGCCACTCTGTGTCGGGGCCAGGTGGGGAACCCTCAATGTGCCTTTCAGGGTAGCATCCCAGCTGCTCTGTGTTGATCACCAAAGGGCCTAGCACAGAGCTCTATGAGCTGGGTGGTTGGATTCTGGGTCCCTTCCCCCCCCATCAGGTCCCCTCAGGAGCAGGGTGAAGAGAAACAATCGCGTCCATGGACTCTGGAAACTCCCCTGAGCCGGGAATGAGGATTGGGGCGTGAGATTCAGGCAGATTCTTACCAGATCCCAGGGAGAAGGATTTCCCACAGCCCGAGTTCCCGGTGGGCACAGGCATGGTGGTAAGGAGTCAGCATCAAACACCTTCACAGCAGGCCTGGGCCCCAGCTACAAAGCCCCAAGTTGGTCCTGCATGTCTCCCCACTCAGATGCAGGGCTTAGTCCATGCCCAAAGGTGAGTGCGTGTGTGTCTGGGAAGGGGGGGGGGTGTTCTTGGCTTCTGGGGGAGTTTCCCAACAATACAGCTGAGCTGAGTTTCAAAAACAGCTAGATGGGTCCTGTGTTCAGGAGACCATTGTATGATAGGAGGGGCAGTAGGGTTAATGTTGTCACCCTCTGCCACACAGTAGCAGATTTTGGGGCCTAGCAGGTCAGTTTCCCGTTGGAGGAGAAACCTGTGACATGGAGCCCCTGTGTATTCTTAGCGCCGCTTGTTTATTTACACTATATGCACCAGTCCTGGAACAGTGGCGTCCCAGACAGCAGGCAGGCAATGCTCCCCTCTCAGACATCTCAGCCCACACACCCATACCCGGTTCCCAGGGGGTAGCTCTGCTCAAGAACTGACTCCCCTTCAAGAGATTCCAGCAGGGTGCAATCTGCTTGCAACAGCTCCCCCAAAAAGTAACCACATGCCCCCCAAAGTGACAACAACGCAGCACTTCAACAAAGACTGACACTGCTCCCTCGAGACCAAACAGACCTTGTATGACTGGGTGCAACAGCGCCACCTGGTGACTCCTGCCCTAACAATAATGGTCCTTCACCTTCACGTGAACTGCTATAGCAGTTGTTCTCAAACTTTTGTACAGTACTGGTGACCCCTTTCACACAGCAAACCTCTAAAGTGCAACCCCCCTTATAAATTAAAAACACTTTTTTTATATATTTAACACCATTATAAATGCTGGATGCAAAGCGGGGTTTAGGGTGCAGGCTGACAGCTTGCGACCCCCCCCATGTAATAACCTTATGACCCCCTGAGGGGTCCTGACCCCCAGTTTGAGAACCCCCGTGCTATAGGAAAGTCTCACTCCACAGCCAGGTGATGGAATTAACGCTCCCAACAATCCCAGCTGCCTCCAGTCCTGCAAGGTAGGTCAGGGCCATCTGCATTACATGTAGGGGAAACTGAGGCACAGAGCAGGGACAGGAGTCACACAGGGTCACACAGCAAGTCAGTGACACAGCTGGGAACAGAACCCAGGAGTTCTGATCCACAGGCAGGATTCTGAGCTAATCACTAGGCCCCAGTCCCCTCCCTGAGCTAGGGATAGAACCCAGGAGTCCTGACTCCCTAGACCCCACTCGCAGAGTTTAAGGCATCTTATTTTACGAGGGGGTGGGGAAGTCTCCAGATTTCCTCTCCTCCCAGGGACCCTCTGTCCTGCAGAGGGCAGCTCCCCCACACCCTGCGGGCAGCACTGTGAAAAGGGCCAAGGATTCCTCAGCCAGCACCCAAAGGCAGCCACCTCTGGGGTGAAACAAGGCAGCTGTTTAGCAGCCAGGCAGTAATGCTCCACAGGGACCCCTTACCACCCAGCACTGACATGCAGCCACCTCTGGGGGGTGGGACACGTACAACAGCTGCACAGGGACGCGCAGCGCTAAATGTAACCCCCACCCCTCCCGCGGGGAGGCCGCATCGGAGACGCAGGAAATTGAGGGGGGGCTTTCCCGCCCCGACTGTAGCTCCGAGCCCAGGCGCGGGACGTGGCGGCGCACAGGCTGCGGCGGGGGATCGATCCGAGCCGCCCAGCGGCTGTTCCCAGCTCGGCGAGCCGCGCTGCGCGGCTGCAATCGGGCGGGGCCGAGGGAGGCCGAACGGACCCGAGCCGGCGCACGGGGCCGCGGGCTGCCTTGCCTCGCCTCGGGCGGCGCGACCCCGGCGAAGGCTCCTAGCCCCTGGCCGGCGCTCGCCACCATGGGAGCCATGAGGGAGCCGCTGCCCCGGGGCGCGCTGGGCTCCTTGCTGCTGCTGCTGCTGCTGGGTGAGTCGCCAGCGGAGGGGGCAGCGCCGGCCGGAGCGCACGGGCTGCGGGGGTTCCCGGGGCTCTGTGCGGGCTGCTGGGGGCATGGTGCGTGGGGAGCCCTGGCTGCTTGGTGTGTGTGTGTGTGGGGGGGCTCTGGGGTGTCTGCTGCTGAAGATGGGGCAGTCTCCTTGGCGGCTGGGGACGGGGGGTGCAGTGCGGCCGGGGGGAGCCCTGCCCCTTTGGTGGCTGGGGACGGGGGGTGCAGTGTGGCCGGGGGCAGCCCTGTCCCTTTGGTGGCTGGAGACGGGGGGTGCAGTCAGGCCGGGGGAGCCCTGCCCCTTGGGGACTGGGGGTACAGTCAGGCCGGGGGAGCCCTGCCCTCTTGGGGACTGGGGGTGCAGTGCGGCGGGGGGCTGCCCTGTGGGAGGCAGAAAGCCTGGCAATGGTAGGGGATGGAGGTTCACAGCCCTTGATTCTCCGGCCAAACCAAGGGAACAGGGCTCTATCTCGCCCTCCTTCCCCAGTCTCCCCACCCTCTGCCTTGCATCTGCCTAGAGACTGGAGCAGGGAGGCCACTCCTTCCTCCCACTTACCCCCCCCCCCCAACACCTATGCAATGTGTGTCCATGGGGCTTACCCCTGCAGCCCCCGCCTCACACGCCAGGGCTACCTCTGCCACCCAGAGCCCACCCCAGCATTGGGCAGGCCAAGGCAGTGGGGCCTGCCCCCCATTTACGGCACCACCTGCCTGTTAGCACAGAGGGCAGCTGGGTGTGTGTGTTTGGTGGGGGAGGGGGTTGTCTTTTCTGTCTTTCTCCATTTATTTAGTCTGATCCTTATTGGTTGTTGTTGCTCCCCTCTGATCCAATGGGGTTTGATCATTGGCTGGCTCCTGAGTTGGGGGCAGGGGGTGATGTAGTTGTTGTGCCACATGCTAAGAACAGGCTCTGGACCGTTCAAATGAGGCCCTGGCAAGATCAGGTCAGGCTCAGGAGGCGACTCCATCTGTCCTGCTCGGGGCTGTCTGGCCAGTCCCCAAGTTGTGAATATGGGCAGATCTGGGATTTGGGGAGGGGTGGGGGTTGGGGCAGGGCTCAGGAAGAGTCTCTGCCCCCAGGCCTGCACACCCCCCGGCTCCCCAGCCGTGACATCGTGGTCCCTGCGCCAGGCCCTAGCGCTTGCTGGTTGCACCGCATGGTCCGAGCTTTGCCCGCCCCCAAAGGAATTTCACTGGCGACACAGCGTAACTCTCCTGCAATTCCCCTGGGGAAGGGTGACTCACTCTGCGGGTCCAGCGACAAGCACAGCTAGAAGTTGTGGGCCTGATTTTTTCATTAACCTCCTGCACTGGGGACACTGGGCAGGGAGGGGCCACCTCCTTATATTCTAGTCCCTGGCCCGCCCTCAGGGTTGCTCTAATTCACACCATCGTTCCCCCTGGAGAGCTGAAAATAACTGCAGCACGGGGCGCTCTGGCCACTCCACTGATCCACCCCCCAGGCTGCTCCATCCCAGCTCCCAGACCCATCTCTTCCCTGCAGCACCCACCCTCTGCTCTGGTGACTGGGCAGAGGAATTAAACCTTGTGGGACTCGAGCTCTGGGGACAGCAGACACCCCAAGGAATTAGCTCAGCGTGCCAGCACTGCGCGAGTCCTATTCCCTTCCAGACTGCTAGAAGATAACAGCCTAGTACTGCTACCACTGGAGCCCTTTACCTCGAGAGATGGGACTCCGTGATGCTGAGTTTCCCAGTTTGCATCTTGATGACGACAAAGGAGAGGCGTTGTTACGCTAGGCATCATGAAGGAGCCCCCGCATGGCATTTCAGCCCCATGCCTTGGAGAAGAAGACAGGCGCTGTGGCATGGGATTGGGACCCAGGGCATCTGGGTTCAAGCCAGGGCTGCAAATTGAAGCTAGACAATTTGAGGGTGGAAATGAGGCATAGATTTTTAACAGTGACGGTAATTAAGCACTGGGCCAATTTACCCAAGGGCTGGGGTGGATTCTCCATCACCGGCAGTTTTTAAATCAAGATTTAAATCTGCCTTTCCCTAAACCCTTTGTCTGTGCAAACTGGGAGCGCTTCAGGGCAGGAACTGTGTCTTGTTCTGTCTGTGCAGTGCTTGGGGCACTGTCCTTCAGCGTCTGGCAAAGTGGGGCCCTGATCTCGGCGGAGGTGTCTAGGCACTTCTGTAATACAAACAAACAATAATAATCCCAATTCTAGCTATATCAAACCGTGTCCTCCACCCCGCCCCCCCACGCACAAAAAAGCCGCACTCAAACTTTAATATATTATTTTGAAAGCCCAGCACTTGCCAAGCAGCAGAAAAGCAAATGCACTGATAAATATTAGATTGAGAGCCTGGCGTTCTCCTTGTGTTTCACAGCCCCCGCCCCCAGTTGACACAGGCACCCCCAAGCTCAGCTGTCTTCCCCCCTGTCTGTTTCACAGCACGCCTGGTCAGTTTCATAGTGGGGGAGGGGGAGCGGAGCCCAGAAATTCCAGAGGAGCTCCCAGAGATTGAAACTTTTCAGACCTTCCAGCCTGAGTTTCCAAAGGGGTGCGGGGAGAGAATCTGCTCCTGATCTTTTTTCCCCATGCTGAATTTAAATCCTCCCAACCAGGAAACGCTACTTAGAAACCAAAGCCAGGGTGAGTCACTTTCCTCACCACAAAATATTCACTCCCTGATTCAAAAAACCTTGAATGTGTCAAACTGCAGCCACCGAATCTTTTCCACTGCAGCTCCCTATTTGCTGAGCCACCACACAGGGACCTCTCGCTTCTCCTGTGGTGCTCGCCCTCTCTGTCAGCTCTTCGGAGCAGGGCTGGTGAGTTTCAGCAGCGCCAGCTCTAAGGCCCCTCAGCACTGGTGGTCTGTGTGCCCTGCTGCCTGTGGTAAACAAACAGGAGTCCGTCTGTCCCGGATGGTTAATTAGCTCCTCTGTAGAATCATAGAATATCAGGGTTGGAAGGGACCTCAGGAGGTCATCTAGTCCACCCCCCTGCTCAAAGCAGGGCCAATCCCCAGACAGATTTTTGCCCCCGATCCCTAAATGGCCCCCTCAAGGATTGAGCTCACAACCCTGGGTTTAGCAGGCCAATTCTCAAGCCAGTGAGCTATTTCCTAGGGTTACCATACGTCCAGATTTTCCCGGACATGTCCGGCTTTTTGGGCTCCAAATCCCCGTCCAGGGGGAAATCCCGAAAAGCTGGACATGTTCGGGAAAATCGGGATATGCGGGGCCGGCGGGGCCGGGGGGTGCTGAGCGGCCGGGGGTGCTCGGCCGGGAGCCGGGCCGGGGACCGGCAGTGCTGGGCGGGCCGGGGGTGCTCGGCCAGGGGCCGGGCCTGGGGACGGCACCCCAGGGCCCAAGCTGACCCAGGCTGGAGACGCCAGGGGGGCCAGACTGGGCCGCGCCTCCTCCCCCCACACCCCCCTTACCTGCTTCAGGCTTCCCACGAATCAAATGTTCTTGGGAAGCAGGGGAGGGGGCGGAGTTGGGGCGGGGACTTTGGAGAAGGGGCGGGGGCGGGGCCCTGTGGAGTGTCCTCCTTTTGGAGGCTCAAAATATGGTAACCCTAGCTATCCCTCCCAGCAGTGGGGAGCGGCAGCTGGGCAAATTCAGGCTGGAAATAAGGGGCACATTTTTAACAGGGAGGGGAATTACCTAGTGGATCGGCTGCAGAGCCATGTGGGGCGTCTGTCTGTAAGATCCACTCTGGCTCATGCAGACGTTATGGGGCTGGCTGCAGGTAATTGATCATCTCTGGCCTGGATAGCGCAGGAGCGCGATGGTCCCTTGACATCTGTGATCCAGCACTGAGGCCTGTATACTTAGGGCCAGACTTGCAGGAGAGCGCCATTCAGGCACCGAAACGGCCACCGTCTAACTAAATCCCAGCCAGTCAATGGCTAGATCGGGTTAGCTGGCTCCTGGCGACTTGCCGACACAAGCGAAACTGCTAGAAGCCGGGCTGAAATCGAGGTACGAGCGGCTGTGCCGGACTTAATGAAATCGGTGCCGAGCGTTCAGGGAAATCAGCGAGAAACGTGACCCGTTTTGAGACCCAGGCCCTGTTGTGTTTTGTCTGAGCGGCCTGGATCTCAACCAGCTCCTGGGTGGCCTGACCCAGATGTGATGTTATTAGCATGCATGGCCCGGATGTGCAGCGCGTGCGTGTGTCTGGCTCGCTTGCCTTGCACGGTGCAAATGCAAGAGAAGGAGCCTTTTGTGCGTCCTGCCTGTTCCAATCACTGCTGGCGCTGCATCCCCCCCATTGTCCCCTCGGCATCCCAGAGCCGTCGCGCGCCAAGTCCGATTGTCCCTGTGGAGGATGAGGCAATAGACGTGGGGCTGCGCTGTGGAGAAGGCTGGCATGTCAGGCTGGTGCTAGCTGCCCTCGGGCTCTGGGCGGGGAAACGCTCGGGGACGGGAGCAAAGGTCCTTGGGTTGGGCCGCAGCTGCAAAGCAGAGCCTGTGGGGGCTGGTTTGCCTCGCTCCCCAGCCTGTTTGATCAGGGAATCTGCTGGGGATTAGGCCCCTTTTCTGGCTAGTGATTTGTTCTGTGCTGAAATGGCTTTTCTTAGCTCTTCCCGAGGAGCTGCTAGATAGCCGAGGCTGTAGCAGTGTGAGCTAGAGGCCGGAGCCCTGGATTGGGACTTGGGGTCTGTTCCTGGTTGTGCCACTGGCCTTGGGCACGTCATTTCCCCTGCTTGGTGCCTCGGTTTCCCCTCCTGTGTCCTGTGAGCTCTCTAGGGCAGGGACTGTCTCTCCCTGTGTGTCCGTGCAGCTGTCTGTTTGCGGGGAGAGTGAGGGAAGCTCTCGCCCTGAACTCCCCCAGGGCTGGAATCGCAGCGGCTCCCCCGTCTGTCCTGGAAGTCAGTTGATGCCCGTGTGATTCCCCTGGCTGCTGGCCAAGGGAGTGTTGGCGTCTCTCCTCCAGCGCGAGGGGTTTAGCCCTTGGGGGCTGGCGCACCAGCGGGGCAGGAAGCAAATGTGTAGCCAGTCACTGTTCTGGCTTCTGGAAGCGAATTTACTGCTCACGAGGGAACGGCTGAGCTGGGCAAAGCCTCTTCCCCCCCCCCCCCACAGCTCCGCCAGTGCCTGTCAGTCCCTACTTGTAGCTCCCTCCTGCTGTCCCTGCACTGGGCACCCCCTCTGCCCCCATCCACAGCTCTGACAATGCCCCTCAATACCAGCCCATGCCCCCTACTATCCCACCAGAGCTCCCCTCGCCCCTCAATTCCAACCCACAGAACCCCCCCTTGCCATCCCAACCCAGGGCTCCCCCTGCTCCTCAATTCCAGCCCATGTCCCCCCACTATCCCAGCCCAGGGCTCCCCCACTCCTCAATTCCAACCCACAGGGCCCCCTCCCCATGCACTATCCCAGCACAAGGCTCCCATCTCATCCCTCAATTCTGACTCACAGCCCCACTACCTCAGCCCAGGGCTCCCACTTTCCCTGCCCCTCAGTTCCAGCCTACACGTCCCCTGCCCCACCCGCAGCTATCCCAGCCCCGGGCAGATGCTGCTGAATCATGTGGCTTTGTGATGTAGACGAACTTTCACCAGGAATTTTGTCTGAGATTCCCACACTCGTGCCATTTGTGATTGAAAGCAAGGACTGGACCCAGGGCTGGCGGGGCTCCTCGCTTGTGCCTTGACCCAGTTCCTGGCAGGAAGGGGTCGGGCCCAGTGTCTGGAATCCCGGGCAGCGCCATGGCTTGTGCTCCCGGCAGCTGTGGACTGGGAGTGGCCATGGGGCAGAGGGCTGTGTGGAGAAGAAAGCAGCTGGTGAGCTGAGACTGACCCCAATGCCAGGCTCCAAACCAACCTCCCCCCCATCTCTGTGGAGCTCCAGCAGCCCTGAGACCCACGAGGGAGAACTCCCTGGTGTTCTATTTGGCCCCCTCGCAGGCCTGGGGAGTCAGCAGAGTTACGTAGCCCTACAGGCTTTCTGGGGAAGCTGCTGTAAGTTAGAGCTGCCTTGGGGCTGCTCTGGCTTACGCCGGGGGGCTGTTTCGGCTCCTGCAGTAGCAGTGCAACCTGCTTCCCCCCCCCCCCCCCGCCTGGTGCTGGATCGCTTGGGGGATGCAGCCTGGAATCTGGCCCCATCTGAAACCGCTTTGCAGATGAAAGCAACGCAGCAAAAGTGACACTTCTGCGATGGCCGGTGGAGCGGGGGCTTGGCTGCCTGCACCTGCGGGGCTGACCAGAGAAGAGGAAGGCTGCAGACGCAGAGAGACAGGCTGTGCTGCGGTGGCTGCAGAAGAGGAAGGTGGTCGATGCTGGGGGAGCAGAGGGGGAAGTGTGCAGCTGGCTCTGGGGAGGTGTTGGGTCCTGAGATGTGCTGAGAGGATGTGGGGGATGCGGTTGTGCTGGACACGCTAGGAGGCAGGTTGTGGAATCCAATGGGTGCAGGGGGGCTGGGACTGGGGGAGTGCTGAGGATTTCCCTGCTATGGGGCTGAATGACAGGGGAGGGGGATAAATCATCACTTGCCCCTCGGTGTCTGTAAACCAAACCTGAGGCAGCCTCCTCTTGTGGTTAGAGCACAGATCCAGAAGCCGGACTCCTGGGTTCCTTTCCTAGCCACTCGATGTGTGACCGGGGGCCAGCCCCTTCCCCCTCCCTGTGTAGCTCCTCAGGGTCGGGGCTGTGAAGAGATCTGGGATCCAGGGCTGGAAAGATCAAGGGATTCGATGGATGCTGTCTGTCCTCAAGTCCCATCTGGGGCCCATGTCCCAGGGCCTCCTCCCCTTAAGCCACTCCAGTTCCCTTCCCTCCCCTGCCAGCTGGCCCGATCTCTGCCCCAGGAGCCATGGCACCTAGGGCCAGGCTGGAGGGAGCCACTTTTCAGTGGGAGTTCATATACCCTCCCATGCCAGCCTGCATCATTGCCAGGGCCTCCCGCACCACGGCCCTGGCCTCCGCTGCTGGAGCTGAAGGAGTGATGCTGCTGGCAGCAGTAGACTGTTGTCCTGTTGTGGAGCAGCCACTAGAGGGAGACAAGCAGCATGTTGCTGGTGGGGGGGGCTGAGAACAACTGACTGTCGGGGAGATGGGTGCTCTGGACTTGCTTGGGTGGGGGATGGGTCCAAGGGATGTTCCTGGGGGATGGGATCTTGGGAGCGTGGAGGATGGGGCCCCTTGTTTGGGGGATGTTCACTGTAGAGGGGGATGGGGCTTCTAGAGGTAGTATTCGGCAAGCTGTGGCATGGGACCCCCAGGGGATGCATAGGGGGCCTGAGAAGGGGGGGCAGTATGGGGGGGCCAGGATAATGGAGTGAAAGGGGGCAGGGTGATGGGGTTCTGGTGGTCCTTGGCAGGGGTTGGGGCCCCTAGAGGCAACCCCAGGAAATGTATTGGGGGGGGGGATTTTCCTGGGAAGAGGAGTGTACTGTGGGGACACAGACCCCTGGGGGCAAAGAGATGGGGGATGGGAGCCCCTGGGCCCCACTGGGCTGAGGGATGAGACGGGCTGTGCTCTGTAGTTCCCTCGGTCACTAACCCACCCCTCCCCCGTTCTCTGCAGGACTGTGTGGGGCGCGGGAGGTGCACCTGCCCCCAGGGCCCCTGTTCCGCGTGGAGGGAACGGCCATCTCCATCCCCTGCAGCGTCTCGGAGTATGAGGGCCCCACGCTACAGCACTTTGAGTGGTTCCTGTACCGCCCGACGGCACCCGAGATCTCCATCGGCATGATCAGCACCAGGGACCCCAGCTTCCCCTACGCCGTCTTCGGCCCCCGCGTGCAGAACGGGGAGGTGTCAGTGCAGCGGCTGCGTGGTGATGCCGTCGAGTTACGCATCGCCCGGCTGCGGGCCGAGGACGCTGGTGTCTACGAGTGCTACACGCCCACTACCGACTCCATGTACCACGGCAACTACAGCAGCAAGGTGGTGCTGAAAGGTACCTGGGTACTGTGCAGCTCGGGGGACCCCATGCACACCGCCTGGCTCCCAGTTACCCCATTCCAGCTCTGGGGACAAGACAGGGAGGGTGGCTGTAAACCCCCCCTTACAGCCAGCCCCCCTTTTCGCCCACCCACCCCAGTGCCAAGATGAATCACTAAAATAAAGATCCCAATTCTCCACTGCCACCCAGACCCATGTGTGTCACTTGCACCAGTGGCGAGGGCCGGCCTGCTGGTCACGTGGTGTCTCATACCAAATTTGTGCTGGTGCAAATGAGGCACGAGAAGGTGGGTGGCTGCGGAGCCTCGGCCTGTTATAGTGACTGACCCTGTACCATGGTAGCACCCAAGGGCCAGGCCTAGGGCAGAGCCCCATTGCGCTAGGCGCTGTACAAACGCTCCCTGCCCTCAGTCTGTTGCTTCAGGGAGGATTCTATTTTATGCACTCCCCATAGTCTGGGTCATACCAAGTCCTGCCCACTGTATAAATTACAGCAGCTTTGAGGTTGCTCTAACTTACACTCTGCTACCCAGGGCCCCAGGTGCGCCCTGGACAGTCCCCTGATCTGCCCCCTATGCTAGGACTGGTATCAGCCTGGGGCGGTGGGGGCTGACCTGGTGCTGAAGCCTCTGGCTAGGGTAACGAGCAGCCCTGTTGTCTAGTGTCCGGTGCTCAGGCACTCCGTACCTGGCTGCACCTAGAACAATGAGTCTGCACAGACCCTCGCCAGATGACAGTGCTGATTGCCCCACACAGCCCAGCTTGTGCCGCTGGCCCCATGTAAATGGGGAGTGAGACTCAGACATACATGGGCCTGGTTCTCAGCCACATTGCGGCTCCTCCGTGCTACCCTGGCAGGGTACCGGGGCCTTAGGGTGGGTGGGAGCAGCCCTCCGTAGAAATCTCCTGCGTGGCAGCTTCCCTGGCCGATGTGGAGTTGCTGGAGAGGCTTGGGGCTCTTTCCTTTCCTGTAAGGGAGCGACTCGTGGGACTCCCCTGCGCCCGCAGGCCAGGAAACGCAGCATGGGCGGCTGAGATAACATCGCCCCTCTGGAGCTTGTCCTTCAGAAAGGGGAACCGGGACGGAGCGTGGGGAACCCCGCAGTTCCTCATACCCTGAGCCTGGCCAGGAGCCAGCGGCACCTTGGGATGTTCCCACTTGGCTGGGCTCTTTGGATTAGCCCACTGGGGTCTGCCCAGGGAGCTGCTGAGTGGGAGGGGCTGGGAGATATGCTGCAGCCTTCGCAGAGCAGAACGGGGGATTATTTTTGTGGGGTGAGAGGAGTGTGGGTTGGGGTGTCTCTGGGGCACAGGAGATCCAGGCATGTCCAGCTGACCAGCCGCTCCCCCGCCCCCCACCTATACCTCTCGTTCTCCCTGCCTGGCATGGGTGGGGTGCGCAATAGGGTCTTTCACCTCAGAGAGGCCCAGGGCTCTGGCTCTATCCGCCCTGGCTTGGCAGCTGCCCTGGGGAGCTGAGTGCTCAGGCCCTAACAGGATCAAGCCCCTTGTGGCTACAACCCAGGGGTCTGCCCAGTGGCGCCCCCTGGGGGGTGAGAGTGGAGTTCGGGCTCCGTGGCCCATTGGGACCTCAGTGCCCTGCAGAGACTGGAGCAGGGGCTAGTGACTGAGCAGCTGGGACTCCCTGTCTGGTGTTGGGGTAGCGCCCACCCCCTGTTTCCACCAGCAGGGGGCGCTGAGGAACCAAAGGGACCAGCTGTTGCTTCAGGGTGTCCTTAGGGCTGCGGGGTTTTCTCTCCCGTCAGTCTGTGGCCTACAGGCATTTATGGCCCCGGGGCAGCATCCAAGGGGATTAAAGCTATGGGGGATGGGGGGGAGATATCTGACATCAAAGGTAAAGAGCCGTTAGAGCAGGGGAGGACACACGCACACACCTTCCCCTAGTGGTGGAGCAGAGGGGTCGTCCCTGGGTATCTTGATTCCCTAGCTCCAGTGACCAGCAGGACAAGGCCTGGCCAGACCCTGCTCACATCTCTCTCTCTCTCCACCCCTGCAGTGATCCCTGACATGCTCGGGGTCTTGGCCCCCACACCCAGGCCCCTTCTGCGAGGCCGCATGGCTGGCACCTCCCCGCTGCAGCTCAGCTTGTCGGAGGGCCAGGAGCTGCAGTTGAGCTGCATGGCCCAGAGCCAGACGCAGCAGCACACCCATCTCTCTGTCTCCTTCGGGGTGTCGGCTCCCGATGCCCCCGTGGGGCGCCAGACGCTGCAGGAGGTGGTCGGGGTGCGGCGTGACTTCGCCGTGGAAGCTGGCGGACACTTTGCCGAGCGGTACCGGGCTGGGGAGCTCTCTGTGGCCAAGGCAGGCAGCGAGCAGTACAAGCTGGCCATCGGGCGGGTGCGCCCGGGAGACGCGGGCACCTACCACTGCACAGTAGGCGAATGGATCCAGGACCCCGACGGCAGCTGGCAGCTGATCGCCGAGAAGCGGGCAGCGCTGGCCCAGGTGACTGTCCAGTCCATCGGTGAGTCCCGGCCTGCTCCGCCCCCAAGCCGCATCCTGTGTCGGTGCTCGCTGGGCTGGGCTTCCATGAGGAGGAGGGTGGTATGGGGCAGCAGGGCATTCGCTGATGCTGTCAGGCAGGGGGGATCGGTCACCGGCCCTGTGGGAACTGCTAGCCCTGTGCCTGTCGGGATCCTGCCTCTTGGTCCGTCCCCACCAGCAGGGACCGCATTGCCAGTTGTCTCCCGTCTCGTCAGTCATTCCCTCCAGTGCAAAGTGAGCGCAATCAGAGCAGTTGTGTTTGCACGGTCATCGTGCAAGTGACCAAGTGGGGCCAGGTGGCAGGGAATTGGACCCTGGGCCTTGAGGGAGCTGGATTCTGTGGTTCCCCTGGCTGGCTTCACAGGCTGACGTTTGTGTGAGGGGCTCAGCAGTTTGGCAGGGAAATATTGTGCCCCACCCCACACACACCCTTCCCCGGGCAGCTTCAAGTGAATGCAGAATTCTCCTTCACCCCCTGCCCCTACCTGCTGTGCAGCATTGCTGTGTGGCTGTTAAACAGCAGCCATGCTCCACCCCAGAGGTGGCTACACGTCAGTGCTGGGTGAAATGATCTCTGGGCATGGGGTCCTTTGAGGCGGGGCAGGGCAGTGCCGACGGGGCAGTGTGGATGCTCTCACTCCCCCACTCTCTCTTTGGTTCCTTTTCAGCGAGCCAGCTGGCAGTGTCGGCCAGCCCGCCCGAGGTCCGGCTCAGCGCTGGAGACGCCCTGGAGCTTCTTTGCAATCTGTCAGGCCCTGCGGCCCCTGCACCCCACGTGGTGTATGCCGTGAGCTGGGAGGTGGGCGAGGGGGACGGGCTGCTGGTGGCACAGCTGGACACGGATGGAGTGGCCGTCGTCGGGGAGAGCTATGCCAACAGCCAGGTGGGCCGGCGCCAAGTCTCGCTGCAGAAGCTGACGCCTGCCCCAGGCTCCTACCGGCTGCGGATCGAGTCGGCCCAGCCAGGGGACGCGGGCACCTACCGCTGCGTGGCCCGGGCCTACGTGCACTTCCCTGATGCCCAGCTGCGGGAGGTGGCCAGCAGCCGGTCACAGGGGCTGAAGGTGCACATGAAATCAGAAGGTACAAGAGTTGGACTGGGTGGGGGGGCTGGTGTGCATTTGGGGGGCCCCCTTTGCACCCCTACTCCTGCCGTCTGCCCTGTGCCCCCGGCCGTGCTGTTTCCTATTGCTCCAACAGGGTGTGATTGGCCTGGGTGTGAGCACCCCACAGCCAGCATTCCTGCCCTGCTCCCTACAGTGCCCCCTGCTGGGGGAGGCCGGGGCTGGAGTATCTAGGAGCTCCCCCATGGCTAGTTCTCCTGCCCTGCTCCCTACAGCGCCCCCTTCTGGGGGATGCCTTAAGGGCAACTTTGTGTTTTTTAGCTGTTTCCTCCTCTCTGCATTTCCATGTGTGGCCCCAGCCCCTTGGCCTCTGACAGCATCAGGGTTCAGCCAGTGGGGGGTGTTCGGACCCTGCTGGGCCTGGGGGCTCAGTGTCTGGGCCCTGGGCCGTAGCTCCAGTGCACTAACTCCTGCTGCCCTTGTCTCTCCCCTGCAGCCGTGGTGGTGGAGGCCTACGCGTGGCTGCCCGTCCCCGCCACCTACCGCGGGGACACGGCCGAGCTGCTGTGCAACATCTCGGTGGAGTCGACCCAGGCCGTCCACATGGCCGTCAGCTGGTGGGTGGAGGTGACGTTGGGGGAGGAGGAGCCCCAGGGCCGGATGGTGGCGTCTTTGAGCCGCGAGGGTGTGGCCGAGCTGGGCCGGCGGGCGTCAGGCGGGGACATGAGTCTGGACAAGGTGGGGCCGCAGTGCCACCGGCTGCGGCTCCATGGGGTGGAGCCGTCCGACGAAGGGAGGTACCACTGCGCCGTCACCTCCTGGGTGCGCTACCCCGACCGCAGCTGGTACAATGCCGGGGCCGTGAAGTCCAACTCCGTCGCCGTGTATCCCTATGCCCGGGGTGAGTTCTGCGTGCACCGCCCTCCCCCCAGGTGTATCCCTACGCCCTGGGTTAGTGCCACTGTGACACACACACCCCCCCACACACACCCCCTACACCCTGGGTGAGTTCTGCATGCACTGGCTCCCCCCCGCCCTCCTTCCGTTTATCCCTACGCATGGGTGAGTGCCGCTTGGCACTGCCCGTTCCCAGCCCTGGGTGAGTGCTGCTGTCCCGTCCCCCCCCGTAGTCCTGCGTGAGCATTGGTGCATGCCCCTCTCCCTCTCTCCACCCTCCCCCGCCCGGGGTATCCTTGCTGAGTGCTGCCCCACAGTGCGCCATGGGTCTGTCTGGCCTGCAATCAGCTCTGTGACAGCAGAAGCTGCTGTGGGGCTGGGAGGTGGCTCTGGGCAGGATGGGGCTGGCTCTGTGCCCCCTGCTGGAGGGCGGCCTAGCTAATCCCCCTCCTGCCACCCGGCTTCTCTGCCAGCTCTCCCGGCTGCTTAACGTCCCCTCCAGCGCCAGGTCTGACAGGCCTCTCTGCTCTCCCCTCCAGCCATGGACACCCTGTTCATCCCCCTCATTGTGGGCATTGCCAGCGCCCTCTTCACGGGCATCGCCATCCTCGCCACCATCACCTGCTGCTTTATGAGGCGGCTCCGCAAGAGGTGAAGCGCACGGGAGACCGGCCCCAGGGCGCTGCAGGTGAGTCAGCCTCTGTGCAAGGGACGTGGGTGGGGGAGGGAACTGCTTTATGCCCCTTCACCCGCCCTCTCCTGCTGGGGGTGCCATAGAGCAAATCCAGGCTCCTCTCCCCCAGGGGCTTTGCTGTGTGCCCAGGTTTTTCTTGGGCAGCAGGTTTACTTCCTCCTGGGGCTGGGAGAACTGGCACTGCCAATATGGATGCGACTCTGTGCGCCCTCTGAAGGGACCGGGGTAGAGAGGATCCGATGGGAAATGCTGCATCCATGATCCTTCTTGGGGCAGCTCTGCTCTATATTGGTGGGGGTTCTTTGATCCCCGACACACAGCAAGACCCCCTGCTCCCCCCCCCCCCCGCTTGGCTCAAGGGGGCCTGGCTTGGGTGTGAAGCCCCGGGGGGGCTCCAACCCAGGCCCCCTTGAGCCAAGCTTTCGGGGGGGGGGGGAGGGTGAATCAAAAGCAAATAAATGATTTGCATCAAGTGCTGCCCCTGGGCCTGTTGTGTTAGTTTCAGATCACACCACAGGCAATGTTGGAGAAATCGGAGACTAAACAGATTTAGTCTGCGTGTGGACAGGAAGGTGGGTCTGAGTGTCAAAAGCTGGCCCTTAAATTTGTGCGTGTCTGCTGCCCTCTACTGGATGGATTCAGATCTACTCCATTGTGTGTCATAAGCCCCGTACTGCAAACAGCTAATGGAGATTCTCCTTTAGCTTCAGTGGCAGGGTTCTGGGTTCTAACTAGACCTGTTTAGAAATTTTCTCTCAAAATGTCTTTTTGACAGAAAATGTAGTTGCCACAAAACCAAATGTTTCTATGGAAAAACTTTGAATTTCCTGAAACTTTTGGGGTTTTTTTTCCCAGTCATATAAATCTCAACAAAATACTTTGTTTGCAATCCAGTTCCACCTGAATGGAAACATCTTGGTTTGTTGAACTGAACCAAAATGTTTTCTTCTTTCTTCCAAATCAGTTCAACGTTAAAGTGCATCGTCCCGTGTTGCCTCATGGGAGTTGTAGTTCAGCCACAGAGTTCGCCCAGAGGGAAGAATGGGGGTGTGAGGCACCTGAACTACAACTCCCATGAGGCACTGCGGTGGTATAGGAAGATGCTGTTGACTATTGAAGTGATCTGAAACGCAACATTTTGCCATTTCTTTGAACTTCTGTGAAAAACTTCAATATTTTGACCTCTTGATTCAGGACCAAACACAGTTGAACTATGAGTATTTCCCAGGGGACGAAATCTTTTTCCCTGCGCAGGTCTCAGTCTAACCCAACTGGCCACGGTTCTTTGGGGTTTCATTGTCCAGCTGCCCCCTGATCCCACCCTCTCTCTCTCTCTTTGCAGGTGCCTGCTCCATCTCGCTCTCCTGCCAGCCTTCACTCAAGTCACTGGGCTCCCTTTTTCCCCCCCACTTGTGACTTTTGACCTCTCACCTCCATGGACCGGCTTGGGCAGCATTTCAGCTCCTCGGACTGCACACTGGCTTCCTCCTTCATTTGAGTCATTCCATTTTTTTTTTTTCTAAACTCAACCCAGATCCAGGCAAGCCCCTGGTGGGAGATGGGAGAGACCCTGGGTCCTGCATCAGGGCCAAACGTTGCCAAGAAGTCGATGTGTCCGTCTGAGACATCCAGGCTGGAGAGGTCCCTCTCCGGAGGACATGAGGGACAGTGGCACTGCCTCATCTGCTCCTGGACTCGCTGCTTCCCTGATCCTTCCCTACCCTGTCTCTGTGCCCCAGGGTGGGAGCTGCTTTTCCCTCTGCTGCCAGCATCTCTACATCCTCCACCCCCTCTGTCTGTAACCTGTTCTCTCCTCCCCTCTCTCATGTGTTTGGCTCGGTGAGGGCTGTCCTGTGGATCTAGACATGCATGGACTCTGCCCCTGCAGTGTGTGCAGAGAAAGGGTGTATCATTCCCTAGGGGAGGGGCCCAGTGGCTCTGCTCTGGAGAATCTGAGACTTGATCTACGGGAGATCTCAGAGTCAGTAACGTGCTTGTAGCTGATAACGTGGACAACAGCCTGCTACCGCTGCCAGCTGAGGGAATTCCTCCTCTAGCCGGAGCAGTAGAGCCTTGTGCTTTAGAGCTGAAGGTCCTGGGTGCAAACCCTGCTGATGACCCATGCTGGGGTCATGATTGGGTGACCTCGGGTGACCTGAGAGAGGGGAGGGGTCTGCTTTTGTGTAAGAAAAGAAAGGGACTCTAATGCCAAAGGATGGGGGCTCAGGCTTTCCTTGGTGCCCCCCCCTCTCCCTTTGGGGTTTTAATTGCACCCCAGCTCTGCCTTCAGGAACAGCCGAGTACTCTACCAGTGGCTGGGCCTGCCCCCAGAGCGGTCCCTTTGCAGCCAACGGGCCGGATCCTGCCATATCCCTCGTGCTCACTGCACCTGTGCTCTCAGGCTGATCTGATGGCATTTTACACTGATTGTGAGAAATCCTGGCCCCCCTGAAGTCAATGGAAAACCCCCCATGATCTGCAGTGGGGCCCGGATTCCAGCTGTGGTGTAAACAACGGCAGAATCCGACTCGGGTGTTTCTGTTAAAGGGACACACGTAGCGATGGCCACGGAGTTCGGGTTTGTTAAATAGATCCTAAAACCGGATATCGGTGGAGATGGGCTAAAACAATTGGTGGCAGGTTTTTAATGAAACCTTCCCCCAGGTCCCTGCACGAGGGAAAGTGCCGAAGCTAGCAAGAGACGTGCCAAACAAAGGCGCTGGGCGGCGGGTGAGAACCGCTGCCCGGCTGCTGGCGTTGCTTGTCCTTTAGTCTGCCGGGTGCTGGGGATTCGCCTAGAACGCCGGGCTTAGAAAAAGAGCAGTTGGTTTTGATGATGTGGTTTTATGTAACAGGCACACGACAGCCAGGCTTTTCCAAAGCTGCCTGGAATGTCGCTGTTCAAACCAGGGCAATCGGCCATGCACGCTCCTGACACGGTTTAGAAAAACCTCTGCCCACGTAATGGTCATTCGTGTGACCGGTCTTGGCACAATGGGGGGTTCCCCCACATTACGAGCACAGAATAGCATGGGTTGGGGAAATAACATGTTTAGACAGATAAGCACTATATAGCGACAGCCACTGTACATAGGTGTATAAATTATTAGTCTCTTTTTAGAGATATAGGATCAGATCCTTATCTGGTGTAATTCAACATAGCTCCTTCAAAGGGACCCCACTTGGCAGGATCGAATCCTTGCTGTAACGGGCCGAGCTGCCTGGCCCTGGTGCAGCAAAGCCCTTAAGCATCTTCTTAACTCGAAATCGGCCACTTGTTCCATTGAAGTAAATGGGAGTGCTCCTGTGATTACAGTTAAGCACGCGTTTTGCTGAATGAGGGTCTCTAACCCCAGCAGAGGGTCTGATCCTCTCTACACACATCACTAGACTGAGATCTAGATCTATTTAGTAATGACGGTGTGGTGTAAAATCCCTAGAGATCATCCCAAACCTTTAGAACTGTGTTATGTTGCAGATTAGAGAGGGGATCTGTTTTCCGAAGCTCAGGGTCGATGTGGAATGTTTCCAGAAAGTCTGTTTTTAAACATTTCCTTTTTGGCGCTCTTGCTAAATTGGGTAGTAACCCAGCCTGGGGACAAACTTTGGTGGTGCTGGGTGGTGCGGGAGGGGTTAATGCCTGATTTTTTTTTTTTATTTTTTTTCCCCAGCTCTGGAGAGCACGGTTCACATTTGGTTTAAGTCACAAAGCCGCGCACAATTCAGCTTGCCAGGGGAGTGGAACAGGGGAGGGGTTAACGGGTCGGGGTTCATGTTTGCAAACCCCACAGCCATGCTAGGCCTCTTGCCTTCAGGTTTAGTTACTGATGATTCCTGCAGACCCCAAGTCTCTCCGGTGGATCTAATCCGTTGCCATGGAAATCCTGGCTCATGTTGGGAGCAGGGCAAGGGGGTGGGGGGATTGGACTCATTTTTCATTAATGTGATGTCATAAGGAGGTTCCCACCCTAGTAAAGAGAATTTCCTTCTATTGTTCTCCAGGGCCTGCCTATAACTCCACAGCACTGCACAATGGCCTTCTGGGCACAGGGCTGGACTAGATGGGGCAGTGGGGGGAACCCCCTGTGGGGAAGCCAGGGCCCCCCTGGTGGGGTTGCCAATTGTCTAATCACACAAACCCAAACACCATTGCCCCGCCTCTTCTCTGAGGCCCCACCCCGTTCACTCCATCCTCCCTCCCTCTGTCACTCGCTTTCACTAGGCTAGGGCACGGACTTGGGATGCAGGCTCTGGGAGGGAGTGTGAGAGGGGGCTCCAGGCTGAGCCTGGGGCAGGGAGTTGGGATGCATGAGGGGGTGTGGGGTACAAGCACTGGGAGGGAGTTTGGATGTTGGGGGGGGGACGGGCAGGAGGATGGGGTGCAGGAGGGGGTGTGGCTCAGGGCTGGGGCAGGGGATTGCGGTGCAGGAGGGAGTGAGGGGGACGGGCTCCGGACGGGTGGCTCCCAGGTGGCAGTATAGCAGGGCTAAGGCAGGTTCCCTTCCTGCCCTGGCCCCGCTCCGTTCCCAGACGCGGCCAGCCTAGCCCCGGTGAACTGGATTCAACCCCGGAGGTTTCACTCGCTGCCCAAAGTCACTTGCAATTTCCTGGTTTAATGAGGCTTCCTGTAACACGCTGGGATGGGGAATCCGAAGGAGGGCACTTTGTTGAGTGGTTAAAGCTGGAGACTCCTGGAGTGGCCTGGGGCGAGTGTCAGAAAAGCCCCCCGTGTCTGTTTTTTCCCCATTGTCACTGTAAGATGGGCTGATCAGAACCTGGAAGGGGGATGCTGTGAGGTGGGAGCCATCAGCGTGTGTGTTCTGGGCTGCATCAGCGTAAGGAATCACTGCACTGGGGCAGTTTTCAGGTACTGTAGAAAGCCCACCTTGGTGAAGTTCCCTAGCACGTCTCCCCGGCCCCAGCCTCCTCCGGATCCTGGCAGAGCTCGTCCTAGTTGTTGCCCTGGGAAAGGTGCCCCTCTGCTTGCTCCCAGCCACAGGCAGAGAGGGGTATCAGGACAGACCTTTGACCCCATCCCCCGTGGGTCTGAGGACTTTGTCTCCCTCTGGATTGAAACGGGACCTGGCACAATAGCGCAATTGGGGCCATCTGGGGTGTGACCCATGTGCCTGTGTGGAGTCTCATAGTGGCAGAGTTTGCCCATGTGGCTCTGACGGTAGGATCGGGGCCATGGCATAGAGGGTTTTGAATCTCCCTCCCCCTCCCTCCATTGTTTGCTTGGGAGGTAGGTTCAGCTTCAAGCCTGATCATGCAGCGGTTTGTAATTTTGTGTGTAGGCAAACAATGAAACTTTGTCTTTGGGGAGCAGCCCAGGGTCAAGCCAAAATCTGCCCGCAGAGCTTCAGACCAGGAAAACTTAAAAGGGAAAAAATCCTTTATTGCCAACGGCTGGCTCGGCCGGGCAGTGGGTGAAGCCTCACGTGGTAGAAACGGAAAGACTTGAACAATCCAAACAGCAATTCCACTGCGCAGGCAGATTGCGGCCGGCCTGAGCCTCACATTTCCCTCCATCAGTGAAGTTTACGCATGCCAATTTCACCTGTGGTGCTAATCAGTTTCACTTTCAGGTTGTCTCTGGTGCAGCTTTGGGCACCCTGGGTGTGCGGGGAAGGGGGGTGGGGGTAGGAGAATTGCGAATTGCATTCCATTCTCCACAAATCAGACGATTGGCTTTAAAATCATGACATTTTAAAAATAATAAAACAATACATTTAGGTTCTTTCTATTTGCGTCTTGGTTTGAGTCACGTTTTCCGGTTTTTCTCCCCGCTTACAAGGACTGGAAACGTCCTTATTTTCAAAACCAGTCTCAGGGAGGATGGTCTCTGCCTCGGGCAAGCTGGGGCTTTAAGCACTAGCTATCGCAAGGGTTTGCAATGGAGGAGGAGGGGAGGGGATGTTTGATTTGTTTTAAAGACATCGAGGCTTTATTCATAGATTCGAAGGCCGGAAGGGATCATTGTGCTCATCTCGGCTGGCCTCCTGCATAGCACAGGCCTAGAGCCGAGCTTTGAGAAAAACCTCCAATCTTGATGTAAAAATTGCCGGTAACAGAGAATGCACCACGACCCTTGGCACGTTCGTCCGTTTCTTCTCGCACCTGTGTAAACCTGGCGCCGCTCCGGTGGAGTCACGCCAGCATGAATGAGGTTGGGACTGGGCCCAAAGCAGTTCAACTCAAGCCACAGAGAGATTTCGAACGACTGTACAGAAGCAGAGGGCTGCTGCTCTGCCACCCCGTGCCCCGTTTACACGGACTAGTTCACAGTGAGTAGGGAAACGCTACCGCCGTGACCTGGGAGTGTCTTACTCTGGTATAAGTGACTACACCAGGTGCAAGGCAATGGAGACTGGATAGGATTTCGATCTCCCAATCTCATTTCAGTCCAGTGGTACTTAGACCCCTGGGAACTCCACCCGCTGAGATCTTCAGAATCATGTTGGGGCTGACAGGACTCTTCTACTGACAGGCGCAACCTACTCCGAGCAGGAGCCCTGGGGTTGCATTGAATTACTCCCATAGCGAATCGTATTCCTGAGCCCCCAACCTGTCCATTCCCAGGACGCTGGCCAAACCCGCTCGGCCCTGACCTCGTGCGCTCTGCTTTGTAACACTCTGTTTTCTAGTCAGCAAATGACCCTGTCCCAGCAGGGGTGGGTGGCAAGGAGATGCCAATGGGGCTCAGTGATCCCTGGCTCCCGGCCTCTGCCTTTGCGGGGAGGGATAGCTCAGTGGTTTGAGCATTGGCCTGCTAAACCCAGAGTTGTGAGTTCAATCCTTGAGGGGGCCAATTAGAGATCTGGAGCAAAAATCTATCTGGGAATTGGTCCTGTTTTGAGCAGGGGGTTGGACTAGATGACCTCCTAACTCTGGTATTCTATGAGTCTATGATACCAGGCGAGGTCACTGAGGAGAGGGCTGGGTCCCTCCCCATGCCTGCTCCCTCTGGTGTGCTAGGGCGTGAGCAGGCAGGGTGGGGGCAGTTCATTTTAGGCTTTTTATTTCCCCTTTGGATTTGGGGGGGAATTTTAGTTTATTTTATACTTTTCCCTGGAGCGGGTGGGGTTATTTCCCCTCAATTGCCGCACTAACCTGTGTCACAGCTGTCTGCCCCCTCGCTCCTGGAAGCCAGTGAATGTTGGGTGGGGGCTCACTCCAAGGGCACTAACCGGCAGCTCCAAGGGGGGGCGATAAAGCGCAAAAGGGGCATGGAGCCCGAGCTACCAAGCTGGGCCTACTTACACCTCCGACCTAGGCCTGCTGTGGAGGGAGTTTGTGTGTTTCTCTGTGGGGGGAGTGGGAGGGTTGGAACTTGCCCAGGCTGTGACTGCAGAGGGGACTTGTCCCAGCCTGGGGCGGGTCTGACGGGGGAGGGTCCCCTGTAATTCCTTCCCTGCTAGCCCTGGGGATCATGCCACCCTCTGGGATCATTAGCCCCCCCGTCTGCTGGAAGAGGCCATTGCATCTTTGGAGCTGCCAGTAGCACCCCAGGCCCCCACTTCTGACCCTGGAAGCTCTCTGCTCCCGGCTCATCTTGTTGAGCTTTGCGCTGCCCCGGCCCTGAGAAGCTGGAGTCACCCCCTGCAGGGCACTCGGCAAAGAGCAATGGGGCTGGTCAGGGGGCTGGAGGATTGATGGGGGGTGGAAGGGCCAAACCTGCCCACCCTTGAAAGGCCTAATGTCAAGAAGGGGGGGTGGGGCAGCAGGATCTGCGAGCACCGGGTGGGGCAGGGGCACGGGGAAAGACAAAGGTAGGGGAAGATGTGTCCCCAGAAAGTGGAGGGGGTCTCCCCAGGGCCCGGGGGATGTGCCCTGGGGGCTGAACCTGCCCTGGAGGAGGAAGAGGAGCTGAATATGGTGGGTAGGTCTGTGTCAGCTCTGTGCGTCGGGCAGCAGTGCGGGATGCAGAGAGGACACCCCTGCGACTCAGGCCCAGCAGTGACAGGTGGCGTAGAGCCGGATGCCTACGTGGGCACGGATGGATTTGGATGCAGGGTGAAAGGTTGTGCAGGCAGGAGAGGATGGGAACTGGTGCCCACACAGCTGAGGACTCCCAAGGCCAGCTTGGGAGAATCCCAGGGGGCAGGGGGTTGATTTTTCCAGGCAGGGATGGGGGGAGGTTGGGATGCAGCCTGGACTCTGCTGTTTTGTGTGTGCTTTTCTGCAGGCAGTGACACACCTTGTGCTGCCCCATTAAAGCTGAATTTTCAGGCTTGGGCCTTGGTGCATTTTAATCATTGGTCAGTTTCCTCCTGGTTATGCCCTGCCCCGCCCAGCTTTGCTGTCCACACTGAAGAGGCAGCAGAGAGAGGGATGGCAGTGGGCCAGCGCCCTGGGCTAGGAGTCACCATGCCCTGGGCATCTAGGCCTGTCTCCGCCACTGCCTTGCTCTAGGGCCCTGGGTACATCCCTTCCTCTCACAGATATGGACAGTGCAGCCATGAATCCCCCAGCACAGAGTGCTGCAGCCCCACCCCTATTTCCATCCTGCCCTGCCATGGCCCCTGCAGCAGGGCTGGTGAAGCGGGCAGGGCTACTGGCAGCAATTCCCAGGCTTGGGGAGTGAGTGGTCCCTATGTGCCAACAGCACAGGGCCTGGGGTCCCTCTTAGGGGAAGGTTAGCCTGGCCACCAGTGCCCTGAACTGTGAGCCAGTATGACTGGGCTTCAGCTCCCACCTCTGCCAGAGGCTTCCTGGGCAACCTCAGGCAGGGTCTGTGGTTCCTGCCTTAGTTTCCCCATCTGTACATGGGAATAATAACTAACTCTGAGGCATGGCTGGAGGGTGAATTGGTGCCTGAGACAGAGGCGCTCAGCTGGTGTGGTGATATAGGCCTCTAGATCAGAAGTTCTCAAACTGTGCTCCGAAGCCACCAGTGGTCTGTGAGCTCCATTCCGGTGGTCCATGGATAGTTCCCTCTAAGGTGCGTGCCTGGGCGGCTGCACACAAAAGAATGAAGGGCCACCCACCTAATTAGTGGAGCCTCATAGGCATGGCTCCACTAATTAGGTGCCTGGACCCTGGAAATGGCACACATGTAAGGTGAGGTGGTGGTGTTGGGGGGAATAGGGCATAGGTGGGAGGGGGCAGTGGGGTGAGAAGAGGGGGTGGGAGGAATTTGGGACATGCAGGGCTGCGGCGGCCAGAGCAAGAGGTGACTTTCCCCAGCTCCAGGGCTGTGGCTGCCGAGGAGAGATGGCCCTCCTTCCCAGCCCCAGCTCCGGGGCTGCCGCAGCGGGGAAGCGACCCCTCTACTTCCCAGCCCCAGTTCGGGGGTGCTGCGGTGGGGGAGCGACCCCCTTCCTTCCCAGCCCCAGCTCGGGGGCTGCCGCAGTAGGGGAGCAACCCCCTTCCTTCCCAGCCCCAGCTCGGGGGCTGCCGTGGCAGGGGAGAGAGGGCACATCCATCGCATTAGAAAGGTAAGAGTACTGATATTAAAATATGAATTGTGTGCTTTTATGTGTAGAACAAAAAAACAATTATTAAGGTGGTTTTTTAATATAATGCTTTTATCCAAAGCGCTTTCCAATAGTTAGCTAACAGTACAAACATTTGGAAAGATCATTCAATGATCTGCCGAGACCCTCAGCAATTTTCAAGTGGACCGCGAAAAAAAAAGTTTGAGAACCACTGCTCTAGATGGATGATTTCAGCATCCCTCACTGCCTTTGACCCACTCCGGCTGACCCCGGGGCGATCACGCCATGCAAACCGCAGCACCGGCTGAGCCGGAAACCCCTGGAGGTGGAGCGGAGCTTGTTGTCTACTTTGTGGTTCTTTGCATCGCAGCAATGAGTAATTCCACCGCCTGCCTCCCTGGGATGCAAATGAAAGGGAATGTGAGATTCACCCTGCCGGGTGGGTAGGTTGCCCTGGCTGTTGTTACAAGTAAAACCCTTAGCACCAGGCTGGGGCATTGGCTCCTAGGGGGCGCTGTGCTGCAGGGACGGGGGCATTCCCGCCCAGTCGGTGCTGTCCCCACTGCCCCAGTGTGGTGGTCAGGGGCTCTGTGCTGCAGGAAGTGGGGCTCAGCAGGGGGTGCTCTCCCCGGACATTAGTGCTGGCCAATGTGGTGTTCGGGAGTGCCAGACTGCAGGGAGCAGGATAGGGCCCTCTCCCCATGGACTCAAGGATGGCTCCAATGCCCTCCCTGCTGGCGGCAGGTGCCGTGCTGCTCCGGGTTCTGCCTTTGGGCTGTGACGTGGTCCTGATTCACTCTAGGATCCCAGGACACTTTTTTCAAAGAGCCTCATGACCTGGCCCTATCCTGCCATTGGCAACTCCATCCTGCCTCCTTTAAATTCCCCCTGCTGATTCTGCTGGACCCTGGATGGTTTTCTGCTTTCTGTCATCAGCTGTCTCGTTGCTGAGCTATGTTCCCCCCAGGCGTGGCCACAAGTGCGGCGCGGGGCGTAGAGGGCTTCTTGTCTCATCTGCAATCTGCGCCTGACTCCTCTGCACCTTAGGCAGCCAGTTACCAGTGCAACCTGCACGCCAAACACTGCCCTGCTGCGTGGCACTGTCCAGGGAGGCAGCGCTGGAGGGAGGAGAGCTGTATGGAGCGTGCCAGCAGTGCAGCTTGGCCACCAGCTTGTACGCCTGGGCCCCTGGGCTCCCACCCAGCCAGGCCCCTCCTCTTTCCCCAGGTCCAGTTCTGCCTCCTACATGCCCTGGAGTAAGTGATGGCACGAGGTGCCTGGAGCACTGGGCCCGGCTGCGTCTCCAAATGCCCCAGCGATCAGAGCGCCGGTGGTCACACTCGCCTTCCCGTCCCACTCACTTGCCCCAGGCGCAATAGGGCTGCTACGGCCTAGTGCTGGTGGGTGCGATGGGTAAGGATCAGCAGCCAAAGGGTTAACCCATTGCAAGCTCTGCCCCGGAGCCTATTGCTGCAGGGGATGTGGCCGGTGCTCCTGCCTCAGCTCGGTGCCAGGGGGCAGTTCCAGTCTCCCTGCATGTAAGGAGGTACCAGGAGCTGCTAAGTGCAGGATTCCTCTGCTGCCCCTGGGATGTTAGCTGCAGCATGGCCCAATTGCATTGGTTTTGGAGCCGGAGCACCATGGCTCCTGGGATCACGGGGTGGAGGGACGGGACTCATGGCCAGAAGTTGTAGGAGTGGAGTGGGCTTTGCTGCGTCTGCTTTCTCTGTCTGACTGGACATGGGCCCTAGAGGGCAATTCCCCTCCGAGAGCCAGAGCTGGGGTGCAGCCGGGCCGCGGAGAATGAAATTGCACTAGCAGCTTTTGTTGCAGGGAGTGAGTCATGCATCGCGGGGCGACTATAACGTAAAGAGAGGAGCCAGTGAGTTCTTAGGAGCAGGGCCTGCCTTCCTGTTCTGTGTGTACAGCGCCAGGCACAGCGGGGCCTGGCCCTCGGCTGCGGCTCCTGGCTGCTACTAATAAATAATAACACAAAGCGCCTCTCACCAGCCTGCTTCTGCCTGATGCTGCCGGACATTTCAGATTCTAATTGGCATTAGCCTCACTTGTCACCTATGTGTCCCCATCCCGATGGCACCATCCAAGTAATTTTTTACATTAAAAACCAACCCAACACATTAGTATTTTTTTTTCCTGAGCCAAACTGTCCATCTCAGCTCAGATGACTAATCCTACACTAATATCCCAGGGCCTTCATCTCACTAGTGACCCTACAATAATACTGCAATACTTGCCTGTGAAACTCAAGGGATTTTTTGGAACACTGCAAGTAACAGCTCCAGCACACACAGGCCCTTGTTCCTTGCAGGGTTCCAGTGAATCTTTCATTTCTATAAGCAAGTATTAAAATATCCCAGGGTCTTCAGCCCACTGCCCCTTAGCAACCCAACAATCAAATGGCAGAGAGTGCTGCCCCACTCCCGTGGGTGACCCTACAATAACAAACCAGTGTGTATAACTTGTGCTTAAGCCCAACAATGACAAAAGAATGTGTACACAGCTAATTCTCCAGGGTTACCCTTTGTTAACAGTACGGTGCATGGTGCCCAGTGTACAGAGCCCTACAATAACAAACCACTGTTTGCATTGGAAAAATATCTGTGAAGGAAACAGATTTCAGGGTGAGGCTCCCAGGAAGCTACGGTAAACACCACAGAGAGGAAAGAGTTGAACATTCTCAAATGCGGCAGGTGATAACGCACCTCTCAGGACTCCGGGGTTCTCTGCGCATCTCCACCACTGGCCTTCTGTAGGCCCTTGGGTAAGTCAGCCTTCTCTCTGTGCTGCAGTTTTCCTGTCTCTAAAATGAAGCTGTGCCTTGAGATCCGTGGCTGGGCAGCCCCACAGCGCTAAGCAGCGTGAAGTAATCTTGTACAGATGTTTGTTTCAAGTGCAGTGGAAGGGGAGCCATTGTAATGCTGCTAATTTTCTTACGCCTGTCACAGCTAGAGTTTCTAACCGAGGTTAGGGCCCTGTGGTGCCAGGTGCTGCACGGACACAGAGCGAGAGCCAGGAGCTCATGATCTAAATAGATAAGATAGGTGGGAGGAACAGGGATGGGCAGGAGCTTGGCCAAGGTCCCACAGCAGGTCACTGGGGTGCTCCAGATCAGGGCCTGGCCCTATCCTGCCCCCGGCTGCCCTGTACTTACTTTTCTTGCACTCTCTCTCTCTCCCTCCGTTCCCAACCTCCCCGCTGTCACATCGCCTGTGCATTTCCTTCATTCATATTGCTGCCTCTCTGAGCACAGCTCTTTATTTGGACTAGCCACCCCCAGGGGACACAGACTTCAAACGCCAAAGGATTGTGGGTATGTGCTTTCCTGCCCACCCCTGCGGCGATGTCTCCAAAGCTCTTCTGCTTCGTTCCCCCCGTTTGCGTTCCCCACCCCCCGCCGCCCAACTAGGTTGATTGCAAATGTTTTCACTTCCCCTCTTTTCTGGCGGTGAAACTGCAGCTTCATCACAGCTCTCGGCCAGCTCCTGGCGCTTCAGCTCCCAAGCGTGTGCTGTAAGGTACATTCAGTCCCTCTGTGACCTCTCCTCCTTCTGCACCGCATGCGCGCCGCAGTGCCAGCCAGAGCCAGCCAGCTGCAAATTGCGTGTAAATGGAACACGCTTGGGAAATGTGAGTCGAGCCTCCCTCCCCCCCACCCTCCACTTACTGCTCCATAGAAGAGTATAACAGCCTACTACTGCTACCTTTAGTTCAAGTGGCCGGGCTGTGCGGCTGAAGCTCCAGCAGTTCAAACCCTGTTGAATTTGTTACGTAAATGCCCCAATCCCTGTTGTGGAAAGGAGCATAGCTTCTCCTTGCTTTACCTCCTTCATCAGCAGCCATCCTCCACCCCAGAGGTGGCTGCATTTCTGGGGGGGTGACTCCATTTGAGGTGGGTAAACACCAGAGAAGGAGAAGAATCAGTTTGGCACGAAGGGGCGCATCTAGGAGTGATGGGGTGGAATGAAGGAGGAGAGAATTTAAACTGACTGTCCCCCCCAGGGAAGGGGTGGGAGCCCCCTGTTGTGGGACAAGGCCCAGGAGAACACAACAAAGGGTATAATCCTTCCTGCCTTTTCCAGTATGATTGGGCAACCCCTGCACACGGGCCAGTGTCAAATCTCAACGATCCCTGTGTCAATGCAGACACAGGCCATGGACGCCACGGAAGTGACTGCAGAGTTACACTCCGCTCAGAAGCCACCTAGCAATCCCTGTGGTGCTTTGGAGTCCTTCCATCCGAAAGACGCCACGGCAGGTTTTGTGGGGAAAGGCTCAAGACACAGAATCTGCAAGTTGTGATGGCGTGCAAATGGAACACGCTTGGAAAGTGCGTGTCTTGAGGGGGCCATTTAGGGATCTGGGGCAAGAATCTGTCTGGGAATTGGTCCTCAGGGGGGTTGGACTTGAGGTCCCTTCCAACCCTGATATTCTATGATGGTATCTTGGTGGCTTTTTTTTTTTTTTTTGCTTGGGGCAGCAAAAATGGTAGAGCTGGTCCTGTTGGGATCCATTGTATTAAAATGCAATTGTGTGTGTGTGTTATTGTGGAATTGTACGTATTGTTTCCATAGGAAGGGTAAATAGGAGATCAGCAGGGGGCGATTAGGCGAATTCACACAGGTTGTAACATCTCCAGAGAAGCCACCCCCCTGGAGATGGGTCACATATACTGGTTCAAACTGGATTCTCCAGTGACCAACAGCCAGAGAAAGGGTTTTTGGATAAAGAGCCTGGTTTTAAACTGGCTCAGGGCCTTCTCCCTGATCCAGCAAATGGACAGGACCCCAAGGCCACAGACGGTCCCAATCCTTTGGGAAGGGTTGGAAGGACGGGGCCCACTGAGGCCCCATAAGACGGAGCACTTATTCAGAGCTGAAGCTGCGATGAACTTGTACCAACAAGGGCTGGGTGTCCGAAGGACTCCTGCTGCCAGAATCCATGAGAAGCGTGGGAGGAATGCTGGTGAGCTGATTAGCAGGTACGTAGGTTCTCTAGTTGTTTGGCATGTGTTTAGTCTGTAATGCTTTTACCTTGAGAATAAAGCAGACGTGTCTCAGAAGTGCTGCGGGGTACCTTATAATCGTAGCAATGACACCAGGTAATAATACTGAACCGGCAGGTGGAGAGAGGCAATTTCTCCGAAGAGAAAGCCACCAGGTGTCTTGGGCAACCTGAACACATGGCAGGGGACAGTGCAGCCTGGAGGTTAGAGTGACCAGATGTCCCGATTTTATAGGGGCAGTCCTGATATTTGGACTTATATAGGCTCCTATTACCCCCCACCCTCTGTCCCGATTTTTCACACTTGCGGTCTGGTCACCCTGCTGGAGGTACCCCAGCCAGAAGGGCTCCACCCAGAAAGCAATGCCTGGGGAGCTGGCCTCCTGAGAGAGTGCGGGGCCTTGCTGGGCCACTGAGGGGAAAGACGGGTGCAGTTGCCCTAAACCAGCCTCCCTGAGTGAAACCAGCTGAGCCAGCAAAAGCTCGGCTGTGCCAGTATAATGGCTTCTGTCGCAGACCGTCCCCAGGCCCACAGGGCTGTGCTAACAGTGGCAGGCCAGGCCTGGCCCGGGTAAACACAGGTCTTGAGGCCAGTCTGTCTCTGCTGGCGGCCAGGCGCTATCCCTTGCTGCTGTTACGATGATCATCACCGTGCACGTTTTACAGCAGCTTTTCATCCATTGAGCTCCAAGCTGGTCAGTCTAGTCACCCGTTTTACAGATGGAGAAACCGAGGCATAAAGATTTACCCAAGGGCGAAGCTGGGACTAGACCCCAGGTCTCCTGCCGCTCAGCAGCACCTCCGTGAGCCAAAGGGGAAACCTGCCTTGCTTTTCTTTGCAGTCCAAACGCCACCTGGGCCAAGCTCTGCCGGACGGGCGGGCTGAATGCTGGCAGAGCCGTCGCTGGGGCGAATGGGACTCGAACACTGACCTGGACAAATCTCCCGGCATTTGGTGCCTAATGAAAACTAAATGTCCTATCACCAAAGCTCAAAACCCCTATAACCCCCTCCCTCAATGTACCCCTCTGCCCCCGCCTCCATTGCCTTTCCCCTGTGCTGCGGGGAGATGGGAATTTGCCACTGATCCCTGGCGCTTTGTAATTATTTATTCCATTATATTAGCTTCCCAGCCCCTGCCCCAGCTGGCCTCCTGCTGCAAGGAATGGATGGGAAATAGGTCAGGGATAATGTTTGTCTATCGGGGGGGACAAAGCATTATGGTGGGGGAAGGGAGGACATAAAGGGTCTCGCTTGGGATTATGTTTATTCCCAGGGTCCTTTAACAACAGCACTTGGGCCCTGTGTGATGATCACTGAAAACAGACAGAGCTCTTATTAGTAGCATTAGGGTAGAACCTGGTGGCCCTGACTGAGACTGGGGCCCCACTGCGCTAGGTGCTGTTTGTGCATATAGGAAGAGACGGTCCCTGCCCCAGAGAGCTCACCATCGAAATAAACCAGCCAGCCCCAGAGTGTGTGTGTGTGTGGGGGGGGGGGGGAAACTGAGGCACAGAGAAGGGACACAACTTGCCCAAAGTCACTCAGCAGATCAGGTGTCCTGACTCACCGTCTCATGTCACAGCTACAAACTGACATCTATCATCTGTCAGGGCCCCAGCTGGGATCAGCAACTGTTCCCAGGGCACCTCCGGCCTGGCTGGAAGCTCCAGGAATTGCCCACCAGGGCCCATTCTCTTGATGTTCACTCCCATGCGTGGAGGTGCTTAGAAGTGGGTAGCGGGCGGGCGTGGCGCAGTGAGGTCTAGACAGCCAAAGCGGTGCTGGAGCAGCCAGCTGTGGGGATGGCCGGGCTGAGCGCCCCACGCCACAGACAACTGAATCCCCAGTGAGTAGGACCTAGGCAGCAGGGAAATCTGTGTTAAGGGGCCAACCCACATGGGTCACTTAATGGAGGAAAGTGGAGGAGGATTTCAGTGGGCCTCATTCTCCTTTGCCCGGCTCCCCTGATCCTTGTGCCCAATCTTCCATGGCCCTGATCCTTGTGCTCGATCCTCCCTGGCTTGACTGGCACCTTGCACCATCCTTTACAGCAGCACAAACCAAAACTGTCGTATTTCACATCCACTTTGCCCTGCTGTGAGAGCCACACGGTGACTTGTGGCCAGGGAGTTTGTGGGGCTCTCTCACAGCAGCAGGCTGCTGCCTTGCACAGACTGGGCTGTAATTAAGTCCCAACGAGCCCTTGTTTGCTGCTGCAGACTGAATGCCAGGCTCAAATCCCGGCTCTTCTCTGGAGCTGGGCCTCCCTGCGTTCAAACAGCAGAGACAACTCTGTGTGCAGAGGCTTTATTTGGAGCGGCTTCCACCAGCCTGAGCTCAGGAATGTGGTCCCTGTTCCTCGCCATCCCAGGAGATCTGGTTCATGCAGAGCAAAATCCAGACCCAGGCTGAGGTGGGAAAGAATCCAGCATGGAAACGACGGGGCTTGCTATTTATTGTGTGTATTTTTAGATCTGGCCACTGCAGACTAGACACATTTAGCCTGCAGAGGAGGGGCACATTTTTAACAAGGAGGGGAATTAACTACTAGAGCAGCTCACCACAGGCTCATGGATTCCCCATCACTTGGAGTCTTTGTGTCAAGACTGGTGCTTTTCAAAAAGATACGCTCTAGCTAACCCACCAGATATGGGCTGGATGCAGGAATCACTGGGTGAGGTTCTCTGGCCTGGGGTTATGCAAGAAGTCAGACTAGATCTCAGTGGTCTCTTCCTGCCTGAGCTCTATGAATAATCCCGAGAGAATCACTGATTCGGCAGATTTCTCCTCTTTCTTGACTTGCAAATTGTCTGTGGTTTCCTACAATTCATTGGTTGTTCCCTGAAGGCTCCCACGTCACTAATGCTTGGTTCATTGTTCTTTCAGCACAGTGGTTACAGCCATTCCATCTCCAAAGTGCCAGCTGTGCCCATTTTATTTTGACTGGACACATGGTATCATTTCCAATATCCAATTTCCAGCGCTTTTATGGGACACTAATTAAGTGTGCATCATGTATACCCCCATCTTCTGGGCCACAGAAGAGGATAACAGCCTACCGTTGGTGCTAGTTGATGGAGTTGCTCCATTCGCTCAAGAGTTAGAGGCTCCGGCGCTCTTTGTGATGAAGGCCACGGGATCATTTCTCTGCGATGACTCGAGGCGGAGTGGGGTCAGCTGTTGCTCAGCGAACAGTTCAGAATTGGCTCTCAGATGGTTGCTTAAAAACTGCTGGAATATTGATGGGATGGGAGCACCGACATAGCCAGCTCCAGTGAGCTCGGCCCACATTCCCAGGGACTCAGCACCTGCATCCAGAGCTAGATTGTCAGGAGAGTCATGCACCCAGCAGGGTGAGTGCTTGGGAAAATTGGGCCACTAATGGTCTTTGGCCTGGGCCATGCAGGAAGTCAGACTAGAGGCTGCTAAGGGTCCTTTCTGGCCTTAAAATCTATGAATCACAGGGAGGAGTGTGTGTGTGTGTGTGTGTTAAATTAGAGGGACCTGTGTTCTCCCCAGGCACACTGATCCCCATGAGGTCCAGGCTGGTGGGTCTGATTGAAGGAGCAGGGTCGTGTTCAGGCCGGCCCAAAATCTGTTCCAGTCATACCCATCGGTTGTTCCACTGCCAGCATCCCAGTGCCTACGTCCTTTAGAAACCAACGTCTTTACCTCCCAGGTGACTGTATCCACCCAGGTGCTGGAACCAGCCACCAGGCAGCTCCCTGCAGTGGGAGCATCAGCCCAGAGCAGCAAGTGACACAAAGCCACAGCCCTTCCTTTGGGAGGGGAGGGGGCGGCTCGGGGGCACAAGGAAAGCCGGGCAAAGGAACTTTACCTGCTGCCAGATGTAGAGAGTAATTTTGCTTGCTAATTAATTAACTGGTACACGGCACTTCCCCACTGATGGGAAAACAGCTGCTGAGACCAGAGCTGCCCTGAAAGGTTCCTCTGCTGGCCCAGATCTTGCTCAGGCCCCACTAGCAGTGCTGGGCTGGGAGGCAGAGGAGAGATGCAGTGGCAGAGGATGCTCTAAGGATGCAGGGTAGCCTGGGCCTGGGGGTGGGGGGGTGCCCTGTGGTATCAGGCTCAGCAGGACATGCTACTGCTGCCACCAAGAAATAGCCGGGGCTCGAATCATGCCTCCAGCAGCCCCAATGCACAAGGAGTCTGCGGTCTGGCCACGCCCACATGCCAGCAGGCCACACCCCTTTGGAGATGTGTGGCATGATAGCTGGGGCTCTCCTAGCACTGAGCAGGGGTGCTGGATGGGTATTCTGCCCTGCTTTTGAGTGGGTGTGTGGGAATGCCAGTGCCCTGTCTCTCCTAAAACACCGGCTAGCCTAGCGATAGATACAAACGGAACCCACCACTGAAATGCAGCCACCTCTGGGACTGAGCATGGCAGCAGTTCAGCAGCCACATGGCACCCATGCAGCAGGGTAGGGCCTGAGGGAGAATCCTGCATGCAGCTGAACCTGGAAGGAGGGGTTTAGTCTGACCAGGGTTAATCTCTGTGCTCCAGCCACAAATACCAATGGGATCAGTAATGACAAGCGGGCCCAGTCTGTGCTTTCCCTTTTATTCGAGAGGCAGCGAGCACCTCATCAGTGCAACCTAGTGAGCCCCCCACTCCCCTCCCTGCAGTGAAACACCCCCCGCTGAGCCCCCCACACCTTTCCCTGAAATGCAGCTCATCACACCCTGCAGCTGGCAAATTGGAGCCATCAGTCATCATGGAGGAGAAGAGATCTTCACCTCTGGAGTCTTAAACTTCCTGCAACACCTGAGTTTTCCTTGCAGGTCTCCCAGCCTGGTCCTAGCCAGCTGTGACCCAGCTTTGCTTTGGAGAGTCAGTGAGCTCCTGGCCCAAACAGGGCACAACTGATCCCTGACGGAAGACTCCTAAGAGCCAATCTTCCCTAGCGGCGCAGCATGTTCCCAGCATTCTGGGGTTCTCATGGGGCTGGCCCTGCAGGCTCCGACTCTTGTCTGAAGCCGCAGAAGAGCCCGGATGGAGCGAGCAGGCAGAGAACACGGCCCCTCGTTTAGTGAGGGCAGCCTGAGCCGAGTGGCTGTGCGGAGCTCAGCTAGCGAGTCCGGGGCTGGCAAGGCAGAATGAAATCCCGCGCTGTGCCCATTGTGCCAGCGTTCCCTCTGGTACAGTGACGTCTGGGGGCAGGGCCAGGCAGTGGCTAACGTTCGAGGAAGAAGGGATTTGGGGTGAAAACTGGAACTGGTTGACTTTATTTTTTTGGTCTGAACAAAGCCATATTCTGAAAGTTTTCCGTGGCCTACTGCAGTTGGGTAGCATCCCTTTACCGAGGCTGGGAATTCTCTAGCGAGCCGCCTGCCTGGCTGCTATTGAGAAGCCACTACAACCTAACAGAGTAGCAGTGTATCCATATGCTAGGCCTTGTGGATTTAGATACAGCTAGTAAACACAGTTATTCGGAAGCCAGCTGTGTTCATGTCGTCTGGATTCTTATTATCGTGTACAGAGCAAAGACACAGCATTTGCAATAGACATTCCCCTCCACTCCGCCCCACCCCCAATTCTTCATTTTTTTGTTCCACTTTCAGTTTCTGGGCTGATTTAGTTGTGTTTGTTTTTTCATCAGCAGTTTTCGCTATTTGGTCTAATCACTTGGGGGGAGGTTTCCACCCTGCTCCACTCAAACAACACTGGATTCTGAAAATAGGAAGTGTTCCTGGAGTGAAAAGCACCGGCTCGGGGAACAAAAACAACCATCAAGAATCTGATTTTTAAAAATCCGTCGAAAATTTGAAAGAGGCAAAATTGGTTCAGGGCAGTTGCAAAACCAAGAGGAGGAAAATGCATTAATGGTTTTTGAAATGTCTGCAACCTTTTAGGGCTGTTTTGAGCAGCTCTACCTATGTATTGTTATAATTAAGGACCCCACGGTGCTAGGCAGTGTAAAAAGCCCGCCCTGGGCCCAAAACGCTGACAAGCTAATGGGATGGATGCCCGTCCAGATTCTCACAGATATTTAGGTGCCTGACTCCCATTGGTCTCAATGGGGGGTAGGCACCTAAATACCTGTGCCTTTGTCAGCAGCCTTTTAATAATCCTCTTGGTGGACAAACTGCTGCTGGAGTAGAATCCTTCCTTTTATATTGATAATTTGTATAGAAGCCTCAATCCAGAGCAGACCACCACTGTGCTAGGATCTGTACGCACACAGAACCAAAAGACAGTCTCTGCCCCGGGATGTGTCATAGTGCAGTGCCCGTATCATCAAAATTAAAGCTGGGATCTGCTTCTCTTTCTTCTTCTTCTTCTTCTTCTTCCTTTATGTCACTTTTCCTGGTGGGGGTCACAGCGGCAGCATGGAGAGTAGGGAGGACCAGACCTCCTTTTCCTCCGCAACATGTTCCAGCACCTCCTGGGGGATTTCCAGGCCAGCCGGCAGATATCGTCCCTCCAACATGTCTTGGGTTGGCCTTGGGGCCTCCGCCCAATGGGACGTGCCCGGTAGAGTTCCAATGGAAGCCTCCTAGGGGGGGCATCCTTATCAGGTGCCCAAACCACTTCAATTGGTTCCTCTTGATCTGGAGGTGTAGCGGTTCTATTCTGAGACCCTCCCACAGAGCCGATCTCCTCACCGTATCTCAGAGAGTAAGCAGAGCCACCTTGCAGAGAAACCTCATTTCCGCTGCTTGTACCCACTATCTTGTCCTTTCGGTCATTACCCAAAGTTCATGACCACAGGTGAGGATGGGGACATAGAGTGACCTGTAAACTGAGAGCTTTGTCCCAGAACTCAGCTTCCGCTTCACCACCACGGATTGGTACAGCGCCCGCATCACCGCCACACCAATCTGCCGATAAAAGTGGGTGGAGTCAAGTCGGGCCACCTATGTAACCTGGCTTTGACCAGCCTGAAAAGGAGATGGGGACCCATCTTGGGGGCTCACTATCTGTGAGGTGAAGGGTGGGGGTCGGGTGCGATCCCAGAATGGCAGCAGGAGGGACGAAGCATGACAGACTGGCCCTCCGCAATGGAAACTAAAGCTGGGATCATTAGTAAAATATTGTGGGGTGTGGGGGGAGTTGGACACATTTCTGCCGCAGTTTTCCTGCATGTGAAAAAAAAAACCCTAAGACTTGTGACATTTTTTCACAGTTTTTCACTGAAAACTTCCTCCTCCAAAATTGTTGTTTTGTTAGTTTCCATCACAAACCTTTTTTGTTTGATTTGTTGTCATGCCGATGCCTTTCTGGAAGAGACGCTTTAGCCAAACACAGTTTATAGGGCTCTAATCAGGGGAATCTGGGTGAAATATAATGGCCTGTGATATACAGAAGGTCAGACCAGATGGTCTAATGGCCTCTTCTGGCCTTAAAACTCGGTGGCTGTATGGATTATTTCTAATTGTCTCCAAATACATTTATGATTGGCCACTTGGCATCACATGGTGTTTTCTAAAAAAAGCTGGACTGCTCCAGAAATGGAGGGCGTGTCTGGAGAAATCACAGTTTTGGATCATGCATGTTATTGGCTTTGGGCAGAAGCAGGACTTTATCCTAGCATGCCTCACAGGGCAAATTATACCCTACATTGTGCAATATTGGGTCTAACATTATCTCCACCATATAGATATTCATGACCAAAGTGGCTAGCCAGTACACATGCAGGGGAACCCAGATCTGATGGTTAAATACACGGATGGCATTGTGAAAAACGATTACTGTCCTTCACCCGGACTAACTCAGAGAGTCCCCATTTTTGGATGTTTTTTTCCCACTTGGCACACACCGAACAGATCTGTTCCAGCGATGACTCCATTGCCGGATGCTGAGGAAGTGGAATTTGGAAGCTTTTTCCAGGGCATCTCGCCGTCTCTTCCCCTTTCTAATCGCTCTTCCAGGCGTGGAGTGTTAAAAGCCAAGTTCCCAGAACTCAGGACTGGAGTGCCTGATGCGAGATCTATGCAGCCTCCCTTCTATCTCTCAAGCACTCTCAGCATCCAAGTGCCTGTAGCTACAGTGCAGATGCTACTGCAGTTCAGTGCCACGTATCTCTCTTGCTCAGCTTAAAAGCTCCACTCTGTGGTGTTATTGGGAACTCTGCCCTCAGCCACGCAGGCCCCAAGTCAGTAAGACATTTAAGCATGGGTTTGGGGGTTGGACTAGACGACCTCCTGAGGTCCCTTCCAACCCTGATATTCTATGTTTAAGTGGTTTGCAGAATAGGGAGCTGAGAAGTGCCTCTTTTTAACTCTGGCCATTTTACCAGAAAGATGTTAAGTTCTCACTGGTTTGAGGTGCATCCATTTTTCGGTACCCACCATGGCTCTGGTTTCCATGGGTGCTGCTGGGCAGCCAAGACGACAGGTGGAGCAGGTGTCAGCAGCATCACTGGAATTCAGACCCTGGGTATCTCAAACTGGAGGCGCCCATAACTAGGGACCATTTTTGACAAAATGAGTCCCATTGCGATGAGAGACCTGTTCCCTAACCACGTCTCCAAGGCATGGTCTGCTCCTTTGCCTCACACCGACCCTGGCTCTTGAAATCCGGCTTCCCCTTGATTTAATTCCCTTTGTTTTTCGGTACACAGGCCAAAAGGCCAGATCCTCAGCTGGGGTGAACAGAGACAGCTCTGGTGAAGTCAGTGGACTCTGGGCTGGGAACTGGCAGGGCTGGCTTCTATTCCTGGCCTTGGGTGAGTTGTTTCCCCACCTGCCCTTTGTCTATTGGGAGCTCTTGTGGGACTGCCTGTCGCTGGGTGTGGATGTGTGTAGCACCTTGCACCATGGGTACCTGCGCTCAGGAGTGGTCCTCCAGCACTGCCGTAATATAGCAGATAATGGCGCAACTCTGGTTTACACCAGTTGAGGATCTGGCCCAAAGTCTTGGACGGCAGAGGGGAGACGGCATGTCCATTTCAAAACCTTTTTTTATTAAAAGAAAGCAAGAGAAACAGCAAGCGTGGGAGCTTTGGGGGTGCTAGTGTGTCTGAGTGCGGGGGAGGGCAGGGCACTGGGGACGCTCTGCAGGTCACCCGACATCATGCTGCCCATAGCCGGTCCTGGTCTTTGCTGTAATTCTCTCTCATTTCCTTTTTATCCATCTACGCTTTCTGTTCATGAGTTTAATCTTTGCATAAATCCCTCAACCTGCTGAGTTACCCATCACAAAGCCATGGTTGACCACAGAGCTTGTCTTCATGGGTCCTTTCTCCAGCTTATCTACCTATGTATTCCACTCCTTGACATTCTCCATCTATCTCTCCAGCTATGCAGATACACCAGTGCATAGCCCCCGTCCATCCGCCCCATGGTCCGTGCACCCAGTCCCTCGCTCCTCCATACACTTATCGAGCTGCTCCACACTCTTCTGCTTCCATAGTCATCTTTCTGCAAGGCCATTCTTCCAGCGCTTCATACCGCGCACCCATACGCTGAGGACAGCTACTCCTCTTCTGTTGTCCCGTTCACTCATCCATCTTGTTCTTAGGTCCATCCTTCCATCCCACCTGTTTGCTCCAAAATGACACGCCATCCCATGCTTCTATACAATTGATGTCACTGCTATAAAAACCCTCCTCCTGCTCCTTCATGGAGCGGGCCTCGTTCATTTATCTGTACAGCTATAAAATAGACATATGTTTATAAATATCTGATTTATTACCTGCATATTCACCCCTTGCACACAACTCCGCCATATCGGCAGAGTTGCTACCACTACCCATTTTACCCTGTTTTATAGACCCAAATAATGGGGTACATCTGCCATCCATTTATCTCCCCATTCACTCTTCTCTCTACCTCCTTTGCCAGCTATCACTCCTTCTTCTGTCCATCCCTCCTTCCCAAACACCTGTTGCTTCATGAGTCTCCTTCCTCTCATCCTTCTACCATCCCCCAATCTTCCGTTCTGTGCCCAAACACTTTGTCCTTGGCTGGCTCTGTCTCCCCACCTCTGCACCATTCCATTACACCTTGGACTCACTCTCCGGGTTGGCCAGGCTACCGTTCCTCTCCTTATCCCCTGCTTCTTTCTCTGTCCCTTCCTCCACCTTCTCGTCCAGCCGGCTGGGAATGGACCAGTAGAGGTGGGCGTCCATGCGGGCTGTGGCCTCGGCCAGTTCCTTGGCACTGCAGCTGGGCGTGGGCACCTCGAAGGTCTGGTGAAAGCTGTTGTAGTCCACCTCGTAGAAGCCATCCTCCAAGCTCAGCACTGACATGAAGCGATGTCCCCACAGCACCTCGTCCATCAGGTAGGAGCTCCGGGCCTGGCAGGTCATCCCTAGGGAAACAAGCGCAGCACTGATAAGGCAATAAGGCCCAGGTGGGAGGGCACTTGACTAGGATACAGAAAACCAGGTTTCTATTCCCAGCTCTGAACTGCTGGACAACCTTGGGCAAGGCACTTCCCCTCTCTGTGCCTCAATTTCCCCTACTAACCGGTGTCCATTTAGACTGGAAGGATCCGTCTACACTGCAACTAGACACCCATGACTGGCCCATGCCAGACGACTCTGGCTGCATGGCATTCAGGCTCAGGGACAATGCGAACATCTACACTGCAATGAATCAGCCCCACAGCCTGAGCCCGAGGCACCTGGCAGGGGCCGGCCGCAGGTGTTCATTGCAGTGTAGACATAGCCTAAGAGCCAGATTTACACAGGTATTTAGGTCCCTAAAGATGCAGTTAGGTACCTCAATCCCTTTGAAACTCTCGCCCTAAGTTCTTCAGGGCAGGGATCATCTCTCATTGTGTGTCTGGGCAGCCCCTGGCACAATGGGGCTCTGACCTCAGCTGGGGCAGGCACTATCTCACACCCCCTGTCTGTGCAGCACTCTGCACAACAGGGGCCTGATCTCAGTTGAGGCCTCCACATGTTACCAGAAGATTAATAATAGTCATGCTGGCCACGGTCTCATTGCCTAGGCACCGAGGTTTAAACTGTAGCCCGACCGCTGCCCTGCAAAGGGAAATCGCCCAGCAGTGCTGTGTAGGCTGGGTTAATGGATCAGACGAGAAAGGGAGCCAGCCTTGTTGCTGGGTAGACAAGAGATGGGGAAGACGGCAGTGTGCTCACCTCGCCCAGGGCACTGAGCCTGGTGACTGGCCAAACCCTGGGGGAAGGAGGAAGGCTCACTAAGCCGATCAAAGGGATGATGAGAGGAGGAGAGCTCTGCCTGAGAGAATGTGGGCAACCCCCTGACTGTCTCCCCCGCCTGAGGGGAGTGCGGGCGACCCCCTGCCTGTCTCCCCTGCCTGAGGGGAGCGCGGGTGATCCTCTGTCTCCCCTGCCTGAGGGGAGCGCGGGCGACCCCCTGCCTGAGGGGAGTGCGGGCGATCCCCTGACTGTCTCCCGTTGCCTGGGGTGTTGCCTATTTTGCCCTGAAAGTCGTTTGCTGAACTATTCTAGCAGAGATAAACTGGACTTAGAAACACCATGGAGGCCCCCTAGGCTGTGAGGACTTTCCACTGCGAGTAACACCGATTGCTGCAGCAGAGAGGTTGGCCCCCTGGGCGAATCAGTCCCCGCATCACCTCACTGCACTCAAGCACCTTCAGGCCTGCAATGACTCATCAAGGCACGTGGGTTCCTCCACATTATGGAGCCCACTAGTGTGGAATAAACTGGACTTATGAATTCAGGGAAATCCACCCTGGGGCTGTGTTACCTGCAGGTTGCATAATGTTATGCATGTACCCACTTCAAATCCACCTTCCTCTTCCCTTTACATGCTTTGTCTGTATTTCCCCTTGTAAATAAAGTGTGCCTTGATTGTTGGCTCATCTATTATGGAGGTGTCAGAAGAATATATGTCCACGGTGTCAGGCTAATCATAGGAGTAAATACTGGGTCAGGGATAGTTGAACCACATTGGGAGGTGAGGTCAGGTTCCTAACTTCTTTAAACAGTCAGGGAGAGGCACCACTAGTTAGCAGCAAAGAGCCCAGGGCATTGAAACCCAAAGCAGAGTGACACCGGGTAAGGTCTCCTGTTGATCATTAGCTGCCCTTAGGGCTACAGCGATCCATAAACCTGCTACAATTCTAATGGCTAGTGACAGAAAGCAAAGCCGAGGACATTCTAATAATTATTCAGTGCATTGCAGAAGAAGGGGCTAAAGTGAAGCTTCTCCACGAACCCAGCACATGGGCACAAAGGTCTGGGTCTCCATCTGCCTGCAATTGGTGGTAGACAGACAGGTTCCTACAGCTGCCTGCTCCTTTATTGAGTCTCCTAAGCTTTTAACCACAGTGACATCATGTGGCAGTGAGTTCCACAGGCTAATTGTGCGTTGCAAAGAAAAACATCACCAGTTCCCTTGGAGTTGCACTGAGTGCTGCACCTAAGGAATGTTCCTTCGGGTGCTGTCTTTGCCATAGGGGGCCAGCAGAGGTCAGGGCAGCCTCGGAGAATACATGCTGGCTGCTGGGCCAAGAGACAAGGAGGTGACAATCCTGGGGTGAACAAGGGCCAGGAGGTGGGAAGTGCCCCCATTGCTGTTTACAACTGGCTTAGTTAGCACATGTTGATTGGCAATCAGTGAACTCTGGCTTTGTCTTCACTGCAGTAAAAGGAGAGTTTTTCCATTGCTGTAGCTCTCTTGCTGGGAAATCAGGCTGGAGTTTTTGCCATAGTTGAAGGAGGTCACACCTGGCTGGGGGAGCCTATAATGTCAACCCTACCTAGCTATATTGCAGTAAAAGCTACAGAACCTTGTCTCCACTAGGGTTTCACAGTGAGAGCTAATTACATATGTCAGTAGGTTAGTTATCTCGCTGAAAGAACACACCAGTTTTGGCAGTGAAGACGTAGCCTCGTTCACACATGGAGTCGATCTGGAATAGTTAATCCATTTTAAATTCACACTCGACCTTATTCTGGGTTAATTTTCATGGGCATGGAATCAGAGAGCCCATGTTCCTTGAAGGGGTTATTGTTGAAGGGACACCAGGGGAACAGGGCGCTGGTAGAGTCTGGCTGAAAGCAACTCAGCCACATGGATACAACAGTACACAGGATTTAATACATTTCCACGTGTTCACATGCGCCTGCATCCAGCTTCACTCATTGCTAATGAAACACAGATAAACTCTCAGGCCTGGGTTACCCAGTTTTTGTCTTGGTATAAAAACGTTGGTTGGGGGTGTGTGATTCTTTTACCCCAATAGTTAGGCTGTGGCTACACTAGGAGTGCTGTACTGGTATAGGAACACCAGTATACTACACCCACAACATGCTTCTGGTGTGGAGGTAACTATCCCGAAGAACAAGCTACAGCAGTAAAAGTTCAGTTTTGCTGGTCTAGCGGCAGCTACGCTACAGACTTCTGCCAACACAGCTTTGCCGGTTAGGAATCCAGTGCTGGCAAAAGTCTGTAGTGTGAAGTCTGTATGATTGCTCAGAGCTTCAGTATGAAACTGGAGAAAAGCCTGTTGAGAGTTTTTGGGTTAAGTTTAGAGGCGAGAGTAACAGATGTAAGCAGAGTCAGGATGAGCTCTACCCTGACATCTGGTGGTGAATTATGGCGAGGGTGGAAAAGAACTCCAGGGGCTGATCTGGTTTGCATAGGCACACCCACTCGCCTGGCATGAAACAACAGCAACTCAAAGTGGTTACTTTGGCTGGTGTGGGATCCCCAGTTTCTCTGTTATTGGGGTAGGAAGAATAAAGTTTTGTTACCCTGATTCTGTGAATCAAGGCCAGTGGAACTGTTGTATGACAGAAGGACTGAGTGAGTCCTTCACCATTACCTAAGTAGCACTTGCTTGACAAGGGGCATAGGTTACAGAACCCAGTGAATAGAGAGAGGATGTGAATAGGTATTTATATCTAATGGTATGGGCTGTTTTTGAGGGTTTGAAACACCAATTGCACTACTTCCTCTCTCCACTGTTGAATGTCAGAGCTAACTTTGATTCCATTAGGAGTCTATTTACAGGCTGCTGAGCTGAATTCACTTTGGGCCAGTGGTGCACTAGCACTGGGGCTCCCCTACTAAGAGCTGACATCACAAAAGAGCTAAAGTTATTGAGAGCTGAGATCACTGAGACTGTGTTAACTAGTGGGGGAGCCTGAAGCTATATTGCTAAGAGGCTGGCGGAGCTGCTAGCAGAGTGGAGCCTCACGGGACGGTGAGCAGGGTGGAGCCTTGTGGGAGCAGCCCAAGGAATGGCTGAAGTGGAGCAGAGCTGAGCGGAGCAGCTGCCAGAGCAGTTCGTGGACGGCGGGAGCAGCTCATGGGACAGCTGGTGGAGTGGAGTGGCTTGTGGAGAAGGCTGCGGCGCAACCCCACGGAGAGGCAGCCGGTCGGCCTCGGATCACGTAAGGTGCCCCTTAACACCCTGTGTGCCCCCTCCCCTCCCCCCGGCTTGAACTCTGGGACTGCACTGACCAGGGACAGAGACTTTGGGGGGTTGTTGGACTTTTGGGACTTTGGCGATCCTTGTGTTGCTGGACCCAAGAGACTTTGGGGTTGTTGGACTTTTGGGACTTTGGTGATTCTTGGGTTGCTGGTTTCAAGAACCAAAGGGAAAGGACACAGCCCAATTTGCTGGGGTGGGTTTTTTGCTCATGAAGCCTGTTTGTGGTGTTTTTCCAATTTAATGCTGATGTTGTTTACCTCATGTTATTAAACATTTTCTGTTACACTCAGACTCCGTGCTTGCGAGAGGGGAAGTATTGCCTCTTAGAAGCGCCCAGGGGGTGGTATGTAATTGTCCCAGGTCACTGGGTGGGGGCTCGAGCCGGTTTTGCATTTTGTTATTGAAACGGAACCCCTAGATACAGAACCCGGCCCTTGTTGCTGCCAACTTAGATGGGTTACACAAGGGTGATGTCGTGGTGGACGTCCGCTATAGACCACCAGACCAGGGGGATGAGGTAGACGAGGCTTTCTTCAGACAACTAACAGAAGTTTACAGATCATAGGCCCTGATTCTCATGGGGGACTTCAATCACCCTGGCGTCTGCTGGGAGAGCAATACAGCAGTGCACAGACAATCCAGGAAGTTTTTGGAGAGTGTTGGGGACAACTTCCTGGTGCAAGTGCTGGAGGAATCAACTAGGGGCTGTGCTCCTCTTGACCTGCTGCTCACAAACAGGGAAGAATTAGTAGGGGAAGTAGAAGTGGGTGGCAACCTGGGCAGCAGAGACCATGAGATGGTCGAGTTCAGGATCCTGATAAAAGGAAGAAAGGAGAGCAGCAGAATATGGACCCTGGACTTCAGAAAAGCAGACTTTGACTCCCTCAGGGAACTGATAGGCAGGATCCCCTGGGAGGCTAATCTGAGGGGGAAAGGAGTCCAGGAGAGCTGGCTGTATTTTAAAGAAGCCTTATTGAGGTCGCAGGAACAAACCATCTTGATGTGCAGAAAGGATAGTAAATATGGCAGGCGACCAGCTTGGCTTAACAGAGAAATCTTCAGTGAGCTTAAACACAAAAAGGAAGCTTACAAAAAGTGGAAACTTGGACAGATGATTAGGGAGGAGTATAAAACATTGCTCGAGCATGCAGGGGTGTGATCAGGAAGGCCAAAGCACAATTGGAGTTGCCGCTAGCAAGGGATGTGAAGGGTAACAAGAAGGGTTTCTACAGGTATGTTAGCAACAAGAAGAAGGTCAGGGAAAGTGTGGGACCCTTACTGAATGGGGGAGGCAACCTAGTGACAGGTGATGTGGAAAAGCTGAAGTAGTCAATGCTTTTTTTTGCCTCGGTCTTCACAGACAAGGCCAGCTCCCAGACTGCTGCACTGGGCAGCACAGTATGGGGAGAGGTGAGCAGCCCTCAGTAGTGAAAGAACAGGTTAAGGACTATTTAGAAAAGCTGGACGTGCACAAGTCCATGGGTCCAAATCTAATGCATCCGAGGGTGCCGAGGGAGTTGGCTGATGTGATTGCAGAGCCATTGGCCACTATCTTTGAAAGCTTGTGGTGATCGGGAGAGGGCCCCGAACAACTGGAAAAAGGCAAATATAGTGCCCATCTTTTAAAAAGGGAAGAAGGAGAATCCAGGGAACTACAGACAGCCTCACCTCAGTCCCTGAAAAAATCATGGAGTAGGTCCTCAAGTAATCCATTTTGAAGCACTTGGAGGAGAGGAAGGTGATCAGGAACAGTCAACATAGATTCACCAAGGACAAGTCATGCCTGACCAACCTGATTGCCTTCTATGATGAGATAACTGGCTCTGTGGATATGGGGACGTGGACATGGTATATCTTGACTTTAGCAAAGCTTTTGATAGGGCCTCCCACAGTATTCTTGCCAGCAAGTTAAAAAAGTATGGATTGGACGAATGAACTATAAGGTGGATAGAAAGTTGGCTAGATCGTCGGGCTTAACGGGTAGTGATCAACGGCTCGATGTCTAGTTGGCAGCTGGTATCAAGTGGAGTGCCCCAGGGGTCTGTCCTGGGGCCGGTTTTGTTCAATATCTTCATTAATGATCCAGATGATGGGATGGATTGCACCCTCAGCAAGTTCGTGGATGACACTAAGCTGGGGGGAGAGGTAGATATGCTGGAGAGTAGGGATAGGGTCCAGAGTGACTTTGACAAATTGGAGGATTGGGCCAAAAGAAATTTGATAAGGTTCAGCAAGGACAAGTGCAGAGTCCTGCACTTAGGTTGGAAGAATCCCATGCACCGCTACAGGCTGGGGACCGACTGGCTAAGCTGCAGTTCTGCAGAAAAGGACCTGGGGATTATAGTGGACGAGAAGCTGGATATGAGTCAACAGTGTGCCCTTGTTGCCAAGAAGGCTAACGGCATATTGGGCTGCATTAGTAGGAGCATTGCCAGCAGATCGAGGGAAGTGATTATTCCCTTCTATTTAGCACTAGTGAGGCCACATCTGGAGTATTGGGTCTAGTTTTGGGACCCCCATTACAGAAAGGATGTGGACAAATTGGAGAGAGCCCAGCGGAGGGCAACAAAAATAATCAGGGGGCTGGGGCACATGAATTATGAGGAGAGGCTGAGGGAACTGGGTTTATTTAGTCTGCAGAAGAGAAGAGTGAGGGGGGGATTTGATAGCAGCCATCAACTACCTGAAGGGGGGTTCCAAAGAGGATGGAGCTCGGCTGTTCTCAGTGGTGGCAGATGACAGAACAAGGAGAAATGGTCTCAAGTTGCAGTGGGAGAGATCTACGTTGAATATTAGGAAACACTATTTCACTAGGAGGGTGGTGAAGCACTGGAATGGGTTACCTAGGGAGGTAGTGGACTCTCCATCCTTAGAGGTTTTTAAGGCCCGGCTTGACAAAGCCCTGGCTGAGATGATTTAGTTGGGGTTGGTCCTGCTTTGAGCAGGGGTTGGACTTGATGACCTCCTGAGGTCTCTTCCAAAACTAATATTTTATGATTTTATGACCTGGACTTAGAGTGGTATAAAGGTGCTTTATGATCTAAAGATGAAAAGTGCTATATAAATGCTAGGTATTAATTATTTTACTGGTATAGCATTTTCACCTACTCGTGTGGGAATAGCTACACCGGGATAAGCACAGTTATATCAATATAATGTGCCCACCCTCAGGGGATTGGGCTCCTATCTGCATCTTAGGCACCTAAATACCTTTAAAAGTCCAATCTCTAGATACAGTAATGATGTAGGTGGGATAAGAAGTAGGAGAGAATAGAATAGAACCCAAACAGCGAGGCCCTGCTGCATTTCAGCCCCACTCCGAGAGCAGGACTTAGGTTGCCTGGTTCTAGGACTCATCACAAACATCTGTGTCCTGGAACAAGCACTTGGGGAGAGTCCAGACCAGCCTGTGCAAATATGTTAATTATCTTGAGTTAATTGACAATCAATTTAGAAATAGAAATAGAAATTTACTTGAGCTATAACCTCTCCTGTAGAGGGACTTGCCTCCAGGGAGAAAAACTAAGGGCTGGTCTACACTGGGGGGCGGGGGGGTCGATGTAAGATACGCAACTTCAGCTACAGGAATAGCGTCGCTGAAGTCGACGAATCTTATTTCGATTTACCTCCCGTCCTCACGCGCGAGATCGACGGCCGCGGCTCCCCCGTCGACTCTGCTACCGCCGCTCGCCCTGGTGGAGTTCCAGAATCAACGGGGAGCACGTTCAGAGATCACTATATCGCGTCTAGACGAGACATGATATAGCGATCCCCGATAGATCGATTACTACCCGCCGATTCGGCGGGTAGTCTGGACGTACCCCAAGGGGTGAATTTAAATGGGTATAGTTATATCAGTATAACCTTCATATGGACACTTATCTCAGTATAAGAGGGTCTTTTTTGGTTTAGCATATGTCACTTGGGAAGGGGGTTAAAGATAAACCAAACAACAACCACTCTTGAGTACTTTGTGTCCACATGGCGAGTTACACCGGTATAACTATAGGGGTTTTTAACTGTCCAGGTACAATGATAGTGGTATGATTGATAATGTTTTCCTGTGTAGACAACCCCCCAACAGGTTTGTGGGGAACCTGGGACTGGGTTTGGATTTGTAATAAAACCTTTGGGACGAGAGAAAAGATTGGTAGAATCATAGATTCTAAGCCCAGAAGGGAACTAGTTTGACCTGCTGTATAACTCAGGCTATAGAACTTCCCTGAATTAATTCCTAGTAGAACTAGAGTAAATCTATTACAAAAATATCCAGTCTTGATTTAGAAATTGCCAGTGATGGAGAATCCCCCACAGCCCTTGGTACATTGTTCCAATGGGTAATTACCCTCACTGCTAAAAATGTGCACCTTATTTCCTGTCTGAATTTATCTAGCTTCCGCTTCCAGCCATTACATCTTGTTATACCTTTGTCTGCTGGACTGAAGAGCCCATTATCAAATGTTTATTCCTCATGTAGGTACTTATAGACAGTGATCAAGTCACCCCTTAACCTTCTATTTGTTAAGATGAATAGATTGAACTCCTACAGCCTATGACCACAAGGCAGGTTTTCTAATCCCTCAATCATCCTCTTGGCTCTTCTCTGAACCCTCTCCAATATATCAACATCCTTCTTGAATTGTGAGCAGCAGAGGTGATAGAATAGAAAGAGAACTAGTGAGAGAAAAGAGAAACAATTGTGAAAGACTCTGAAAGCAGAATGGGAGAGAAAGTGAAATTGATCAAAAGGAGCGAAAAATACGTGAGAGAAGAGAGTAAATGAGAGGGTGATAGTGAAAGAGGAGAATGGGGAGGGGGGCTGTTTGGAGCTGGAGGTTATGTTGCAGTGTGCACATCATGTAGTCAGCTAGTTGGCATGGCCCGGCGCTGCCATCCATTCCTCTTACACTCGCATTCACTCCAGCCATCCAGAGGGATTAGCTTTGTATTATCGCGATCAATCGAAGCATTAAGCCTCAGCCTGGATAAAAGATACATGGATCCTAATTAATGCTGAAATCCCTCGGAGAGGGAACCAGGCCCACCCTCTCAGAAGACAGAGCGCAGGCTCTGTCGGGATCCACAGAAGAGCTTGCTGGGGTCCAGACAAGATGTAAGGAGGTGAAATTCCCACGGTGCTAGTGCCCTGAGATGGGGCAGAGGAGGGAGGAGGAAGGGGTATGTGGAAAGAAAAGATGATCAGCTTCCAAAATTAGGGCCAGAGAATCCGTGACACGACATGGTTTATGGGTTTCATGCCCACCCTGCTGGGGCACTGCCAGTACAATCCAATCCCAGGAACAACCCCCTGCCCACCCCCCCCTTACACTGGTTACAGGGCACATAGGGAGAGGGCATCATAGCTCATCATGGAGCATCAGTGAAGGACCAGTGCCACCTCCTGGTGCAAATGTGCCATGCACCCCTTTGTTTACAGCTCGCTTCTGCAACCACGGCCCCAGCCTAGCTGGTGTTTCCAATGCACTCGTCACCATTGTATCTGGAACCTCTTCTGTTTGGCGCAGAGGATGCCCTTTGCCTGCAGACACTGCCCACTGGGAAGGATCAAAATACAGGCTGCCGGTTTGCTTTCAAAGGGCAGATCAGAGCCTGGCCAGAGAGACGGATAATTCCTGGGAATGGAGTGTTCAGAAAGGATCCAGCCGCCGCGTGTCTGACTGCACTTCCCCCCTCATTTGATAACCATTAGCAATAATAACTGGAGTGCCCAGCTGGCGAATCATGCGCCCGCGTGTGAAATTCAAATCCTGTACATATGCAATAGTCACTTCACCCGCCAGCAAAATGCAACCACCTCTGAGGCAGGGGCATCATTTCAGGGGTGGGGCCATGTTGTGTCAGCATATGGAAGATGATATGTGACTATATTGTATCTGGCAAAGTCAGGGTGGGGAGTGGAAGAGATAATGGAATAGACAGACCTATGAAAAGTCGGGGGGAGAACCAAGTTTGGGGGAGCAACCGCCCCCTTGCTCCATAGCAAATAACACCCTCACTCTGGGGCGGGAGCAGTTGTTTAAAGGCTGCAGAACGATGCCATTTGACAGTCATAGGCGTCTGCATGGGCATACACAGCTCTTTCATCTGGCTGGAGTGCACCACAAAGACAACCCTCAGTTTCATTGTGCCCCCATGTCAGCAGGCACAGAGGCAGCATAGCCCATAGGACGGAGCAGAGACCTGGGACTCTGAAGATCTGGGTTCTGCTCCTAGCTCTGTACTGTGTGACCTTGCACAAGCCCCTTCCCTGCTCTGTGCCTCAGTTTCCCCATCTGTAAATGCGGGGTTATGATGCAACCTGTTTTGAGCAGAAACTTCAGGAACAGTTTTGTAGGATCATTAGGATGATGATGTAATGTCACTGTAACATCCAATACTGGCCCCCTGGTCCGCTAGGTGCTGTACGTCCACCTACCAAGAGGCAGTCCCTGCCCTGAAGACATTGCAAATAGACAAGATAGACACAGGACGGGAGGGGACTGCGAGGCCCAGGTGTCACACGGCAGGTGTGTGGCATAGCTCGGGTCTCCTGATTCCCAGGGCAAGGCAGTGGCCTACCCACTCACCCACACTGCTTCTCTCACAGCCCACCGCCTTTGTTCCATAAGAGGCCTGCTGCAGCTGTGGCCTTGCCAGAAGGATCACAGGGCTGGAGAAGACGGGGGGCTGATCCCCAAGTCAATCCTCCCACGGGGGAAGCACGTAGCTCTCTCCCAGGGGGTGCATCTGCTATTGACCTGCTCCTACACCCGCTCAGAGCCAGCCAACAGGCAGAATTCGCCACTGGTGACATGGCCCTGGGTTGCCGTGGTGACGAACATTGCACTTAAAGGAAGGGTTACATAACTCCCCATGGCGGGGAGAGGAAAAGGTTTAAAAAGAAAAGCTGCTGTTCCCATGTCCAGGAGCAAGGGACGAGGGAGAGAGAAGGAACAGGAAGGCCGTGAGCCCCGGGAAGATGGAGCCCCAGGGAGAATTTTTTCAATGAATCCCCAGGAGGCAGGATCCTGTCCTTAATCATCTCTGTGCTGCCCAGAGCATGACAGCCAGGCTGGGCTGCTGCTGAAGCCATCGCTTCGTCTCCCCTCTGAGCCGAAGTGACACCGGGAAATTTCCACAGAAAGCCTGGGATTTGACACTATTATAATGAGACCTAGTGCACCTCTCTAGCGCTTCTCCTCAGTAGCTTTCAGAGCAGGTCAGGATCCTTATCCCCCTTTCACAGCTGGGCAAACTGAGGCAGAGTGGTGACGTGAGCTGCCCAAAGTCACCCAGCGGGCCAGTGACAGAAGCCGAGAGAGTTCCCGGGGCTCCTGAGTCGTTGTCCAGTGCTCTATCCGCTAGAACACACTGCCTGCCATTTTGGTTGCTTACTGCAATGTTTAGATGGCTAGGGCATGGTCTCTGGGTTAGAGTTTAGAGACCTGGATTCTAGTCCTGCTGACTCACTGTGTCACTTTGGGCAAATCCCTTGTCCTCACCATGCCTCAGTTTCCACACCAGTATCCTGGTGAGACTATTACCTCACTGTGTCTGCCTTGTCTAATCAGATTGTGAGCATTTCCTGACAGGGACTGTATCCAGTGCTTAATTTGTAATGAAAGAGCCGCGGGGCTCAAGCAATTAGGTGCTTGTCTCAAGCAATTTTTTTACTTTTATAACTGACAGAGGTGCCAGGTTCTGAACTGCCAGGCTCAGAGGTGCCGGGGCTCTGAACGGCCAGGCCCAGAGGTGCCAGGTTCTGAACGGCCAGGCCCAGAGGTGCCGGGGCTCTGAACGGCCAGGCCCAGAGGTGCCAGGTTCTGAACGGCCAGGCCCAGAGGTGCCGGGGCTCTGAACGGCCAGGCCCAGAGGTGCCGGGGCTCTGAACCACCAGGCCCAGAGGTGCCAGGTTCTGAACCACCAGGCCCAGAGGTGCCGGGGCTCTGAACGGCCAGGCCCAGCTGGGGTCTGTGCAATTGCTGGGGCAATGGGAGCCCTGATCTCAGTCAGGGTCTGTATAGTGCCCAGCACAATGGGGCCCTGACTTCCTTTGGTGCGTCGATTTGCCACTACAATGCAAATCACAATTCGCTACCTGCTTCATAGCAGTTCTGGGAGGGTTAACGAATGTCCAAAAAGTGCTTTGAACGTACAACCCCCTATCGAAATGCGAAGCCCAGCAAATCTCAAACTGTGTTCTGCGAAGGCCTCGTGGTCTGTGGGCAGATGGCTGGGCACAAGGTGCTGGCTGCTGTAATACTTGCTCCGGATACTAGATTGCGCCAACAGACAGCTAGAATAAAACCTGTGCCCGCTCTGTATCTCTCCCAGAACGCCCCGTCACTGAACTTCACTGAGTGCCCAGGGGCTACTGTCGCTATGGCCCTGCCAAAGGGAAGGTTGCGGCGCTGCCCGGCTATCTGCCGCTGCTTATCTGGCCCCATCATGGCAGACCCTGAGTGCCTCACAAGCCTCAATGAATGTAACCTCACATCACCCATGGGGGAGCAGCATTATTAGCCCAGCTTTAAAGGGTAGTGAGGTCTAGTGAACAGAGTCCCATCTCTGCCACTGACCTGCTGAGTGACCTTGGGCAAGTCATATCCACTCTTGGTGCCTTGGGTTCTTTTCCCACCCTTTGCCTGTCTAGTCTCAACCGGGAACTGTTCGGGGGCAGGGACTGCCTCTCACTATGCGTCTGTGCAGCATCCGGCATGATGGTGCCGTGATCTTAGTGGGCTTCTAGGCACTACCCTACTATAAATAATAATACCCACAGTGTAACAAATGGGGAAACTGAGGTGCAGAAGGGTCAGGGCTTACATTTTTGAAAGGGACAAGTGATCTGGAGGGGGAGGAGTCTGAATTCATGACGGGAGCTGGATTTTCAGTTTGGGGGGCTCAGACTCAAAGCCGTTAGTCACAGCTGAAAACTAAGACCCATGTGTCTTTAAGGGTCACACAGGGAGACTGTGGTAGCCCCAGAAATTGAATCCAGATCCCCTGAGCCCCTGCCCAGTGCCTTAACCACACAGCCACTGCCACACAAAGCGCCCTCTTCACTACAGAGCACGTCCTGTTTGATTAAATCGATCAGCAGCCCGTGGAATCGGTGCGTAACAACGAAGAGTACAGCGAGCACTGAAAGCAGGGCAGAAAGCCTCAGCACCCTGAGCGGCACAGATTTCATTTACATAAAGGCTCCAGGTCATTAACGGGGAATAAATGATGCATTCCCGCCACCAGCTTATGTCAATTGCATGATGGTTTATTGCCTGTGCTCGACACGACGCTTCAGAATAAAGGAGAATTTTTTAACCTCTTCAAAGTAATGGTGATTCATTCCCTATTGATTGAATAAAACAGGAATTACTGTTTATTTAATGATCTTCTCTTAGGGTTCCTATTTCTTCCAGCTGCCCTTTTTTTTCTTTTTCATTTTTAATTAACTAACGTGCATCCAATATATTATTGTTTGGATAAAGGTAGCGCCTACAGACCATAACCAAGATCAGGACCCCAGACTGAGATCGGGGCCCCATTGTACCAGGCGTTGCATAGTCCCTACCTGAGAGTGGGGCCCCATTGTGCCAGGCGCTGCACAGACATACAGAGATACACAGTCCCTGCCTGAAAGAGCTCACAATGTAAACAGCGTAAATTCCCATTTTACAGCTGGGGAACCTGATGCCCAGTGAGAGGAAGTGACCAACCCAAAAATCACAGGGAGTAAATGGCAGAGCCAGAATTGAACCCAGATCACATAGCCCTGAGCCAGTGCCGTGTACCCATGATCTGTGTAAGCATTTTACCTCTACCTCCATAGCTTATCAGAGGGTTTTGTACCAGTGGCCTGGATCCCACTTTTAGCACTGCAGGACAGACCTCTCTCTATCTCTTGAGCTAAAGGAATAATTCCATTAGCTGTCAGGAGTAGTAGGTTGTTATCCTTTAAATGGCTCTGTTGCTGCCATTGCTATATGGATGAGATGTGACCAGGAATGAGGCAGGAGGTGAGCTCCAGGGGAGATCAGGAATGAGGCTGACAGAGATGGTAGAGCATCAGACAACAACAAGCTTCTTTGGAGTTGGATCGCAAAGAGGCTACACATGGGGGGAGGAAACCAGACTGCATGGGGAGGAATATAACAGGTTGGCACACTGCTGCTGTGGATCCAGCCAGGGAATGGCAAGCGAGCTTTCTCAACTCACTGAGGCTAGGAGGCACTGCCCACCCAGATTCAAGACAAGTAGGAGCAGGGTGTCTGGGGAGGGAGCACCTAGAGTGTGGGCTGAGCAGTCCTGAGGTAGAATCCCAGGTGAGCCCAGCCTGGAGAAAAGTCTTGGGCTGGATTCCTGTTGGGAATAAAGGACACCCCCCGACCCTGTAAGTGAGGTATTCTGGGTGAAAGTGGAGCAGCCACATGGTCACCTCCCAGGTTAAATGCTGCCCAAAACCTGGTCTGGATCCAGCCTACGCCTATGAAGAAATCACTCTGAACCTTGTCCCTAAACTGGGCTGGGAAAGTGTGAACAGGCCCAAAACCTGGCCTGGAGTTAGTGTGAGACTGGAAGGGACTCAGTCTAAACATGGTCTCAAAACTGAACAAGAACTAGTGAGAGTCTGGCTTAGACCCAAATCTGGACTAGATCCAGAGCAAGACTGGGGCAGATTCAAGGTAAACCCTGTCCCCAAACCAGCATTAGCCTAGGTTAGGCCCAAAACCCATCCTGGTCCAGTATGATCCTGGGGGACCCCAGGCACAACATCTTACCTGTGGCCTCCACCATCCCTTCCAAAATGACAACAATCTCAAACTCGTCCTTCGCCAGCTGCTCCTTGGAGACCTCCCAGAAGGGGCTGTGCTCATTGATCTCGTGGCTGATGATGAGGGGCGAGACCAGGAAGAGGCGGTCGTCGCCCGTCTCGAAGCCCACGTTGATGTCCGTCTGGTTGAGGGGGATAAACTCCCCCTCGTGGGTCTGCTTGGACTTGATCAGCTTGGCCCGGATGGAGGCCTCCACAATGTGGGAGCTGCGCAGGTCCCCGACCCGGAACATGAGGCACAGGCGGTCATCGCGCAGTGAAACCACGGCGTGGGAGGAGAAGACGAGGGTCTCAGCCCGCTTGTTGGGCTGGGAGATCTTGACGAACATGCAGCCCACCATGAAGGCATTGACCATGGAGCCCAGGATGGCCTGAAGCAGCAGGAGGATGATGCCCTCGGGACACTTGTCTGTAATGACTCGGTGACCGTAGCCAATGGTGGTCTCCGTCTCGATGGAGAAGAGGAAGGCCGAGACGAACCCATTGAGGTTGTTGACACAGGGCGTCCAGGTGTGGTCCTCCAGGTGGTCCAGGTCGCCACGGCAATAGGCAATGAACCACCAGATGAGGCCGAAGAAGAGCCAGGTGATGGCGTAGGCCAGGGTAAAGACCAACAGGCTGAAGCGCCACTTGAGGTCCACCAGGGTGGTGAAGATGTCCGTGAGGTAGCGGTAGGTCTCCCGCACGTTGCCGTGCTGCACGTTGCACTTGCCACCCTTCTCCACGTACCGCTGGCGCCTTTTCTTCTTCTCAGCCTTCTCCCGCTCGTTCTCCCTGCGGAGCCGCGCTGAGGCTTTGGACGGGCGGGAGCAGAGCGGGGGCTTCGCCTCACTCACCAGAGTCTCGGGGATGGTGGAGAAGCCAGAGTTCTCCTTCGCCATCTTAGCACCCTGGAGACTAGCTGCCCCGGCCAAGCTCCTTAGAGTCTGAGGAAGCAAGCAGGACACTGGGGATAAACAGATGCACCCCCACCTTTCACAGTAAGGACACTTAACCCTTACAGCGCCGAGGACTTACAGATCCACCTCCAGTGCTCCCTCTACCCCCCACTACGGTGTCCCAGCTCTTCGATCAACTCTTGATTATCTCCCTGGTGACCCCTTAACTCCCCAAGCCTGCCCTCAACTCCTGATTGATCCCCTAGTGCCCCCCAACTTCCCTCAATCCCAGACCCAACCCTGACAGCCCCCCCCCCCCCCCCCAACCCCCCAGACCCCACCCCACCTCCTGACTGCCCCACCAGCGACCCCCAATTCCTCTCAAACCCCCCCAGGCCTGCCCCCAACTCCTGATTGCTCCCCTGGTGCCCCCCAACTCCCCTCAACCCCAGACCTACCCCCAACCCCTGCTTGCCCCCAGTGACCCCAACTCCACATAATCACCCTTCCAGGTCCACCCCCAATTCCTGATTGTCTCCATGGTGTCCCCAACTCCCCATAGCCCGCTAAATCCCTCCTAACTTCTGATCTTGCCTTCTATCCCCCACCCAAAATACAGCCCCTCAGAGCCCCAACTGGCTCCCGCTCCCCTTCCATGGGCCTGGCTTCCTGCCAGCTCCCTTCCCTGAGCTTCCCCCACAATTGCCCTGTGCCACCCCTCCTGTGCTATGGGCTGCCAGCATGGCTCAGTGGTGAGGGCCCCAGGCTCTGCCACCGATTGGCTGCCTGGCCTTGGGCAAAGTCCCCGTGCCTCAGTTTCCCCCTTCCCTCTGTGCAACGGAGGGTGCTAGCACTCATCCTGCTGCGCAGGGTGCTCTGGGGTGGAGGGAGGAGTGAGCAGGGCAGAGACATTAGCAGAGCTGATGCTGCACAGAGCCTTGACAGGAGGGAAGAAGCCAGTGGCAGTCCCCACCTGCCCCTCCCCAGCGCCCATGGCTGTGCTGGCTAACGTACTGGGGAGCTCACCATGGGGTAGCCGGCACTGCAGCAGAGCTGGCATTGTTCAGCAAGCAGACTAGCAGGGGGTGGGGTTCCAGCTTAGAATCCCCTAGCGCTGTCTGCAGAGCAGAGGCACACGTCATTTACCCAGTTACCCCAGCTCACTTCTGAAGGGAGTGAGACTGGAGCCCTCTCTCCACAGGTCAGAGACAGCAGGGCTGGGGCAAGGCTGATCTCCTCTCGGACTGGGAGAGCATCTCCAGGGCCCCTGGAGTCCTGCTTCCTGGAGCACCCCCCCGCAGAGCTCAGAAGAGGGGGTCATTTATCACAGCATCTTCTGGGATGTGGATACGGATCAAAATGCAACGCTGATGTAAACAGGCTCCAATGCATGGCGCCTCCCATCACCGAGCTCTGGGGACTGAACTGAGACCTACAAGCTCATTGCACTGAGCGCATGGAAGAGCCGTGAGGCGCAGCTGACTTTCAGTCATTAGAGAGCACGTAAACCACTGACTGAAGCTGCCGTGGCGTGTGTCCACTAGGACTGGACCCAAAATGTAGATATTGTAAACGGGGGAGGGCGTGAGCTTTAATGAGCTAGATTTTGGGGATCCAGTTTTAGTCACTTCACAGGCAAAACTCCTGTTCAGCTACAGGGATTTTAAAAACAAACAAGCAAACAAACAAACAAACCCTGTATCAGAACTGGATAAAAACGTCAGGATTTAGCTCAGCACAAACAGACATGTGAGACCCACAGCACAGCATCTCTGGGCCCTGTGCCATAGAACCAGGATGTGAAACTGACCAGAAAGAGAACCGTGAAACTGACTAGGCCCGGAGCTGAGTGACCTGCAGCAAATCAACCAAACAACATCCAGAGCGAACAGTGGACACCTCATTCTTACATCGCGCTTTTCACCAGTAGTTACAAGGCACTTTACAGAAGAGGGCAGTATCGTTATCCTCATTTTACAGATGGGGAAACTGAGTCACAGAGAGGCCAAGTGGCTTGTCCAAGGTCACTGAGCAAGCCAGTGACAGAGCCAGGAATAAAGTAAATATCTCCAGAGGGTCCATCTAGAGCTCTGTCCACTAGCCACACTGGGTGCAAGGTGGGGGGAATTAAGACCTTTCCGTTTTAATGACTGCAGAGGTCAGTAACACAGTGAAAAAAGAAGAACAGGAGTACTTGTGGCACCTTAGAGACTAACAAATTTATTAGAGCATAAGCTTTCGTGGACTACAGTAACACAGTGGTGATGTTTGGGTCCCTCTGAACTGCTGCTTAACAACCCCCACACTTGCTCCCTGCAACACACTGATCCCCCCATTTTCCTACACAGCATCCCTCCCCTGCTGCCTGTAGCACAATGGCCCCTCTCACTGCACTGGGATCAGCAGGGACTCAGAGGGGAGGGTGCCTCCTACTGTATCACCAGCCCCAATTCCTGCAGTTCCTGAGTTTTGCCAGCCGTCTCCCCTCCACACAGTGACAAGGCTGCTTAGCTGGAGAGCTAACAAGGCCACAGCTGGAGGGATCTTTCCGGGGTCCCGTGAGCCTCACTGAAACTCTTCATATGCCTGGGTGGAGGAAGCTGAAGACTCGGGGACGGGGGGCAAACCCGAGTAGCTGGGCTACATGGGGGAGGGGGTTATCAGCTGCGCATCCAGGTCCAGAGCCCTCCCATTCCCCCCCCCCCCCAAATGACAGCTCAGGCACCCTCCCTGTCTCTCCTCACCTGGCTGAGTGCCTCATCGAGCTGCGGCAGGACTCCCTTCAGCCCCAGGGAGCTGGGAGCAGCGGCGGGAGGGGGTGGGGAGAAGGGAGGATGACAACCTCTCTGCAAGGAGGGAGGCCTGGAGATCTCAGCCCTGTGCCAAGGATCCAGGCGACGAGATTGCCGGCACCATGAGGCTGCATGGTTGGAGTGAGCCATGGTCACAACCAGCCAGGGGCCACTAGCTGGCTGTGAGTCTGTCTTCCCAGACCCTCTCTGCTCAGCGGTGCTCCTCGCTGGCCATCTCCAGAGAGGGGGCTCCCCTCAGGAGAGGTGCATGCTGAGCAGATGCACCCCCACTTCCCTCCCTGCTAACATCTCCCACCTGACTGCAGCCAATTCAGCCTTGCCTGGACCCAGAGCTCACACCTGGAGCCACCTTGCAAGCCTGGCTCAGCGCCCCCATCTGCACTGTAACAAACAATAGGACCTAGGGTTAGAACCCTGGTTCCTCATCTCCAAAAGCCCAGGCCTCTACTGCTTGAGCTAATGGAGGGCTCCCTGAGGCAGCAGTAGTAGAGTCTTTATCCTCTTGGGGCAGCGATGAGAGAAGCTGCTGCCTCAAGGATGGCAACAGGGCTCCAGGCTGCAGCTAACTCATAGACTCACAAACTTTAAGGTCAGAAGGGACCATTATGATCATCTAGTCTGACCTCCCACATGATGCAGGCCACAAAGCCGTCCCAACCCTTTCCCTTGACTCTGCTGTTGAAGTCCCCAAATCCTGTGGTTTAGAGACTTCAATTAGCAGAGAATCCTCCAGCTAGCGATCCCTGCCCCATGCTGCGGAGGAAGGCGAAAAACCTCCAGGGCCTCTGCCAATCTACCCTGGAGGAAAATTCCTTCCCGACCCCAAATATGGCGATCAGTAAGACCCCGAGCACGTAGGCAAGATTCTCCAGCCAGACCCTCATTGGCCATTATACTATTTACCAGCAATGGCACGTTGTTCCTTTGACTAAAATCATGTTATCCCATTAGACCATTCCCTCCATAAACTTATCTAGCTTAATCTTAAAACCAGACAGGTCCGTCGCCCCCACCATTTCCCTCGGAAGGCTGTTCCAATATTTCACCCCTCTGACGGTCAGAAAACTTCGTCTAATTTCAAGCCTAAACTTCCCCTCGGCCAGTTTATATCCATTCATTCTCGTGTCCACATTAGTACTGAGCTGAAATAATTCCTCTCCCTCCCTGGTATTTATTCCTCTGATATAGTTAAAGAGAGCAATCATATCCCCCCTCAGCCTTCGTTTGGTCAGGCTAAACAACCCGAGCTCCCCGAGTCTCCTTTCATACGACAGGTTTTCCATTCCTCTGATCATCCTAGTGGCCCTTCTCTGTACCCGTTCCAGTTTGAGTTCATCTTTTTTAAACATGGGAGACCAGAACTGCACACAGTACTCCAAATGAGGTCTCACCAGTGCCTTGTACAATGGAAGCAGCACCTCCTTATCCCCACTAGATATACCTCGCCTAATGCATCCCAAGACTGCATTGGCTTTTTTCACTGCCACGTCACATTGTCGACTCATAGTCATCCTGCGGTCTACCAGGACCCCGAGGTCTTTCTCCTCCTCCGTTACTTCCAACCGATGCGTCCCCAGCTTGTAACTAAAATTGTTGTTAGTCATCTTTTCATTATTAAATTTCATCCTATTTCTGTTACTCCAATTCACAAGGTCATTCAAGTCTCCCTGCAGAATATCCCTAACTGCTCTGTGAGGAGGCGGCTGTTCGGATGGACTCAGAGCCAGCTGCAGCTTTGGCCCAGATCCCAACCCCTTTCTATTTTCAGTCAATTCTCACTTGGCCTTGATGCCCCCTGGCCTCACCCTGGAGAAGTTGCCCCATCTCAGCAGGAACCTTGTGCCATTTCCAACCCCCTTTCCAGGCCAAAGGGCTTCGGAGACAGACGCGAACCCAACCTTCGAACTGCCTGGGGTTCTACCGGGAAACGTCTCCCCTCCCTCTCTGAGCTGCAGGGAGCTGCAAGATCCCACCATGCAGAGGGGCAGGGCAGGGGGTGGGACACCTGTCTAGTCTCCAAGTACCCTGCTGGGGGAGAGCTGCCACGGTGCAGGCTACAAAAACTACTAGAGCTGGGGGACTGGCTCCTCCGCTCCCATGCAGGGCTCCATGGAACACCCCACCAGCCACCCTCCAGGTCCCCACTCTCTGGTGCGACACAGTGATCCAGCCGCCCCTCCCGGTCTCTTCAGATGACAGTGAAGTACAGACCCATAAGCCTCGCTGGAGGGCCAGAAGCCCCTCTGCCCCCTGACATCTAGCATTCGAGACATGGCTCCCCCAGGTCCGGTCTGCGCTGGGCACAGCGTGGGCGAGTTAGTGATGGGGAAGCCGTCAAGAAGCAAATGTCAATCAAATCCTCCAGACTCAAGCACCGGGAAATCTTTATACACTCGTGACAACAAAGGACTCGTATTGCTGGCTAGAGCTGGGGAATACTGTGGGTGCCTCATGGTACTGACCTCCAGCACCCCGGCTATACCTGTCCTGACCCCCCACTCCTGCTCTGCTCATGCTCCTAAATCCAGGTTTGCAGAACCTCTGCTGTTCCAGTCTTGGGTTCCCACCAACAGCTTTGCTGGTGCCCCTCAATCAATCTTATCCCTAAGCTCCACCTACACAGAGCTCTGCCGGTTCCCCTCAATCCTGAGCCCCTGATCCCCTCACTACGCCTGGCCTGGGCTCTCCATCCTGACCTCTGCCGAGGCACCTGATTTCCAGCAGCACCCCCTGCTGGGAGGGGAAAGGGGATGACCACAGGTGCCCCGGAGCGCTCGGCCGTGCAGTGAACTCAGCTCCGGGACATAGCCTCTAACGTTCATTCCGTGCTTTTCATAACGAGGAGAGTCCAGCTGAGACGGCTGGGGAAGCTTGGCCCGGGGCCTTGGTAATAAATATTGACTTTGCCTCTGAAGATAACGGGGCTGTTTGTGCTTCTTATGCTACAAAAGCACCCAGGCGCCGTGCCGCTGCCTCAGCATTTGTCCCCCTGCCCATTACTTAGCACCCTCGCTTAGTCCTTGGGCTGCTTCTGCCACCGGGCATTGATTACATGCAACCAATTCCAGTGCAAAAAAATGCTACTGGCCCAGCCTAAATAACACCTGGTAACATTTCTAAAGCAGCTCCCATCCTGACAAAGCCGGCAGAACTTTGCAAAGTGCAGCCTCCATTAGACACCCCCACCCCCCCGAGAGCTGGTTTAGACACTGGGTATCCGCTAGAACAATTTGCCCAACAGTGACATGCAGCCACCTTTGGGGAGTGCCGCGGAAGCTGCAGAACAGCACACAGCCATGCTGCCTGCAAGCTGGATATCCGGCAGGGAAAAGTTGAGGGGTAACTTCTCCAGTTGAAACGGGTGTGGTGGGGCAGGAAAGAAAAGTCTGAGCAGGAAACCCATCTGCAAAGCCCTGGGGCAACGGGATCTTTTAGGGGGTGGCCCTGTGAGGTGCTGTCAGTGTATGCGTGTGTGTGTGTATACCCTAGCGGTAGCAAGTTCTACTGCATTTAGCACAGGGTTGCATATTTTACCAGTGGGAAAACGGAGGCACAGAGTGGTAGTGGGTGGTAGCACATGAGACCTGACTGAGGTGCTGGGACCTGCAATTCCCACAGGTCTGCACCCCACAGTGTCAGGGTCTGTGTCCCAGTATAGTCATAGCCCTTCATCCAATAGATGGCGCCTCCAGCAGTGAGGCAGCCCAGAGCACTGCGCTGGGTCCTGCTCCTGGCTCGGACACTCACCGGCTCTTGGCCTGGGGCAAGTATGTCAGGGCCAGAGTCAGGTCTCATGTGCTACCAGCCACTACCATTCTGTGCCTCAGTTTTCCCACTGGTAAACTATGCAACCCTGTGCTAAATGCAGTAGAACTTGCTACCGCTGGGGTATACACACACACACATACACTGACATACAACACACACACAATCACAGACACACCATACATACCACACAAAACCAAAACACACACATGAGCAAATATGAGCAAAACATACACAACCAAAAATATACAGACACATGCAAAGTCAGACAAAATGCACACACAATAAACACACACACAGCACTCAGGCATGCACATACTCAAACAAAAGCACAAACACACACAAGATGTGTATATACACACCCAAAACATACACACGCACACACAAACATACCCAAACCCGCACACCCTTACTTGTGAGCATGAATTTTTGAGCACAAACATGCTGTCACGATTTTCACAGGGTTCCATGGGAAAAAGGTTGAGCATCCCCAAATCTCACAAAATAAAGAACTCAATCAATTTGGGCCTCATGAAATGTGCTGGTGACTGATCTCACACCCATCCCCATGACTCATGCCCCACAGCCCAGCTCTAGCCCCATGACGGGGCTTTCCCAAGGTATGTCTGAGGTTTGCTGTGTTGTATCAATATTATTCAACCCCATGTGTCTTTTTCTGGGGGTTGGCGGCTGGGAAGCAGCGTCTGCCAGAGACGCAGCTGGCGATGTTACCCACGGTGGGCTCTGAACCAATGACGAGAGAGATGATAAGATCTTACAGTACATTCGAGTAGCAAAACCCTTCTCTGTACTCTACACAGAGGCAGTGCAGGACCCAGCCCCATGGGAGGGGGATGAGACAGCTGCCAGTGCACCAGGGAAATTGACAATTTGGGCACAGAGAAAGACATAAACCCTCAAGTAAGGACCCTCTTTATACGTCCTTGGGGAGATTAGAACCAGGACCTTTAGCTGTAATGGGGAGGGGGGAATTTCAAAAGCACACAGCACTGGCTTCATGCTGCTCTCTCGGCAGTAAGTGGGAGTTTTACTATTAATTTAATGGAGCAGAGCTGGGCCATCGCTGGGCACTTCTGAAAATGCCACCCCAGCTTCATTGCTCCTTATTGCTTGAGCTAAAGGAGCAACTCTACCAGCTAGTAGCAGTCATAGGCTAGCTACTGGGGAGATGCAAAGCAACCACCTGGTGAATTTCACTAGCTCCAGATCAGTGCCCCGGGAATCAGAACGCCTGGGTTCTATTCCTGATTCTGTCATTGACTCCCCCTGTGACGTCTTCCCCTCTCTGGTGTTTTAGTGCCACCGCCCCTCCTGGGATGATGTAGCAGTCCACGATTTGAGAGTGACAGGCGGGGAGCACTCAGGGTTAGGACTGTGAAGCACGTGCTGGGATTATTAATAATAAGACTGAGCAGCAGACGATAGTGCGGGTGCTGATGGCCTACTGGAAACGGCCTTTAGTAGCGTGCCTGGGATTAGCCAGTTGATCTAGCTAGGAAAGGAGGCAGGATGAGCCAACCTTAGCAGGGGGACTCTGAGCTACAAATCCAGGCCCCAATCCTGAGGTGTCCCCCTCAGACCTGACTGCCAGAGCATAGCCTGCTGCTAGCCTACAAAGCCATCCCGTCCTTTGACCTCAGGGAGTTGGGGGACTTTTTCTGCCCAGTACAGGCTGAGTTGGCTTAGAAGGGACAAAGTCTCCTGGGTAATTAAAGGACAATGGCAGAGGTGCCCACTGGGGAGTCAAAGTGCGACAATTTGTTATGAAGGAAAGTTCAGCATGGAGGGGAGATCGTCCAAGGTGCTCGGCATGCTGAGTGCTGGGGGATCCTTGTGGGAGCTGAGCCTTGGAAAGCCTGACCCCATGGGGCTACCCCACAGACTCTCTGTGGATTTCAAGGAGCTTTGGACCAGGACCTACAGTTCAGGGAGTCATTCTTCCTAATTACCCATTAGGAAGCAGCCATGTGGGCACAGGGAACTGCCTGAGAAATTTCTGAACCATATAATACTTTGGTCTTTACAACTGTTGCCCTCAGGGCACTTAGTAAAGAAGGATAGGCTTGTGGTTAAGCGTACAGTTCCCAGCTCTGATATGGACTCCCTGTGTGACTTTGGGAGAGTCACATGATTGCTCGGTGCCTCAGTTTCCCATGTGTTAAATGGGGCCCCTTCCTTTCACTATGCCTTTGTCTCTTTCAGCTACAAGCCCTTTGGGGGAGGAACCACGTCTCACTCTGTGCAGTGCCTGGCACGATGCAGCTCTGATCTCAGTTAGGGACTCTAGGCATTGCAGTGCTATGAAAAAATGTGCCATTGTCCCCATTTCACAGCTGGGAAAAACTGAGGCAGAGAGAAGTCACTTGCCCAAGAGCAGCGGGGAATAGACCCCCACGCCAGTGCCTCCCCACGGCTGCCTCTGTGCTCTATTGTTTGAGAAAAGAATCTGGGGTGCTTTAGGGACTGACGATGTAACTACCTGGGCAGTGACAACAATAGACCTCGCTTCACTGTGCTGTGGGAGGCTCCTGCCATCCTAGGCACTTTAGCAGGGTGGGATCTATGCTCCCAGGGCTGGATCCTCCCATGTCGGCTGGTCATTTAACCCCCTCCGTGGCTGGTAGAATCTCACCACTCTCCAGCCATCTTAACCAGCTCAGGAGACTGCCCAGGGTAAGGGTGGCGCAGAACGGCTATCGGGGCTCCTCTGCCACTCCCCCTCCCTGCTGTTGGCATAGCAACAGTAACGGGGCATGACTGGGATGCTGCTGATCTCAGCTGTGTGCAGCCAGCATAGATTAGAGCAGCTCCCAGGCTGCTCCAAATCACTGGAGCGAGGGACCAGCTGTGCCAGGATCAGGGGAGGGCAGAGAGGAGCTTTACCCCATCCCTGCCCACACCCAACCTGCAGCCTGGGCACTTCCCTCCTCAGCTTGGCCCCAGGAGCTCTACGCTGCATCATCCGAGTGGGACCTGTAACAGCATATCCCACCGCTGTATCCTGGGCCTGTGAGGGGCAGAGAGCCCCCACCCCCACTGCCTGTCCAGGGAGCACTCAGCAAAGGCCACGCCTCTCACCCTCAGGCTCCCAATCTTAGGTACATAGCTGGCCCTGTTACCCTAGTATCTGGGCATCTCACAAACTCTAATGTATTTAGCCTCACACACACACACACACCCCGTCCCAGCAGGACATGGCGATCATCCCCATTGCACAGCTGGGAAACTGAGGCACATCCCCAAGGCCACGCAGGGAGTCTGTGGCAGAGTGGGGACCTGGACCCAGGACGCCCGCAGGCCGGGCTAGCGCCCTCACTGGTGGGCCCTCCCTCCCCTCGACAGGCCTGGGGCTCTCGGAAAAGCCCTGCTCCGGCTCCTGCAGGCTGATTCAACTGCAGCTTCCACCTAGAGGGACGCTGGCCACATCCAGAGTGACCCCCGCCCAATCACCACCCACCTGGGAGCGATGCAAATCCATAGTCCCGGGCTGCCCCCTCGGCTCTCCCCCGCCCCAGGGTGATCTGACAGCTGTGTCCTTGGGCGCCCGCTGCCTGACTGGGGCTGTGGGGTTGGAGAGGGAGATTGTGCCTGGTGCTTCTGCCAGTCCCACTTCCTAGCCCTGAGCGCCCTCCTGGACCCTCTCCCTGAGCCTCCACGGGGGAGGGTGTAAATTCAGCTACCCCCCCCCCAATGGCTTCCACAGTTGGGCTCCGGATCAGAGCGTCCCCAGATCTCGGGGGCGGGCAGTGCTGACCCCCTCCTGCCCCGTCACTTACCAGCGCGGTGGGAACAAAACGCCACCGGGTCCGAGTTTCACACCCGCCCCCCTCCCCAGGTATAAACGGCAGCGACCGGATCCGGAGTCCGGGTGGGCCCACTCGCTGGGTGACCCTTGAAGTCAGGGCGAGTCGGGACCCGGGGGAAAGGGGCGGGCAGCGCGTTTGAGAAATGAACCAGCCCCCCCGGCACCCCACTCCCCA
>NC_048321.1:4628297-4629050 GCF_013100865.1 Trachemys scripta elegans
CCCCCCCCCCCGGCCCGCCAAGTGTGAGCAGCCCCAGGGGCTAGCGGGGGCGGGATCGGGCCCCTCCTCCCCAGCCCATGTCCGCCCCCGCGGCCCCGGCCGGCGGCGCACGGAGCTGTCCAGCTCCCCGGTGCTGATCACTTACCGCGGCCGGGCGCCCGCAGCCCGCCCATGGTCCGCCGCGCAGCCAGCCGGGGAGCGCCCGGGATCCAGCCGCAGCTGCAGCCGGAGCTGTGCGTGTGTCTGTCTGTGCGTGTCTGTGTGTCGGTGTCCTCCCCTTCCCAGGCACCCCCGCTTCCCGGCCGTTGCCACGGCAACCGCGCCGGACCTCCCCGAGCGCTCCGCTCTCCCCAGCCCGGCCCGGGATCTCGGACCCGCCGGGGTCCCCCCAGCCCCGGATCCCCGCAGCGCCCCGATCCCGCCGCACGGCGCTGAACCCAGCCTGGAGCCGCCCCGCCCCGGGCAGAGCCGCGTCCGAGCCCGGGAGAACGTTCCATAGCCACGGAGCCATAGACTGACAGACGGGCTGTCCGTCCCCATACACCTGCTCCTCCTCCAGCCAGCCACCCAGCCATCTAGCCCCATACACCTTCTCCATCCATCCATCCATCCATCCCTCTGTCCCCATACACCTTCTCCATCCATACATACACCTCCTCTATCCATCTCTCTGTCCCCATACACCTTCTCCATCCATCCATCCACCTCCTCTATCCATCCCTCTGTCCCCATACACCTTCTCCATCCATCCAT
>NC_048321.1:4643619-4750093 GCF_013100865.1 Trachemys scripta elegans
AGAACAAGGAGCAATGGTCTCAAGTTGCAGTGGGAGAGGTTTAGGTTGGATATTAGGAAAAACTTTTTCACTAGATGGTGAAGCATTGGAATGGGTTACCTAGGGAGGTGGTAGAATCTCCTTCCTTAGAGGTTTTTAAGGCCCAACTTGACAAAGCCCTGGCTGGGATGATTTAGTTGGGGTTGGTCCTGCTTTGAGCAGGGGGTTGGACTAGATACCTCCTGAGGTCCCTTCCAACCCTGATATTCTGTGTTTCTATGAAAGACTGTAGCTTTGTTAGGTCTTAGTTTCGCTTTTATGTGCTTGTCCCCATTTCTAACTCCATCCTTTGAACTCACTGATAATCCTCTCTCCTTTTGTGAACAAACTTGTTTTCCTTGTAATCTAAACCCGCTGGGGGCTGTGTTTGAACGGAAGTGCTCGCTAACCCTGGTTAAGGTGATAAGCTGTGCAGTTTGTCCCTTTAGAGGAGCAAACAAACCTTATTATTCCTCTGAACGGTCCGGTGCAGGGCAGGACGTTGCAGAGCACACGGATTGGGGGCATTCGGGGCCTGGGGGTGCTGGGCTCTTGCCAGGTGTAACCAGGAGGCCAGAGGGTGGCTGGGGTGTAGCAAGCAGGCTGCTGGAGTCAGAGAAGTGGTCCAGGGTGGCTTAGCGCATGGACACTCAGTGCCTGCAGCAGAGCATTGTAAGATATTCGGGGTCACAGGGCAAGTGATGGCACAGCACCTCATGGATAACACCCCCGAACGTGCCAGTGACAGGTGGGAGGGGCAGGGAGGGGTGTTTTGGGGCAGTGAGGGAGAGGGGTGGGGAGGTGATGGGGCAATGAGGATAGGGAATGGAGGAAGGGGTTGTGGGGGGGGTGGGGGGGGAGGTTGTAGGGCAGTGGGGAGTAGGTGTGGGGCAGAGGGTTGGGGTGTTTGGGAGCACTGGAGAGTAGATGTTGGGGAGAGGGAAGGGTAGTTTGGGGCAGTGGGGAGTAGGGGCAGGGGAGGGAGTCAGGGTGGGTATGGGGCAGTGGGGGGTCATGTGTGTGTGGGGTGTTTGGGGACCCTAGGAGGTAGATGTGGGGGAGAGGGTTGGGGTGTTTGGGAGCACTGGAGGGTAGATGTAGGGATGGGGTCAGGGTGAGTGTGGGGGAGTAGGGTGTGTGGGGATGGGGGTGGCGAGGCAGGCAAGGGAAGTGGGGAGGGGCAGGGAGTGTCATGAATAGGACATAGCATGGCAGAGGAGCTGGGGGGTGCATGTGCTGGGTGCCAGGGGATGGGCGCATCAGGGTTCGCATGCCATGCAGTCAGTCAGGCCTGGATGCTCTCCCCTCACTAGGCCGCACTCTCCCTCGGGCTCCCTCCGGCAGGCAGCGATGCGGGCACTGCCCTGGCCTGGTGTCTCACTGAACTGCCCTGCTCCAGCAGTGACTTGCTCCTGCCCAGGCCTTGCAGTGGCAGGGGATGAGATGCCAGCCTGCCCGGCTTCCCCTCGCCCCTCCGATCAGCAAGGAGCTGGTGTCCCGGGGCCGCCCGGCTGGGTGTGGGGGCTAGGCAGGGCTGGGGCTGCGTGAGAACAGGGCGGCTGCTGAGTCCTGCCGACCTGGGGTCGGATGCTGCACTCTGGCCCCGTGCGATAAATCTAGAGTAACCCCAGAGTCACATCAGTATGACCTGCCCTGGTGCGGTCAATGCGCAGCGCCCTGGCCTCGGAGAAGCAGGAGCCGCCGGGGCAGGCAGGGTGACCTGATTCTTGTTCTGAGGGGCATGTCACTGCCTAAGGGGCCAGGTCTTGGGTCGTCACTGTAACAGACTCTACCCTGTGTCCATGCAAAGCATCCGCCATAGGCATCAGTCCCACTGTCCCTTAAAGACCAGCTTTGCTCTGCCGTCTTCATGCCACCTCTGTCCCTCTTATTTCCTTGCATCGTAGGTAGCTGCATGGCTGGGAGACCAGGTAAAACCGGAGCGAACCAGGAGCAAGTCTCACGCAGCCGCTCAGCACGGGGTTAAGGGGCAATGGGCTGTCCAGCACCTCCTCCCTCCCACCCACTTGGAAGGGGGTGAGATATTCAGAGCAAGCGTCTGCTATTCATGAAGGTTCCTGCAGGAGGCAGCAGACACGGCCCCACACAGGGGCTTGCTGTGCCCAGCAATGGGGTCAGGGGAGCGAAGCAGCCTGGCCCAGGAGCGGAGAAAGCCTTGAGCGCTGGCAGCAGGCAGCCTCCTCCTCCTCCCCACCCCAGAAGCCGCATGATCACGGCGACTGCCGGGTATCTGGTATCATGGTGCTCGGTGACCGGCTGCCCCCTCTTCCCCTCCCCAGCAAGCTGCGAGCCCTGGGGAGCCATGTGCAGATGTACCCAACCCGGGGGGGTTCAACTCCACAAGCACCCTTGAACTAAAGGAGATCTCCTTCAGCTGGCAGCAATGGGAGGCCCTTTAGCCTCCCTGCAGGCAGCCACTAGAGGGCGACATCCCTCTCTCACCTGTTGGAGGCGGCTGAGCTGTGACCATTCACCTCTGGCAACTCCCGTGCAAGGCTGCTGGGCGATTGTCCTCAGTGAAATGAGTTGGGGGGTGGGTCTCAGCTCACCCCCTACCCCCCGGCCCACCCTTGCCCAGGGCAGAGTCCACAAAACAAGCCTAACCCATCACTCCGTTCTGTGCTTCTGTTCCAGGCCAGCGTCGGCAGGTGAGCCCTGGGTGGGCTCACCCAGTCAGTACAGTAACGGGGAAGCCCAGCTAAAGGCACAGGGAGAGCCCCCAGCTTGGTCTGGTGAGGGGAGAGCGCCCCCTGCTGTCACCACCTCCTTTTGTCCCCGGGCACCCAAGTGCTCTCACCTCCCAGAGACTGCCACTGCATGTCGGAGGAGTAGCCCTGGTATCCCATGGGGCTGCACTAGGTTTTCTCCCTGTCCCTTTAGAACTGGTTGGGTGACCCACCCCTCAGCACCTTGCTGTCTCCTTTCCCAACCTGTCCCCCAAACTCCCTCGTTTCCAGCTGGATGTGGTATTCTCAGCAGCTGTGCAATGTTGCTATTAAACAGTGGCTGCGTCCCACCCCAGAGGTGGCTGCATTGCAGCCATGTCTTGCCCATACCTAGGAATGGACAATATTTATCAACTCTGGCTTTCCCTCTTCGGTGCTCTTTGCAGTCTCAGGGGCCCTGGCTGGTGCTTCTGTCCCTGAGTCCTTCCAGTCGGCCCCCTGCAGCTACCTGGATGCGTTTAGCCCACTCACCGTGCCTCCCCCCTCTCTCCAGTCACCCCGCTAGCTGTCTAGCATGAAAGCGCAGAGGACGACTGTCAGCCCAGCGGGTAGGGGACAGGCCGGGTGGCAGAAGGGAGAATTGCATCAGGATGAGAAGGAACCAGCATTCACTGGACTGCCCCTCCGGGTGCAACATCCCCTCGCTGGCAATAAGGAAGGAAGGAAATAAGGGTTAGCCAGATAGAATAAGAAACAAATAAAGACAAAATTGAAGCAGCAAAGCAAAAGACTGAGAATGAAAAAGCGAGAGATAAGAACATAAGAATATAAGAACAGCCGTACTGGGACAGACCAAAGATCTATCTAGCCCAGTATCCTGTCTACCGACAGTGGCCAATGCCAGGTGCCCCAGAGGGAGTGAATCTAACAGATAATGATCAAATGATCTCTCTCCTGCCATCCATCTCCACCCTCTGACAGACAGAGGCTAGGGACACCATTCCTTACCCGTCCTGGCTAATAGCCATTAATGGACTTAACCTCCATGAATTTATCCAGTTCTCTTTTAAACTCTGTTATAGTCCTAGCCTTCACAACCTCCTCAGGTAAGGAGTTCCACAAGTTGACTGTGCGCTGCGTGAAGAAGAACTTCCTTTTATTTGTTTTAAACCTGCTGCCTATTAATTTCATTTGGTGACCCCTAGTTCTTGTATTATGGGAATAAGTAAATAACTTTTCCTTATCCACTTTCTCCACATCACTCATGATTTTATATACCTCTATCATATCCCCCCTTAGTCTCCTCTTTTCCAAGTCCTGGCCTCTTTAATCTCTCCTCATATGGGACCCGTTCCAAACCCTTAATCATTCTAGTTGTCCTTTTCTGAACCTTTTCTAGTGCCAATATATCTTTTTTGAGATGAGGAGACCACATCTGTACGCAGTATTCGAGATGAGGATGTACCATCGATTTATATAAGGGCAATAATATATTCTCCGTCTTATTCTCTATCCCCTTTTTAATGATTCCTAACATCCTGTTTGCTTTTTTGACTGCCTCTGCACACTGCGTGGACATCTTCAGAGAACTATCCACGATGACTCCAAGATCTTTTTCCTGACTTGTTGTAGCTAAATTAGTCCCCATCATATTGTATGAAAAAACGAGAAAGAAAAAGAATGACAAAATAGGAAAAAAAGAATCCAAAAGGAGAGAAAAGAAGGAGAGTGAAAAAGGGAGCTAGAATAAGAAAGAAAAAAGAAAGAGAAAGAACGACAGAGAGGAAAAAAGATAAAGACACAAAGAGAAGAAAGAAGAAAAAAAAGTGAGATAGAAAGTCAGAAAGCAAGCAGCCTGATTTAATCTGTCGGGCGCTGAGCTCCCACGGCTCTGAAAGGGACATTTGTTTCTTGCCATTAAAGCCCCTTTGATTTTGTTTCGAGAAACAGACCCGGCCAATTTCGATTGGGGAGAAGTCATGATAAAGCCGGCGCTGCGTGAGAGCAAAGGGGCTTTCCAAGAGGGGCCCGATCCTGCAGCTAGTGCCTCCAGCCAAAGCCCTGCTGAAGCCAATGGTGGGTGGGCTGCAGGGGGAGATAGAGACAGAGAGAGGCTGAGTGTGATTGACACCTGGCAGAAAGAAGCCGGGCACAAGCAGAACCAGGACGCCTGCCTGCAGCAGAGGGATGTGTCAGGCCGAGGTCCCCCCTGTGCATTCATTGCCCAGGAGGTGCCACCAGGGGTCAGCACAGCTTCAGAGAAAGAAACGGTGTTGAGATCTATCAAAACTCACTACACTGACCAGCCCTCGATGGGAAGGTATCAGCACCCGCTCCTCCTCACAACGGGTGCTGGGCAGGTGTGAAATCCAGGGCACGTTCCGGCCGCCATAACACTGTTTGCTCTGAAATATGGAGAACAGGAGTCATTGTCCAAACCAGGGCAGGCTTTGCTGGGCCCATAGGTACTCAGAACCCAGAGGGAGATGCCTTTTATTATACTACATTTCAGGGCCAACATACCATGACTGGTCCTGATACAACAGCCAGATAGATCCTCCTACACAAGCTCCCCCTGCCCAGCAATGGGCACCTAAAGGAGGCAGTTGCTGTGTCCAGAAGCCTCCCCCACACTGATGCCTGGAGTGGCTGGGAGGTTTCCCTCCCCTCTGAACCTGGGATACTGCCCCCCACGCCCAGCTGCAGAGACAGTGACAGCTGGGTCCCCACCAAAGACCAAGGGGGGCCTGATCTGACAGGTGGCAGGTTTGGGGCCAGGTGGCTTCCTCCCTGGCTGTAGCAGCTGCTGCTCCCCCCGCTGGTGGAGGCAGCCTGCAGAGTCAGACAGTGTTGCTGCATCATTTACATGCAGGGAAGTCCTTGCTCCCTAGAACAATGGGCTCAGGCTCTCTGCAGACTCAGGCAGCGTCGCAGCATCGGGTACACTCAGGGCAGCTCCTCCCTCCCGGAGTCATGGGCTCAGGCAGTGTTGCTGCTGCTGTTACCCCTGGGCCCTGTTTGGGGGCTTTCCTCCGCAGCCATGAGAGCTGGAAACTCGCTGAGCGTCTGACCCCTTGGGAGCTGGGCAGCCCCTGGAGGAGGCTGCGGGGGAGAGGCCCCACCTGGGATCGCCATGGAGATGGTGCAGCTCTTGGAGGAGGTTTGGGGGGATCGCCAATCTGGAGCCTCGTGTCCCTACAGCATTTCCGTCTCCATTTAATGCCCTCATCCCAGTGCAGCCGCACCCATGAATCACTCCCCAGTGAGCCCCTGGGCAGCGCCAGCCCCATGCCCGATCCTGGCCCGGGGGCAAGTGCCAGCTGGGGAATCCTTCCCCTGAGGGCTGTAGGGTTTGATCCGCAGAGATCCAAGTGCGGAGCCTTGAGAGGAGAGAGCAGAATCGGCCCTTGGTCCCCAGGGGCCGGGCAGGGGGGTGACGGGGCTGGGGGAGGGAGGGAAAGGGATGGCTTTTCTGACCAGCTCCAAAGGGAGCCAACGAGATGACTGGGGCTGACAGCCTCCCGCCAGGCATGGGCCTCGGCCAGCTCGGCACACAGAAAGACTGTTTATGTTTCTGGCTTCACATGCTGCAGCGGGAGGGCGATTTCCTCCTTTTCAACCCTCCGGATCAAACTCAAAGCCGCCTCGGGTGAGACCCTCCTGAGCAGGACAAACAGCAGCAAGGTCCGGCCGAGGCCCTTTCTCAAACGCTCAGGCCCTGGGATCAATCCAAGCATTGGGAACAACAGTGGTGTTGTGCCCACCCTGCTAAACTACTGAGGGCTGCTTGTCCGGCTGTGCTCTGGCTCTCCTGCCCATAGGCACTTTGAGTCGGTACCGCATGGCGTTTTCATGAAAAACCCAGAACGGTATCAGATGAACATGGCCCATGTTCAGTGGGTTAAAAGCTGGCTGGTGGCTAGGTCTCAAAATGTAACTGCAAACGCAGATTCATCATGGAGCAGGTGTGTTTCCAGCGGGGTCCCGCAAGGATCAGTTCTGGGCCCCACGCTATTGAACATTTTTATGAATGACCTGGAATAAAACATAAATCCGTCGCTGATAAAGTTTGCAGGTGACACAAAGATGGTGGGAGTGTAGATAATGAAGAGGACAGGTCAGTGACACAGACACAGGCGCCGACTTTCCAAAGTGCGGGGGGGCCTTCCCCCCTCCCCTCCAAGGCCCCACCCCTGCCCTGCCTCTTCCCAGCCCTACTCCATCCCCACTCCACCTCTTCCCACCCAGTTCCATCCCCTCCCCTGAGCGCGCTGCAGCCTCGCTCCTACCCCCTCCCTCCCAGAGCCTCCTGAATGCTGCAAAACAGCTGATTGCGACAGGTGGGAGGCATGGGGAGGGAGAGGGGGCACTGATTGGGGGCCCACCGCTGGCCGGGAGGTGCGGTGAGCTGATAGGGGGCTGCCGGTGAGTGCTCAGCACCCACCATTTTTCCCCTTGGGTGCTCCAGCCCGGGAGCCCCCATGGAGTCAGTGCCTATGGACACAGAGCAATCTGGCTGGCTTGGTAAACTGGGCTCAAGCAAACAATATGCGTTTTAACATGGCCCTATGTAAATATACGCAGCTAGGAACAAGGAACGGAGCCATAAGGATGGGGACCCTATCCTGGGAAGCACTGACTGAAAAAGATTTGGGGCGTGTGGTGGATAATCAATTGAGCATAAGGACGGTGCTGTGGCCAAAAGATCTAATGTGATCCTGGGAGGCAGAAACAGGGGAATCGGGAGTAGGAGCAGAGAGGTTATTTTACCTCTGTCTTTGGCACTGGTGTGACCGCTGCTGGGATCCTGTGTCCAGTTCTGGTGTCCGCAGTTCAAGGAGGATGGAGTTAGATTGGAGAGGGGTCAGTGAAGAGCCACGCGAATGATGAAAGGATTAGAAAACCTGCCTGAGCGTGACGGACACTTGGAGCTCAGTCTATTTAGCTTAACAAAGAGAAGGTTGAAGGGTGGCTGTAAGTACCTACATAGGGAACAAGAACTGGATGACTCTTCAGTCTAGCAGACAAGGGTGGGACAAGATCAAAGGACTGGAAGTTGAAGCGAGACAAATTCAGACTGGAAATCAGGCGTGCAGTTTTCAGGGCCGGCTCCAGGCACCAGCTAAGGAAGCAGGTGCTTGGGGAGGCCAATACAAAGGGGCGGCACTCCGTCCGCTATTGGGGCGGCACGTCCCGGTCTTGGGCGGGAATTCGGCGGCGGGTCCCTCAGTCCCTCTCTTCCTCTTTGAGCTGCCGCCGAAGTGCCGCCGCCGAAGAGGAAGAGAGGGAGTGAAGGACCCTCCGCCGAACTGCCACCGAAGAATGGAGCGGCGCGATTGAGCTGCCACCGAAGTGCCGCCGATCGGCTTTTATTTATTATTATTTTTTCCCACCGCTTGGGGCAGCAGAAAACCTGGAGCCGGCCCTGGTAGTTTGAACAATGAGGGGAATGCCCACCAAAGCTTATGCCCAAATAAATCTGTTAGTCTTTAAGGTGCCACCGGACTCCTTGTTGATTTTCTGACCTGACTCTTCCTTCCATAGCTGAGTTAGTGCCACCACGTCCTGCCATGGGTGGAGATTGGGGGGGGTCATAGGGCAGATCCCTCCCCCCCGAAACTGGGTCCATTGCAGAGGCAACGCTTAGTGGTTGCTCAGATTTCTCCCTTCTATTTGGCCCTGCTTCTTTCCTGAGGAGGAACATTCGGGGGGCGAGCGGTGACGTCAGGCGCTCTGTGCGTCCAGGTCAGTTAGACCTATCCCTGTTATTAATGGTATTAAGCCCCTTGCACACACACAAATAGAGAGGTCAAACGATGCCTCCTGCCAATGGCATCATCTCTTCTCCTCCTGCCTGTGGCATGGCAGAAGCTGCATGCACTGGTGGCTGCGTGCCCTGCTCCTGACTCCCACCGCCCCCTCGCTGTGCTGTGTGCTGCGGCAGGGGAGGCTCAGAGACTCTCAGCACGCCCAGCGCAGCCGGGGGAACGCTGGCAGGAGCCAACCCGAGCCTGAGAAGATCCGGCTGACCCAGAGTCGGCATTTGTTGTCGGGTCCCGTCAGGTTCGGGCCGGGTTGCAGGACTCTGCTCTAGATCAGATGAGATGATCCCAATGGTCCCTTCCGGTGCTGGAAACAAGGAATATTTTCTCCCACGTGGCTGTCCGTCCGTTAGCTGGAATAATAACACTGCCCATCTCTCTGGGGCCATGAGGCCCAATGATTGGGGCACTGGACTGGGGTCTATTCCCATCACAGGGAGAGTTACTTCCCTGTCCCCCGCCTTTGTTCAGCCTGTGGGCTCCCTGACACGCACTATGTCTTTGCACAGTGGGGTCCAGAACTGGACAGTGACGACAATAAGGATCTACCACCTTCTGCTCAAAGTGCCTCGCCGACGTCACTGAGTTAACCTTCGCAGCTCCACTGGGGAGTTGGCAGCAGCACCGGTGTTTGTAATGATGAGCACACTGAGGCACGGGGCGGTAGGGACAAATCGGCGGCAGATCCGTGTGTGTGGCGGCGATACCCAGCTGTGCTTTGTGTCCCATGGGCCTGGCCAGAGAGATGCAGCCACAGAGGAAGAGGCACAAACCGTTGTGGGTTTGTTATTTCTCTGGGCGATAGGGGAGGCACCTGCCTGACAGCTGTGGCGATTGGCAGGTGCTCGCTATTTACATCAGGGGTGGGTTCAACTCCAGCAGCGCCGGAGCCAGCACCCCCCCCCCACTAGATCAGATGGTCTCCGGGGGATGACATGGGGGTTCAGTCAGGCCTTGGCCTCTTTGCCCAGATTTCCCCAAGCAGCCCATTAGCAAACATGGACTCCATTCCAGGAACAAACCTCATTTGTGCCGTTCGTCTCCGTCTCAGCGCGTGGCGCTCCTCCCCCCCTTGGCAGACACAGCCGGCCTGGTGCATCAATGCTGAGGCGCTGTCGGGATTTGTGCCTAGTGGAGACAACAGGTCAGTTTCGATCTAACTACTTACCTGGCCCCCTCCCTGGGGTACCCAAGCACCTCACCATCTTCAATGTGTCTCTTGACCGCCCCGCTGTGGGGCACAGCAATCCCCCACAGGGAACACAGGGGCAAAGTGACTGGCCAAGGTCACACAGAGAGCTTGCAGGAGCGGAGGGAATTGAACCTACATCTCTAGGAGCCATGGCTACAGCCTCGACCACCACGTGTAGATTTCACAGCTCAGATTCTGCTCTTCTCAGCACAACCTCTTTGACCTCAGTCCTGCAGGCGGTCAGGACTTAGCTCATGCTTCTGCCTCGGTGAGAGGACTCCCAGGACCATGGGCGTGGGGCAGGGCGTGCACTGTACCCTGCATTGGAGATTTGTATGGTTCCATCCCTCTTGAGCCAGCCCCAGGCTACGCCTGCCGCTACGCATTGAAAAATTAGGGGTAAATGCAAACTCCCTTAAGCACTTAATGGGATGGAAGTAGACCCAGCAACCTGACATAGTACGAATCAGCATATTTCATATAACTTCTTGACAGCTGCATAACACTACACTAGGATCACTCAGCCAGCAAGGAAATGCAGCTGCCTCTGGGGTGTAACAGGACAGCTGCTTAAAAGCTACACAGCAACATTGCACAATAGTTGGGGGAAAGAAAGGATCCTGTATCCAAGTGAACAGGCATGAAGGGTTCCCAGGAAAGAGTGCAGACAAAGCTCAGGTGTGATACATTTGTCCTCTTTTCTTTCAGTGAAAAATGGCCCCTTCTTTCTGTGGTACTATCGCTTTTCTGACAGGGACTCCTGCTTTTTAGGCCATCTCCTCCCATCTCTTTCACTGAAAGGGACTCGGGTTTCAGGGTTGGATCTTCTGAAGGGTCCCAGATGGATGTGTCTCTGAAAGCACCTCCTGCAATCCCACTGGGCCCACAGGCAAATGGACAGAGAAGCTGCGTCCAGCCCAAAGTCACTCAATACGCCTGGTCGTCTCGCTCTTATCTGCACTCGGAGTTGTTTAAAGCCAGCGTGGTTGGCGGCTGCGGTAGTGTGGTCTAGTGGTTAGAACAGCCGGCTGCTTGTGCCGGAGCTTGTAGCAGCTCGGTTCTGTTCCCACATCCACCACTGACCTGCTACACCGTGTGACTGTGGGCAAGTGCTTTGCCCTTCCTCAGTAGCTGAGCGATGGTTGTTGCCCCCAGGACTAAGGCAATCCCAGGAATCTTAGAAACGTTGTAAGTCTCATAGACGATTAGGGCAGGTGAAGCTCCTCCCGCCATGCTTAGAAACCCTGATTGTCAGCATCTGCAGGTCCCATGGACCGAGCTGCAGGAGCTCGACACCTTTGAAAAGGATCATTATTACAGGCGGTAGGGCAGCACCCCGGTTGAAACCCTGTTCTGCTGGGTGTTGCACAGCCACCCAGAGAGAAACAGTCGCAGTCGACACGGAAATGACAGCTGAAGGGTTACTAGGCCCTTTGTACAAAGGGGGAAGCTGCGGGGTGAAATGACTTGCCGAAGGAGAGATAGACGTGGAAGCCAGAGCTCTAGATCGCCAGTCGAGCCCTTAACCATGAGGCCACCACCTGCCAGACGTGTGGTCACTTTTACATGTCTACCTGTAGGCATCCAGGTTTGACCCTGTCGGTCTGGCTGCCTTGCCCCAGCGCTGACCTGCAAGGGAGGCTAACCCTGATCCCTAAGCCCTTTCCATTTCTGTCCTAGCGACTCCAGCCAGTTAAAAGCACCGTGTCCATCTCTTCTATGCAGACAATAAATTCTCATGTCACTGGAATCCTGTGGAAACCAGTTCCTGGGCACAGAGAAGCCCTTATCTAGCACGTTGAGCAGGGCAGCTGTTGCCTAAAGGCGAATGCATCTGCACCTTACCCCACCCCCGTTACAAATGGCACAGGAGAGCCGCGGGTGGTAGGCGGGCGTGGGAACCTCCCTTTAGCAGGAAGGCTGGGCGTGTGGCCCGCAACTCGGCAGAGGTGAGCTCAGTTCCCAGCTCACCACAGCCTCCCCGCCCTGCATGACCTTGGTAAGTCACCTAGTCCCACTGCACCCAGGTTGCCGTTTAACACTCCCTGTCTATCCCTCCTGCTTTGTCCGTCTCGTCCAGGTTGATGGGTAGCTCTGGGAAGCTGGCACTGCCTCTCCCTGTGGCCCCAATCTCAGCTGAGGCGGCTAGGAGCTACTGTAATAAAAACAGGTGAGATGGATGCCTCCTGGGGATGCTGATTTCTGCAGTGTGTAAGCTTGGAACCCTCCCTTTTAAGGAGCCGGGATGTGGGGTGATCAAAGGCACAGGGATAGGCTCCCAGGATGACTCCTTTCAGATCCCTGCACTGGCAAGTGTGGGGCCTGTGCAACAAGCAGGGGTGACATGAACCATGTGCTACCTGGCCTGGGATATGAGCCCTCAGCTCCTGCCTTGCCACGGTGCTCTGCTCTCTGTGCAGAGCTCGCGTAGCGACGAGATTTCCCTTCTCTTTTGCGTCCGATGCCGGGTCCCTGACCCCCAGCGGAGCCCTCACTCCTGTGGCTGAAAATGAAACTGGTTTGGAAAATGGCTTCGCTTCTCTTTCCAGCCCTTTGCGGCCACGCTCACTCTCACCCCTGCGACCCTGTCTGGGAGCTGGCACTTGTTCCTCACACCCAGGGTCAAATGATTCTCCACCAACAGGGCTTGGGCGTCGACCTAGCATGGAGCTGACACAGCACTGAATCAATGCCCCAGCATGCTGCTAGGGGGCGCTGCGGGGGATACTTTTCAGCTGAGTTATAAATCGAGGTCTCGGGCGTTTTTGGTCTCTGAAGATCCCAATGTATTTTCCTCCAAAGAGCCAGAGTGTTACCCTGTAACAAACTGTAGCAGACCCTGACCGGCACAAGAGGACACAGAATTCTTCACCTCCTGTCCTGAACTGCTGTGTGGTGGTGCTGCACACTTTTAAACAGCTGCTGCCTGTCACCTCAGAGGTGGCAGCATTTCAGTGGTGGGTGAAGTGATCCCTTGAGATATAGTGAACAACTGAGAGCGAAACATTTGTATCATCCAAATGAAAGACACAAAGACGATCGTTATTGCGGCCTGGCTGCAACCATGCTAAGTTTCTTTCCTGAGCAAGGGATGACTGGCCACTGGGGACAGGGCTAGAAACCAGGTAGTAACAGGTGCCTTGAACTTATATTTCATGAACCCATTTTGCTCCTTTCAGGGTCAAGTGAAACCCAGTGGTCCGGCTGGAAGTGACTGGTCTAAGGTCGCTCAGGCAAAGCCAGGAAGGAAAAGCTGATCTCCCGCATCCCAGCTGGGGGTGAGAGCCTCAGAACCAGCCTCCTCTTACCACGGGATTTGGCCCTAAACTTCCCTGCCATTGCTACCACCGCTGCAGCTCCCGCTAAGGCAGCAATGGTGGAAGCCCTAGTGTAGACAAGACTCTGGTGGCTGCCTGCATCTTTACTATCATGTGGCCAAATGCTGTTAAAGTGGCACGACCCCCGGGTGTGGGTGCAGTGCAAATGTGTTCACGCTGGCCTGGCTATTCCTGAGCTCGAAGGAGAATAAGCTATCGCAGGAAAAGACACACCTTTATACCAGTAGAACGGCAGCCGTGCTAGGGGCTGTACTGGCATAACTATCTTGGTAAAAAGTCACACTCAGCCTATCTATCCCAGGGCAAACAGTGTCTGTAGGGCCGGGCTAGGGGCCAGGGTCAGGAAGCTGCCCCCTTATTGCAATCTGGCTCCTCAGTTTTTCCTCCGCTCGCCTGAGTTATCTGAGCGCTCTCACTCCCATGGAGTCACACCGTACCCTGCGCCCCGCCCACAGGGCTGGAGACAAAGGGAGGTTAGAGAAGGGAAGGAGAAAGAGCCATGAAACCCCGAGGAGGAAGGAGACACAAACAGCAGGTGGAGGGAGCCAAGGGCCCTGTTCCTGTTTCAAGGCCAATTGTGTTCTTCAGTTCCCGTCCAGAGGGGCCGGGGCAGCACCCACAGTTCAAGAATGAGGAAAACCACAAACCACACAGCTCGGCTCTGCCGGAGGGGCTGGCATCCCAGCTGCAGCTCCAGGGGCCTCGCAGGGTTAATTAATACAGCGAAAGATTCAAACCCAGGGCCTGCTCCACTGGCTTCTACCAGCAATACCTGGGGACAATTGGCACTGTAGGGTCCTGCCTTTATCTGGGAAACTGCATTGCACTGGTGCAAAGATCTGCACTGGGATTTTCAAAGCATTGGCTGGAGCTGGGCACCAAACTCTCATGACTCCTAACACAGTGAAAAGCACCAATGAAAAGCAAGGCTTACGCTGGTACGGTGCACACAGGGCCGGCTCCAGGCACCAGCTAAAGAAGCAGGTGCTTGGGGCGGCCAATACCAAGGGGCGGCAATCCAGCCGCTATTGGGGTGGCACGTCCACGTTTTCGGCGGCAATTCGGCGGCGAGTCCCTCAGTCCCTCTCGGAGTGAAGAACCTGCCGCTGAATTGCCGCCGAAGAGTGGAGCGGCGCGATCGCGCTGCCACAGCTTTTTTTTTTTTTTTTCGCTTGGGGCGGCAGAAAACCTGGAGCCGGCCCTGGGTGCACAGCAGCAAGTGCCCAGACCTGCTCTCCGTCCCCTCGTGCAGTCATCGACACCAGTGCCAGGGCGTATAAAACCCACCCTGGCAGAATGGTGGTGGCTCATGGTGTTGCTGCACACGATTAAACAGCTGCTGCTTTTCGCCTCAGAGGTGGCTGCATTTCAGCGGTGGGTGAAGTCATCCCTTGAGATAGAGCGGACAATCCAGAAAGGTACGTTGGTATCAATCCGGATGAAAGGGACAATAACGATCGTTATTGCTGCCTAGCTGTAACCATGCTAAGTTCTTTTCCTCAGAACTGGCCACTGGAGGCGGGGCTAGAAATCAGGTGATAACAAAACTAAGTTTCGCCAGAAAATGCCCATTCACTGAACTGATTCTATTGCAGACTCAACAAAACTTTCACAGACCCACAGGCAGGTCTCCCATGTGTTCCAGGGTCTGCAGCACCACAGCAGGGAGCCTGCCAGTCCCTGGAGTCCTGGCTCCAGCTGGGTCCCTTGGGGCTGCTAGGCTGGGGCAGACGTGCCAGGCAGACTGCCCCAGAGCCAGGCACCCCAGTGCTTCCAGGATCCAGGGTTCTGGGGCAACCCTGCCATGCTGGGCTTTCAGGCTCCTGGCTGGGAGCCCCAACTGTAACGGGCTTGGCTCCTGATTCTGCAGCAGGGACCCTGAAAGCACCAAGAAGAACCCTGACCGGAGCTCTCTGGTCTGCGGTGCTGGGGCAGCTCTGCGGGGGACACCAGGGCTTCCAGGCTGCCCCAGGAGTCAAAACCCTGCTGTTCATGACCCCGGGGCTGGGCTGTTTCAGTGCTGCAGACCCTGTTAGCCCCTGCAGTTGCTGAGTGGAACTGACTTTCTTGTCAGTTTCATGGCTACTGTTCCAAGATCCTCCACTTCACTCAGCAGCTGCCTGTCCCGGGGAGCAGATTTAACCCTGGCAACATCACATGGCATTTCCCGAATGAATTTCTGGGGCATTTCTCCTTTTGATGAGAAAACCTGACCTGAACCAAGTTTTTTTCTTCTTCGCATTTTTTGGTTTGGGCCCTAAACCAAGAAAATCCATTATTCACTCAGCTCTCATCCAGGTGCCTCTAACCTGTGTTTCATCACCCCCTGCATCAATGGGAGTGGAGAGCAGAATCCTTCCCCCTTCTGTGCGCTTAGTTGACATAAGCACTAGTCTGAAATGGGCCAGCTCCTCCCCTGGTGTAAATCAGCACAGGCCCATCGGGCCTGACCCCCAAGACCCCCTTCGTTACACCCGTCTGGCAGGATCGAGGGGCCTTAGTGTGAATGACAATCAGACCCGGTGATCTCAGTGAATTTAGGCTGAAATACTCCACCGGGGGATCTGGCTCACCGTGTAAAATAACATTAAATATCCGCCCAAGACACAGGGCAGCGAGCAATCGAGTGTTTTCCTTTGGCAGGTGTTCTCAGTGCAGGCACCAGCACTCAGATGGCAGCCGCACAGGAAGGCAGAACTCATGTGGGAAGTGGCCTAGAACAGTGAGACCGTATGTGGGGGAAGGGGAATCTTGGGGCAAGGAAGGGAACTTGGATCCTGACCGAGGCGCAGTCCTGTGGCCGGAGAGGGTCGATAAATGGCCCAGACAAAACAAGGGGATGTTGCCCCTTGGCCGAACCCCAGAGCGCTCTAGCCACTTAACCCCAGCCGGACTGTCCCAACCGACTTTGCACGGGTGGCAATCGGAGCTGGGAGAATAATTGATGTTTTGGTTCACTGGGAGTTCAAACATAAATAATACATCAGTTGGGTCAAACCGAATTTGAAAATTCAGAAACATTTTGGTGAATTGTGACAGTTCATTTAAGGGGGAAGAAAATGTTTTGTCCGGCCTGAAACATTTAGTTTGGGGGCATTTCTTAGGGGTTAGATTCACAGAAAGGGGAGGAGGACCCAGCCTCCCTTAGAGGCCTCAGCTGACCTGGGGGAGACCCAGCTTCATTCCCCCCCTCTGCCCAATGTGGAGAATGGATTGGAACTTGGGTCTCATACATTATACAAAGGGGCCCCAGCCAGTCTTTCTGGCCAATTCTGCCCCAGGGTGTTATGGGCTGGGTGAAAACTTGTTCTGGGTTGAGTTAAAACCTCTTTAAACTGATGTGTGAACTAGTCCCCCATTCCAGCCAGTTGTAAGAGCGAGTTAAGGGCCCACCCCTCAAACTAAGGCTAATAGAGTCTGCTCAGAAACTAGCCCTGGTGGGGTGGAGGGGGATTCGGTTAGTTATTGTGGCCGGGGGGTGGGGGGCAGTGACAGAGGAAGAGACCACACAGAAATTGAGAACAGACTGAAGGAAGGAGCAGCTGCAAGTGTGGGGCTGGCCCTGGAAGAAAGGTTTTTCGGGCGGGGTGCAGGCTGATAAGGGCGCTCTTGGTGCTGGGAGCAAACGATGCTGGTTCCTGCCTCTGTGTTCAGAGGCACGGGGCTTGCTACATTCTTTGCAAAGACACAAAATGGCATCAGGGGGCTTGTCTACCCTTAAATAGGTGACCAGATGTCCCATTTTTAAAGGGACAGTCCCATTTTTGCAGACTTTTTCTTACATAGGCGCCTATTACTTCCCACCCTCTGTCCCGTTTTTTTCACGGTTGCTATCTGATAACCCTACCCTTAAAACGCAGCAGCGGCACTGCTGTCAGTGACGACACTGTCTACGACATTGACGGGAGGGTTTCTCCTGTCGCCATAGGAATTCGCCTCCCCGAGAGGCCGTAGCTAGGTGGATGGGAGAATTCTCCAATTGACTTAGTGCTGTCTGCACCGGGGGTAGGTCAGTTTAACTGTGTCACTCGGGGGGGGGTAGACCAGGCCAGAAACATACCTGACTGCCCCCAATTTCTGCTCCCAGCTGGACTGCCCCCCAAACCTTGACTAGCCACTCAGGGCAAAAAGGGGTAGCAGTATAAATATTTAGTCAGTGGAGCAGGGACGTAAGTATCCTACCCGAGCACTGTAACCACTAGGCTGCAGAATTGTTCTCTCGGTCGCTTGCTGGACAAATGACTGTTTAATGATTACAGGCAGTGGAATAGCTTCACCAGGAGAGTTCGAGAGAGATCCCCTAGGTCAGAGCCCTCAGCTGTATTGCAGGAGAGTGGAGCTCAGATACCGTCTCCACGCCAGCTCGCGCGAGGCCATTCCAGGCCAGTCTTCCCCAGCCCAAATGAGTGCTAGCGGCTGGGCACGTGGCTTATCCAGGCAGAGGCATCTTGTCATCCTCCAGCCGTTCGGTGAATGGTGCTTCAGTCCTTTAAAAAAAAAAAAAAACTTTTTCTGGCTGAAACTATTCGGCAAATGGGTGTTGTGGTGAAGTTACTGTTTGCCCAGCTGTGGTGGGGACAGAAGGTGCAGGGCAATAGCAAATCGGGCCCGTAGGGGAGTGCATTACCCCCACTGAATGTGAGCGGCGGGAGAATCCTGCTATTAAAGGATCTATCCCTACGAGGGGTGCCAGTCCCACAGCAGAGCGGAGCTGCATAAATTGCGGTTTTCCTCATTCCTGCAGCTGTAGCTCTCTGTTTTCCTTAACTGTCACTGTACCAGGAACCTAAGTACTTAATTATCCTTGAAACAGGAACGGGCCCCTTGGCTGCCCGCTCTCTTCTCCTTCCTTCTCTGGGTTTCATTCCTCTTTCTCCAGCTCTTTTCTATCCTCCCTTTGTCCTCGCAGCCCATCCTGCGCGTCTTTCTCAATTCCACCTCGCCTCACCCCTTGGCTCCTGGGATTCCCATGGGTTTGCAGGCTGCCTCGCACCCATGGCCTTGAGCACCAGTTACGCCTCCAGTGCCGGCTTTCACTGAGCGAGAGGGCAGTCAGCCATCAGACCTGAAGTAGTAGAGGTACAAAATCCTCTTCCGAGCCAGGCTTATCCTGCGCCTAAGGAATGGTGCTGGGACTCAAAAAACTGGGTTCTGATCTGCCCTGCTGTGTGTTCTCATGTGCCTCAGTCTTCCCATCTGTAAAATGGGGGCAGCACATGCTACTTGCTTGGAGCTCTCTGGATAAAAAGTGCTATGTAGGAGCTGGGCAGTGCTGTGCAGGCCCACAGAAGATGTAGATGTCCCTGGCCTGGTCTGAGCTAAATAAACAAGATGTTGAAGGAAGGTGTTTTATCCCAGCACAACAGCGGAGGCCCAAAGAGATTCCAGATGTATCTATACACAGTTTATTTGTGCCGATTTAATTTTGTCTCCAGCCGTACACACTAAAACGATCCAGGTGCCTTTACACCAGTCTAACTACGTCCACATAGGATGGTGGGGATCTAACTACACCGGTTGCTAAACTGACAGGTTTGCCTCAGGTCACACAGGGAGCCGGTAGCAAAGCAGGGAGTCAAGTCCAGCTCTCCCCTGACTGCCAGCCCATGTGCTACAGCCAGACACCCCGCTTTCCTCTCTGAACCGGAGACACAGATGTGATCAGGCTAAGCGCCCGCTAACGTCATTGAACGAAACGTCTGACGCGAGTCTCCCTGCAGAAGAGTTAAGCTCCTAGGGTGAATCCCCCCTGCCGGGGGAGGGCAATATTATTGCTCTCCTTTTACAGATGGGGAAACTGAGGCACGGAGAGGGGCAGTGGCATGTCCAAGGTCACACAGCGAGGACAGCCCCACTCCAGAGCAGAGGGGCCGGCATGAAGCCTGCACACCATTTAAATCCCTCTTAAGCCCTTGTGCTGACCTTCTGCGCGGGGTCGAGGGGGAATTACATCCTATGGCCGTTGCAAGAGCTGTGCCTGCTGTCCTGGCAGATTTGGGGTGACGACTCAGGGCCCACAATACTGCGCCCTCGGAAAGCAGAGGTGAAATCTCAGGGGCAGGACCCAGGGGCGGGGCCGGGGGAAGAGGGTGCTATGCCCCTGCCTGGAGGGCTGCTGTGGAGCCTGCAGGGTCGGGGCATGAACAAGCTGGAAATCGCTCACACACACACACACCCCGCCACTCCAGAGCTGAGCTGAGGGGCAGAGAGGCTTCCCCGTGCCAGCGCTGTGCGAGGCTTTGGTGCACGCAGGGCTTGGCTTCTTCTGGCCAGTGCCCTTGGCTGGAGGGTCTTGGGCTTTCCCGGGGCGTCGGCCCAGTCAGAGGCAGTGGGGGAAGGAAGGAGCTGCCGGCCAGGCTGCCGGTGAGCTGAGCGCTCCGACGAGGGGCTGGTTCTCTGCACAGCGCTGGAAGCGGGATGCACCCCGCCGGGGGGATATGGAGGAGCAGCAGGGCTGGGGGGAGGGGGTGAAGGGGCAAAGCAGGGAGAGGACAGGGAGAGGAGGAGCATGTAAAGGGCTGATGGGTGGGCAGCAGAGGCGACACGTAACCAACCACCGTCTGGCGCCTGCCCGCATACACCAGCCACCGCAGCTCACAGCGCGCAGCCAGCACTGGCCAGAAACGGGATGCGGGGCAGGGCCCTGCTGGCCGAGAGTCGGCACACAGCGGGGCTGTGCTGATGGACCAGCACGGGGAGTGGCCAGCCCCACGCTCTGCAGCTTTGTCCCCACACCAGCCTTGCACACCCACCCCCATCGTCAGCCACTGGACTCCCCCCAACACTCACCGCTGGTGGACAGGCAGCTGGCAAGCAGGGATCCAGCCAGCAGATGGGGGGGGACAGAAAATATGGGACAATTTACCCATTTTAAAGAAAAAGTTGGGACACCCGCAGGAGGGCTTAAATATGGGACTGTCCCTTTAAAAACGGGATGTCTGGTCACCCTAGCGGCTGATGTATGGGAGTAGTGGCTTTGAGTGGCAGTCCAAGCAGATGCCTCGAACCAAAGGCTTTAATGTTTGAGATCGTCATTTCTTGGGGCAGGGACTGTCTCTCTGTTCTGTGTTTATACAACACCTAGCACACTGGGGTCCCGGTCTAAGAAGAGGGCTCCTAGGTGTTACCATAATACACCTAATAAATAATGTACAGCACCTAGCACCATGAGGTCCTGGTCCATAACTGGAGCTCCTGGGCGTTACCATAATAACTCTATAATAATTAATAATAATTAAGGGGATGAGAGTGACACCCAGGCCTTGTCTGTACTAGGGAATGGAACCACATCTCAGTGGACCAGTCAGCTAGACCTGATTTAAGCACAAATGACTCCGCTCACCCGCCCTGCCCAGGCAGATCTGTGTCCTGAGGTTTGCCATGCACTCATGCTAAAAGGTTTCAGTAGTGATGCATTGTAGCCAATGAGGTCATTTTATCATCCATGTATTAGCGTGCTATGTGAGGTTCTGATCAACTTACATGCTATGTCAAATATATTCGTTACATTTGAACCCAACGGAGAGGTTCCAAGCGAACTAATCCTCCCATAACCACTGCTCAAGGAGTCTCATGTGGAGCAGTGGTCAAGGTAGAAGGCCGGCAGGATATGGCACAGCATTCTGGGTACTTATCCCATAATACCTGCAGGAAGATTCCGGGAGGTTCCAAATGGCCTTTAGGAGCCCGGCTTGCGGAGGAAGAGGTCAAACTCCCATGAACCCGCGCGGGAAACTCCCACAATCCCCCAATGTTCTGCGAGTCTCATTTGGCCATGTAACGTCCCTCTACAAGGGCATGCCCATTGTCAGTAAAGCTGACCAGGAATATGGTGCCCAATAAGGAGGCAACGTGGCCTGGTGGGTAAGCATTAGGCTGGTGCTCCAGATACTTGTCTTCTATTCCCAGAGCTGCTGTCCGACCTTCAGCTAGATACATTCCCTTCCCACCCGCTGGGTGTCCGGTTTATTTAGACTGTAAGCTCTTTGGGGCAGGGATGTTTGCACAGCGCGACAGGCCCTCCATTGTAGGATCCAATGTACTAGAAATAACAGCAATCCTGGGTCTGGGCCTTTGCATCTTTCTTTCTACAAGGAAACACGCTGCGGCTACAGCCCAGCCTTTTTCTAACTGCTCGGAAGCCAGAGCGAGATGGTGCGCTCAGCTACTGTGACCCGAGTTGGCCTCTTGGTAGCTCTTCCCCTCCCGGCTCCAGTGTTTTGCAACAGGTCACCTGGACTCCCCACAGCAGACAGCCAAGAGAAACGCCAGAGAAATTTTCTGAATCATTATTTCCAATTAATCGTCATTTAATTAGCCCACAATGGGATCTTTCCGAAAGATCAATTTCACCCGCAAACCCATTCAGCAAAGATCAATTTGTTCACAGGCTTCCAATTCATTAACAATTACCTTTGGAGTTGACTGGGCTAGCCCAAGAGAGCGGTGTGACTACAGGCGTGTCTACACTACAGCCATTGCAGCACACGGCTACGGCACTGCGGCTGTACAGAGCCGTAGCATAGAAACTTACTACGGTGACCGAAGGGGTTTTCCCGTTGATGTAGATAATCCACCTCCCTGATTCTTCCACTGACCTAGGTAGGTCTATGTGGGTTTAACTATGGCACTCAGGGGTGGGAATTTTTCCCATCCCTGAGCGATGTAGCTAGGTCAATCCAAATGTTAAGTGTAGACCAGACCTGAGAGTCAGGACTCCTGGGTTCTTTTCCAGGCTCTGCCACTGACTCGTCAAGTGACCTTAGGCAAGTCACTGCCCGCTCTGTGCCTCAGTTTCCCCATCTGTACAATGAAAGTAATAATACCTGCCTCACAGGAGGGCTTGCAGGGATTAATGAGTGAGTGCTTCTAATGTGCGTTGAGATCCTCAGATGTAAGGGGCTAAGTCAGTGCATGTATAAAAGAGCATGGGCTTTTCCGGCTACTGTTGTGGTGTATTGAAAACTGTGTTAAAATTATGATCGGTCACTTTAAATCCTGAGGGGGGGGCTTCATAGGGAAGCAAGCATGTGATTGGAGTGGGTCAGCATCCAGACAGCATAGAGGAAGGTGTGGGGACTTGTTCCTCTCTGTTATAGGGAACAGCATGGGTGGTGGGTACCATAGGCCAGGGGAGGCCAAGCCTCCCCTAACCCAGGCCGTGGCCCCGCCCATATTCTGCTGGGAGACCCGGCCCTCACTCCCCCTCTTCTCTGAAGCCAGTGGGGACTCAGCTCCAGCCGTTGGCCAGGACTGCTCAGGCCAGCCTGGGGATCTGACTGGCGCTGGGGCCAGCCAGCGGCCCAGTGCTCTGGGGGTTGGGCCGGCTGGCGGCTCAGGGTCTTCCAGCCACCGGCAGGCCAGGGCTCTGGTGGTGAAGGGGCCTTCAGGTGAAGGGGTGGGGCCAAAGGGGGCTTCACCCGCCGCCCATGGGGAGCAGCCTGTTTGTGACCGTTCTGAATTCTAAGCAATCAAGTTGTGTTACGTTGCCAACTTCCTGCAAGGTATGCTGTGAAACGTAACACCTGCTTCCCACGGCTGGCTGGGAATCCCAGCTGGGTTTTAAGCCCCAGCTCTGGCCTGTTATTCAATCGTCTGAGAAGGGCTAGCAGACCTTGGGAGGTAGAAAGCGAAAAAGAGGCTGCTGGGGGCAAAGCAGTTCTACTGCCCCCATAAATAGGTACTATTCACACCACCTTCTCTGTGTGGTATTGGACATGCTCACACAACCAATCAGGTTATGGGCCAAACTCACCTTTCCCCCAAGCTTTGCCTTTACAGTGCTACCCTCTGTGGCAGGCCGACACCGTCTCCTGATGTTGCCAAAAGCTCCAACTGGAGGCAGAGCCTCCTATGTATTGCACTTTGCCTAGGGAGAGAGGCACTCAGCTGTAAGCCCAGCCCCCTGTGGTCTAATCCACACCCTGGGCCATTCCTGGGCCCAAGTTCCTGTCTTGGGGATAACTCCCCAGGTCTCAGACAGAGCAGTGGCTCTTATTCCGCTGCCTTTTGGTAGAAACGCGCCAAACTGTTTGGCAGAAGCTAGGAATGGGTGACGGGGGATGGATCACTGGATGATTCCCTGTTCTGTTCATTCCCTCTGAAGCACCTGCCATTGGCCATTGTCGGGAGACAGGACACTGGACTAGATGGACCTTTGGTCCAACCCAGTATGGCCGTTCTTATGTTCTTAAACTGGGTGCTTCTGCGGCTCACTCCCTAGCAGCATCTAGACGTTTGTGACTCTACTTCGGCTTCTACACTAAGAGATTTGGTACTTTGCGTCCAGTAGCGGCAGCGGTCCCAGGTTCAGGGGGCCATTGGGCGGTGGCGCAGTCTGGCCCGTAATCTGCACCGAAGCCAGGAAGCAAAACCAAGAATCTCAACACTTGCTGCTCAACAAATGCTTGTGTAACGAGCTGGCAGAGTGAGAGCTTTGCCTCCCTGTCTGGGCTGGTCCACATTCACGCTAACCGCACGCTTCCCCTAGTGCTGATTACTCCCACCGGGGATGAGCGCTGTGCTGTGAATTGGGTGGTTCTGGGTTCAGATCGGCTGATGGCAAGAAAAGGTGCTTGTATGTTTAACTGTTGGTGTAAGATCCCTGGAGTCATTGTGGGATTGGCCCTTCTAATCTCTGGATGCTGGTTAATGGGAACTGTCTCTTTAAGAACAGGATGGGGCGTGTGACTGGTATGGAGGTTTTCCCTGAGCGAGAGTGGGGCTCCCTGCCCATGGGGGGAAGGGGGGAGGGCAGCCCAGGAAAGAGAGGACTTGATTTAACCAAGGAATCTTTAACCAAGTTCCTCCCACTCCCACCCCCGCCCCAAGCACAAATCAGAGCAGGGCCCCCTCGCTATCCAAGTGCTGATCAGAACTCCCAGCCCTTTGACTGATTCGGAGTGAGATTCTTTGGCCTAGGTAATACAGGGGGTCAGACTAGAGGGTCCGAATGGCTTAGGCGCCAACTCCGTGGGTGCTCCAGGGCTCAAGTACCCATGGAAAAAAAGAGTTGGTGCTCAGCACCCACCAGCCAGAGCTGTCCTGCAAGGCTGCCGAGCAGCTATTTGGCGGCCGGGGGAAGCGCTTGGGGGAGGGCGGAGAGTAGGCAGGGGGCCTTGGGGAAGGGTTGGAGCAGGGCGGGAAGAGGCAGAGGGAGGGCGGGGCCTCAGGAGAGGAGGCGGGGCAGGGGCGGGGCCTCGAGGCAGGGCAGGGGTGAAGCACCCCAGGGAAAAATAAAACTCAGCGCCTATGCAGAATGGGCCCTTCTGACCTTAAACCCCCACGGACCTCGTTCCTCTCCCTGGGGGCCGTCATTTACCCCAGTGCCATGTGAGTGTGAGATGGTACCAGGTCAGAACAGAGGGCCTGATCCTCGTTCCACTAATGCCGCTCTGGCAGCGTAAAGGGGGCGTCCGTGGCCATCCCACGATGTTGCCAGATTCCACAACTTTATCACACGTCTTGCAATACTGGATGTTGTACGTAAAGCCCCAGCTCCTGGAGTCAAGGCATGATGGGAGAATCTCAGCTGTCTCTTTTTTTTTTTTTTTCTTTCTTTTTTTAAAGTAAGTCTCTAGCCCTGCTGGCTGCAGAAAAGAGCCGAAGAACGTGACCCTAGAGGCTCAGAAACCAGAGACCCAATGGATCGAACCCAACATGTTTTCTTTAAAAAAAAGGAATAAATACAAATCTCAAGCCAATCTCATGATTTTGGCGTGTTTGGGGCTGTCACGGCGGATCATACCCACGTTAAGGCCCCTTTGTGCTTCCAGAGCGATGCCAAGGTGTACATAAGACGCAGGCAGGTGGCGTTTTGGATCACTGCGCCCTGGTATAAACAGCTGTGCAAGATGCCAGGGCAGGGGAGAGCCAGGCCCTGTGAATGATTCCCAGCCTGTCCTGCCCGCCTTCCCCCCATGCCTGCCGTCCGGAACCTGCCACCAATCTGGGGATGCTCACCCAGGTGGCTGCCTGGGTGTAACTGACCTGGTGCTAAGCCCCAAGGTGATGCCCCACATTACGCCGGTGCTGCAGGGCCTTGGTACTGTGTTAACTGACACCGGTGCGAACAGACAGGGCCTAGCACTGGGACCTGCTAAGCCTGGCTTCCTGCGCCCTTTAAATCCACAAAGCTCTCCGGGGACTGGGGACTGGTGAAATCCTGTGCTGTTCTCCATCCCCCCCTCTCCCTGGGAGTGGTAATGTGACCCTATCTGAGTGAGGGATTGATTTCCACCTCATTAACTTTCCTCTCAAACTTTCACTCTCCATCCTCCCTCTCCTGCTCCTTGCCTCCCACCTTTCACTGCCAGTTCTTTTTCTTTCTTTCTTTCTTTCTTTCTTTCTTTCTTTCTTTCTTTCTTTCTTTCCCTTTTTCTTTCACGCTCCCCAGCTCCTCCCACCCCCCTGGGCCCCTCCAATCAGTGCCAGCCCCATCCTTCTGTGATAGGGCCCTCGGGGCTGTCAATCAATTCCCTTTGCCGCCCCCTCCTTTTAAAAAATAATCCTTTCATTCAATTGAACTTGGACAAAGTTTTGTAAGAGGGGAAGAAAAAAAAAAGGAGGCGTGAAATAGATGGGAGACCAGGGCTTTTCAGAGTCTCTTATCTGATTGTGGAAACAGCGCTTAAGAGCCCTTGCCCCCGCGCCACTGCAGCTGAACCTTGGCACTTTAGGGCACCAACTTTACCCGGTTCGGCTCGCAGCGTGAGAAAGTTTTGCACACCACTGCTCCGACCGGGCGAAGGGGGATCGGGTCGTTTTCATCTCAGGTTCCACCACCAGTCCAGCCAACGTGGACCCAGCCTGCGAACTGTCCCTCTTCCTCGGGGCTCAAGGTAAGGATAGGATCCATTCCTAACTGGGGTGAAGGCGGAGCAGGGGATGGTTCTGCGTTGCGCTCTGATTTGATGTCCTGGGTGCTTCTGCTCAGCTGGTGTTACCCTGCCTCTCGCCCTAACCCTGCACAGAAATCTCTTAAACTGACTTGGATGCCAGTCAGATGCCAAGATGATGGTGGGCAGAGAGAGAGAAAGAGACGGGCTGATTCTGATTGTGCTTATGCTGGTTTTACACTGAGGTGCATTTCCCTGGGTTCTATCCGGCTTTATACCGGGGTAAATGAAAGCAGGATCAGGGCCAGGGAGAGAGGGAGGGGTAGAGGGATATAAGAGAGAATAGAGCAAAACCTGTAGAGAGAATCAAACTTTTCTTGGACGTGCAGGCAAAGAGTGGAAAGTCTCATATTCACGACAAAAATCTCCTGTAAATCAATATCTCTTTGGGATCCCACCAGACAGCCCTCCCAGACTGCCCTCTGCCAGCCTGGCATTCCGCACCGCTGGAACGGGATCCGTCCCCTGCCCGTATGGCCGACCCCAGCGCGGCCTCCTTGTCGGGCTGGGATTCCTTTCGCAGCAGGGAGCGGGCGCTGATTGATGAGTAGGTGCCACCACAGCCGGGGGAGGAGGGGGGGGGAGATCGGGTCCTGCAGCTCGGAATTCGCAGAACCCGCCACCTGGAGCCTGCTCTGTTTCTGCCCACACTGGAGCCCAAAGCCCCTGGGCTCCCCCTATCACCGCCTTCACTCGCAGCCCCTTCCCCTCTCTTTGCATCTGACGTGGGCCCAGCAGCTGGAGACAGGCAACTAGAAAACCGCTGCCCTCATTACCCAGCCCTGCCTGCGTCGCGATGGCTACAGGGCCAAGTGCCTGCCCTCGTCCCTCAGGGTGATGGAGTGACAAGCGCAGGGTTGGGCCCGTGATTCGTTAATGATGCCGTTAAATTTCCTCCAGGCTCCCAACAACTGGCTCGATCCAGCTGGTAACGGCACAATTATTAGGGGACCCCAGCCAAGAGCAGGGGCTCCCTCAGGTACTGCACAGTCACCTCATGAGAGAGGGACCCCAAAACGCCCACAACCCACTGGCAGAGGAGAGATTATTTTCCCCACTTGACAGTTGATTGGGAGAGATTAAGGAAAGGGCTGACCAGGGAACCTGTGGCAAAGCCAGGAACTGAACCCAGCTCTCTAGACTCCCTGCTCGGCACTTATACTACAAAAGCATCCGCCCTCTCCTTGTTCAGGTAGAAACCCCACCTGCTCTACCTCCCCAAGGCATGGATGCTTGGGGGAGTCAGATAATCTGTTATGTGCCAGGAGATCCGAATTGCTCAGAAACAGGTGCACAGCTGCCGATTGCCCATCCTGCCTGGGTTGAAAAGATGGAGAGGGGGCAGAAAATGGCCATGCAAACCATTTGAAAATCCCTTCTCATGAGAGCCGTACAGCGCTTCGGTTGTTTAGCTGATCAAAGAGAAGGTGGAGAGGTGACTTGATTACACGGTTGGACTGCTTTCCCGTGGAGAGAATAATGGGTGCTAATGGGATCTTTGATCGAGGAGAGAAAGGCCGAATCAGAGCCAGTGGTTGGCAGCTGAAGCCGGATAAATACCAGTTAGAAATTAGGCCCAAATTTCTAGCCGGGAGGGTGGTTCTGCCTTGGGACGAACTCCAAGGGAAATGGGGATGCTGTGTCTCTTGATATCTTCAAACCAAGCCTGGCTGCCTTTCTGGAGGAGATACTTTAGCCAGACACAAGGTACTGGGCAAAATGCAGGGGGAACTGGGTGAAAGTTCCTGGCCTGTGATATGCAGGGGGCCAGACTAGATGATCTAATGGTCCCTTCCGGCTTTAAATTCTACATATCTATGACCCCATCATGCTGGGAGGCATTATACAGACATACCAGCCCCACCGTGCTCATTTCTAAAAGGGCCGGGCTGCAGCGCGAATGGTTTCTCTTGAGATAACCGCCCAGGTGAAAGGTGGTTTATAAACCCACATTGGGACTTTATTGTGGACAGCGGCTCCCCTGCAGGGTCTGCTTCCTGTCTCCAGAGCCCTGGATGAGGTGAGGCAGTTCCAGCGCCTTGATTGTTTTATTAGCACTGGGTGAGAAGTACAGCGCCAGGTCTGGGTCCTAGCTGCTCTTTGCTTCCTCTGGTTCCTATGCGCTAGTCATTCATGCCAATGGGATTTTGTTTGAACCCAGGGCTGGGGACTGGGTATCCTAGTCCCAGATGCCTGTATTCCCTGTGAAACAGGGGTAGATGTGAGCAAATCAGAGACTCCCCTGCTCATTATTCCGCCAGGAGTCTTCAGTCCCAGAAGGAGGAAGGATGGTCAGTGGTTCAGGCACTAGGTGATAACTCAGGTTTCCTCTGGCTCCCTGTGTGAGCCTGGGCCAGTTAATTCTCAACAACTGTGGCCAGATTTTTAGATGCAGCACGGTGGGTGCTAAGCACATACAAGGAGCTGTTGCTGACTCTGGCCAGGGCCAGTGTAACCACTAGGCGAACTAGGGCACCAAGAATGGGGGGCCCCAAAAAACGGTGCCCCCAATTTTTTTTTACACTATTGTTTAGGGGCAAGTACCTGTCAGTCTCCAGTGCTCGGGCCGCGCCAGCAGCCTCTTCACCTTGGAGTCTCCCCTGCTTGCCCAGGGGCCACTTCTCTCAGGCTCCCCGGCCTTGGCTGCCCAAGAGCATGCGGGCGGGTGGCGCCACCGCAGAGGAGACGCAAGGGTCCAGGCTTGGCTGGGGCCCCGCACCTGCCGGCCGAGAGCAGCAGGGGCAAGCGGGGAGCGTAGCCTTCCATGGGGCAGGAGAGGCTGCGGAGGAGTGGCCCCTGGGCAAGCGGGGGAGACTCCGAGGGGAAGAGGCTGCTGGAGCGGCCCGAGCGCTGGAGACTGACAGGTACCTGCTCCTGCCCCATGCCGGCACCACCTGCCCCCCAGCCCAGTGAGTGTTACCTCCCCCACCAGCCTCAGTACTGCCCCATACTGTCAGCCACCCCAAGCTCACTGTGACACCAACACCCCTTGGCAAAGGGTCCCCAATCTTCACAAACAGCTGTCACCACAGGCCTGACAAACTCACTGCACCCCACACATGTCTTACAGGGCACTTCCCCACAAAGAAGAACGTGGAAGGGATCTACACAAGGCTGGTAACTTGTCAAGAGTGAGAATCTTTGTGAGATGTGTGCATGGGTAATATTGAAGGAATAATGTATTTACCTTAAAAGTCTGATTTATAGACTTGGAGTAGAAATTAGTCACAGGGGGAAAATGTCCCTTTGGGGCAAAGGAGATTTGTCACCCTGCTTAACCTGGCTGGTGATGCAATGCAAGGCTCAATTGTTTGGCTTTGAATTGGACACTATCAGAGGCAATGGCAAACAACTGAAATGCCTTAAAGGTAAAAAAGAAACATTACAAAGCCCTTACGCATTCTGACAGGCTGTTTATAATGCTAAGTTTACTAGTTTTCGGAGGTTGTCAGGGGAGGGGGAAGGAGGGGGGGGCACAAGGTGGAAGTTTCGCCTAGGGCACAGGCCCTGACTCTGGCGATTTTATCCCAAGTCTCACGATTACTCGCTGCTTTTCTTCAAGCCCCAGCTCCTGGAGTCAGGTGATGACACGAGCCTCTCAGCTGTCATTCGGTGTTAAAGTCTCTAGCTCTCATGGTTGGGGAGAAAAGCTGAACATTGCAGCCCTGAAAGGCTTACAACCCAGAAGGCAAAGAAACAGAACCCCCAATGTATTATTATTATTTTTTATTCTCATAATTTTTAAGCCAATCTAGTGATTGGGGCCGGGGGCGGCTCATGATTTTTAAAGGCTTAGTGTTGACAAGATTGTAGCTGGGGGGTGCTGCTGAGCTCTTGAGAATCTGCTCCTCCATCCCTGTGTAAAAGGGGAATAACAATAACTATTTACTAATAATTAGTCATTAATAACCCTTCCCCTACCTCATGGGCAGCTTGTGAGGAAAAATCCTTAAACACTTGCCAGATGCCAAGCCCGGATGAAGTTATCTGGCCTTGGACCCCATGGCACTAGGCGCTGTACAAACCCAGAACAAAAAGACAGTCCCTGCCCCAAGGAGCTCCCAACCTAACTATAAGACAAGAGACAACAAATGGGTAGAGAAAGTGAGGGAATGGAGGCTATAGATGCCTAGCCACATCCAATCAAGTAGCACAAGCAACATCATGTGACTCAATGCACACCTAGTCAATTACTGGAGGGAAATTTACCCCCATATGCCCATAGACTGACCTTTCTTTGCATAAGCCGGGCATGGAGCACTTGTGAATCAAAGCATAAAAAAATCTGCATCTGTTTGGGATTCATTTGCAGGCAGAAAAAAAAAAAGAGGGAAACTCTGGGGTAAACGATTGACGACATATAGCCAAACTTGCTGGGAGAGGCCTTATTAGCGGTGTAATTCCTGTCGTATGCAGCATTAACAAAGCGCTGGGCATTCACCCAGCTCTGCCCAGGCTGCCCCCTGCCCCAAAGAGCTGAAAATCTCAGGGGCTGATCCCATGAAGTCTTACACACTGGAGTAACGAGTCACACTCAAGACCAGAAATAACAGGGTGTCAAGTAGACAAGAAAGAGAAACACAGAGCATGACATTAGTCCACTGGCTTGCAGACTTTTCCATGGCAGGACTCCTCCGGTACTCCCCCCTGCTGCACCCAGCTGGGATCTAGCAGGGACACCCCTCCCGTTTAGCAATTTGTGATGGGGAGGCTGGTCACCTCTGACACCTGCTCCCCGCCCCCCCCCCCCCCCCGGGCTGTGACACCCGCTTGAGAAGTCCTGCAGTGGTGGAGATTGTTAGTGGGGAGAAGGCAAGAAGGAGGGCAGCACAGAGTTAAATAAAAAAGGGGCAGGATGTGGTGGTGCGGGGGGAGATGCAAAGACAAGAGAGAAAGGGCGTTTGTGATACAGGTGTGTGATGGGAGGGAGTGTCGGAGCCTGCTCCGACTGAGAGAGAATGCAGAAGAGAGGGCTCTTGCCCCGACACAGTTCATACCCCATAACCATACAGGAGCAGCTATCTATCTATCTATCTATCTATCTATCTATCTATCTATCTATCCCCATACACCCCCCATCTATCTATCTATCTATCTACCTATCTACTGCACTTGAGCACCTCACACATCCTTAAAAAATCTTTTTTTTTTTCCAAGGCTGTAGAAAATCTTGTGTTATATTGGGTGTTGTGTGAGTGGGTGGGTGTTTTGTGTTGGAGAGGTTTGTTGTTTGAGTGTGTGTAAAACATATAAAGGGAAAGTGCAGTTGCAGAAATCAGTTTGCCTTTAGTTCTGAGCAGAGTAAGGCCTGTGGCCTCTTCTTTCCAGTGGCCATGAGTTCCACAGTCTCGCTCTAGCCCCTATGACCATTCTGCTTCCTGCGCTTATGAGCCCTCTCCTCCCCTTCCCCTCCCCGCCCCCCATTGCTTCCTGACTCCGTTGTACCATAGCTGTCATGGCAGGTCCTGGTTGTGGGCTGGGGTGTATTCTCGTTGGTCCCACAAAGGGCTCTGAAGAGCAGGACAGATTCGGCTGGACCCTGGGAGCCGGGGCAGAGAGGGCAGACCTGGCAGGACATGTTGCCGAGTAGAGGTGCTGTATCAGGGCATGTGGCCTCCTTGCCACCCCTAATAGCTGGAGGCCCGGCTCTGTGCTGGCTCCGAGCGGATCGTTGCTCTGGGCATCCTGTGTCTCTGTGTCCTTTGAGTTTTCACGGCCTTCCTCATGCCACTGGGCTGAGCTTTTCTTGTTTCCCGTGTTTGACAGAATCCCCATCCCAGCACCAAGAAAGGGCAGCATCCCCTTAGCCCTTGCAGCCCTTTGTCTGCAAAACCATCCCCAATAAGGGGGCAGCAAGGATGCAGGTGGAAGCAGCACACAGAGAACTGACAGGGAGTGCAGGGCAGCTCTTATGAGTGTGAGCTGGCTCCAAACAGACAGAAAGGAGCTCACTTCATCTCCCTGTGCCTCAGTTTGCCCATCTGTACAGCGGGGATAATGGCCCTGTGTTGACTCCCAGGGGGGCTGTGAGGGGGAATACAGGAAAGATTCTGAGGTGCCCAGACACTAGGGTGATGCAGGCCAGATAAGTATCATAGCCAGACAGACAAATTACTTGCATAGCTGCATATATGGCAGAGGCAAACACATCCACTGCCTTGAAGAGTTTATAGTGTAGACTGGGCAGGACAGGCACGTGGGAAGGACGTGGGGTTATGGATGGGGAAGAAGTGGTTATTATGGTCATTAGATTTGGCCCATAGAATCCCTAGCCCTCAGAGCACTTCCTGATACACATGGGGAAACTGAGGCCCAAAGCGGGGTGGGCCTTGCTCACATTCACACAAGAATCACACAAGGCCCGGTGGGTGAGGATGAGGTGCCTGAGCCAGCTGGGATCTAAGGCAAACAGCCAAGCTGGGGGGTGAAGGAAGGCCAGAGTGGGGTGGGAACGGGGCAGAGACACCAGCAAGGAGCAGTCAGTGACCAAGGGGCAGGCAGAGCCTTCAGCAGCCGCCAGCCGGGATGGGGAGCAAAGGGCCACTCTGTTGAGAAAGAAGCCAGATGACTCTGAAAGGTGTGGGCTACAGGATGAACGGGCAGGCTGAGGGATTAGGAGGCCAGGTAACTCAGTAAAGGCCTCATCTGTTTGTGCCTCCCTCCCCACCACGTGTGGCACAGCCCCCCGCCTGCAGGGCCCTCTTTGGCACGTCTCTCTGGTGAACCAACTGCAGATCACGATTGCCAAGGAAGCCAAGGGGTTTGGGTGGCCCTGACTGGGAAGCCCAGCTTGAGGGGCCTCGGGCCCGACCCTCCCTTGCCCTGCCCCTCAGCACGAGAGCTGGCACCCTCTCCCAGGGCAGCAGCAAACACGGGACTGCAGGACGCACCACTGCAATTTCTTAAAAGGCCAGACCCACTCAGCACCGGCAGCTCCCCTGGCGATCCACAGGGGGTTTATCTGACAGTCGTCCCACCAGAACAAAGCAGAATGCAACCCACCAACCAGAGACCTGTACCTAGGTCAAAGGACAGTCCTTGAAACTTGTAGACTCTCCTAGTGATGAAACCTACAGGAGTTTACAGAAATTACACAGGGCTTGGTGTATGCAGTGTTGTTGTAGCCGTGTCGGTTCCGGGATTTTAGAGACACCAGGTGGGAGAGGAAATGTCTTTTATTGGACCAGCTTCTGTTGGTGAGGAAGACGAGCTACCCAGAGGTCTTCTTCAGCGCTCGATAGAAATTACTCTCCAAATCACACTCACACCACTATAAAGTGGATGTCTGAGAGTGTCTGAGCCCATCTCTGCAGGGGTGTGAAAGGTTGTCCACAGGGCAGGGTGATGGAGAACCCGGCCCTGGAGATTTCAAGGCAGACATGTCTAAAACAGCCCCTAGCACTGAACAGGGCATTTTTTCTCCCTGCTCTAGAATTTCTCAAGTCAGTTTGAGAATTCTGCAGAAATTACAGTGAGTTTCCCTAGGACTGTTCCTGGAGGGAAGCGCGTGGTTTAGAAAAGCGTCTGTTCAATCGGACTTTTCGTATTTGCTCAGGATCTCGGCGCTACATTTTTCAAGTATATGAACTCAAGGAAGACCTTTAGCAGAAAGGAAAGCTGCCATTGTAGTTAAGGCACTAGTCTGGGACTCAGAGAATCTATGTTTAATTTTCAGCCCCCGCCTGAGCTAAGTCACATGGTCACCCCATGCCTCAGTTTCTCTTCTGTGAAGTGGGTGTAATACCCCTTCCTGGCTTGTCAATTTCAATCATGAACTTAGAGTGGCTCTTAGCATTTCCCATCCCTTTGCATGGGTTCAAATCGGAGCAGGACTGTTAGCTCCATGGGAGCAGAGTTGAGTTCTGCCGATGTCCCAAAGCCAAGCGTTTGATAAAGAGTTGAACTTTCATGGGTTTATCTGGGAAAAAATCCCTGGTTGTTTTGAGGTCGTCTCTTTCTGGGATTGCCTCCAGGGCTCCCACGTCACAGTGTGGAACGAGTCCTAGTCGTGTTTCACACCCCCTGCATGTGGGTGTAGATGGGGACGTCAGCTGCAGGGCAACAGAGAGTGAACGGGGGACAGTGACTCTTCCCTACCTCTCTGGACAGCACCCGTACATGAATGTTTCCAAAGGCTCCCACAGCATTGGCAACAGGGGCCGGTCCCAGCTGATAAGGCCCATTCTGGTCATCTCGTCCAACCTCCTGCAGAGTACAGGCCAAAGAACCTCCCCCAGGGATTCCTACAGCCCGGCGCTAACACGTGATGCAGAAATTGCTGGGTGAGGTTCTATGGCCAGAGAGAGTTAGAGGTGGGCGTGTACACGGAGAGAGAGAGAAAGAGAGAGGGGTGGATGGGGCTGTATAGATAGATAGATGGGGATGGATAGCTAGAGAGACAGATGAGTGTGTATAGGGATAGATAGATAGATAGATAGATAGATAGATAGATAGATAGAGGGGGTGTATGGGGATAGATAGATAGATAGATAGATAGATAGATAGATAGATAGATAGATAGATAGATAGATAGAGGGGGTGTATGGGGATAGATAGATAGATAGATAGATAGATAGATAGATAGATAGATAGATAGATAGATAGATAGAGGGGGTGTATGGGGATAGATAGATAGATAGATAGATAGATAGATAGATAGATAGATAGATAGATAGATAGATAGAGGGGGTGTATGGGGATAGATAGATAGATAGATAGATAGATAGATAGATAGATAGATAGATAGATAGATAGATAGAGGGGGTGTATGGGGATAGATAGATAGATANTAGATAGATGGGGGGGTATGGAGATAGATAGATAGATAGATAGATAGATAGATAGATAGATAGATAGATAGATAGATAGATAGATAGATAGATAGATAGAGGGGGGGTGTATGGGGATAGAGAGAGAGAGAGAGAGAGGGTTGTATGGTGATAGACAGGTAGATCCCACTCTTCAGAAGATTTCCATGACAGTTCAGCCTAAATTTCCCTTTGCTGACTTTCCTCCCAATGCTTCTGGCTGTAACTGCTGGGATCACACCTACCACTTCCTCCCCTCCTTGGTGTTTCCCCCTTGAGGCCCCGCTTTACTCCCCAAACAGATCCCCAGTGCGGCGTAAGTTCACCTCCGGCAGGGCGCCCTCTTTGCACTGTCAGGGCAGCAGTGTGTGTGTTAGGACACGGGGTTTGCAACAGTGCTGTCTCTAATACGCAGCTCACCTGCCCAAGGATTAGGAGTGGATTAGGGTCAGATCATGTTCTCTGGTTTGAGAGGAGTGGAAACCAAACCAAGAGCATAAATCAGCAGCCCCTGCTTCCAGCGATGGAGCGTGACAGCCTCTGAAAATAAACCCGCCAGGGGAAGCAGACGCCTGTGTAACCCAGTGTGTGACAGCCAGGTTCCCCTCCGGGCCGATCCACAGAGCATATGAATTGTTACAGCCACAAGCTACAGCAGCTTGGATCTTTAGTTCAAGTTATAGCAGCTCCTGCTTTTAGTCGTGTGGAACCCCACTTCAGTCCCCGGGGGGCCAACCGAGTTGGCAGCTGTCACATGCACTCAGGCTGCATTTTCAAGGGCTCAGCTCCTGTTTAAGAATCAGAGTTTTAAAAGTGCCTGATCCCCACCAACTCCCACTGTGAGGCTGAGGCCATAAAATGAACTGAACGCCGGCTGCGTGGGGGGATGTGGCACGAACCTTTGCCCCCATTTGTGGACTCCTTGCTTTTCAACGCCTTGGGTGTCCAGTTTGTTAGTGCACAGCCAGAAGCCCGGGCTCTTGAGGTCTGTCCCTGGGTCTCTCAGGGTGTGTCCTTGGACAAGTTACTTCCCCTCTCTGTGCCTTAGTTTTCCTCTTTGTAAAATAAGAATTACCTGGGTCATGGGAGGATTCAGCTGTGAATCGTAATAAACAAGTGTCTGTGGTTTGACATCCGCAGGTGGTGATGTAGAAGAGAGTAAAGTATTACTGTGATTGATTAGGCGCCCATATTGTGCTATAAATCAGTGCCTCTTACCGTCTCACACAACAGCGTCTGGTGCGCCGGCAACTCCTGAAAACAATCCTGAAAACAATCCAGACAAAGGACTGGAATTAGGTTAGCTGATTCTGTCACGTAAATGGAGTTGCGTCAGAAAGCTGATTGGCGATTCATGGCCAAACTACACCATCTCCAAGCAAACAGATCAATAAGCAAAGAGCAGGAAGCTAAAATACCGATTTACGTAAATATATTTTAGCCTATTATATCAACGAGCATGCTAGTTGTTATGGGGTTTTTCCATATACAAAGAGCAATTGGGATGGATGACTGACATACCAGGGATTGAACTGGGAATCTCTGGAGCTCAAAGCAAGAAATACCACAGCTCCTGGAGTCATGTGATTAGGTGACAATCTCAGTTTTCATTTAAAAAACTCCATAGTCTATTATTTTTTGAAAATCTCATGAATTTGAAGCCAATCTCATGATTTTGGGGGCCTGTCTCCGGATTTTTGATCCTGGCATTTTATACCCGCTTTGCACTGAGGTAGATGTCTGCTAAAGGTGGACAGCCATGGAGAACAAAACGTTTGAGATGTAAATAATCCTGACTCTCAAATCCACTACATGACCAAGTGTGGAAAAAATTCACTGGAAATAAACAAAGTGATGAATCATTGAAAGTTGCCTGGGGACCTTATGCAGGAGAAAATGTAATGAAAAAGGACATAAGAAGAATGGCCATACTGAGTCAGACCAAAGGTCCATCTAGCCCAGTATCCTGTCTTCCGACAATGACCAATGTCAGGTGCCCCAGTGGGAATGAACAGAACAGGTAATCATCAAGTGATCCATCCCCTGTCGCCCATTCCCAGCTTCTGGCAAACAAAGGCGAGGGACACCATCCCTGCCCATCTTGGCTAATAGCCATTGATGGACCTATCCTCCAGGAATTTATCTAGTTCTTTTTTGAACCCTGTTATAATCTTGGCCTTCACAACATCCTCTGGCAAGGAGTTCCACAGGTTGACTGAGCGTTGTGTGAAGAAATACTTCCTTTTGTTTGTTTTAAACCAGCAAGGGGTGGGGAGGAAATGGCATCGCTTTCCTGTTTTGCTTCTTCATGTTGAACAGTGCTGCCTGGCAGTGGGTTTTTTCCCCCAGAAGAAGTGTATTCTGCTTAGTTTGTGTGGGGGGGTCCCTCAGGACTCAGAAAGGATGTTCCAGTCCCAGGCTTCCTCCCCGGGGGTTATTGGAGACGCCACGCGTCTATGGGCGTCTTGCAAGAGGGGTTTCAATTCCTTGATTATCCCCACTCTGCCATAGGGCATTTCAGGCCTCGGTGACTCCTCATCCAGGGCCTTTCGCTCTGGCTCTGCTGGGCTGGGGGGCGGGGCTTTTGTGTTGCACAAATGAGTTTCACCCAATCTCCATTCTCCCCAGCTGAGCTCTGTGACAGGGTGGGAGTAGCCTATGGCTGGCACTCCCTAAACTTCCCTGCAGGGGCCTGACAGGGGAGATACTGATTAAGGACGGGGTGATTAACCAGTTAACAAAGGGATTCAGCTCATCAGCTGGGGGAAGCTCAGGAAGGGCAAAGACACCCAGGATCTCAAAGCAGTGAGATCTCTCCCCCACCTCTTGCCCTGCACCTAGTGCATAGGTAGAAGCTTGGGGAAAGCCTTCTGGGGGGACACAAACCTGTATAAGACACTGTAAGTAAAGCACAGGGTGTTGAACCTCCTGGGGAGCGTGTGAGGACTGTTTGTGGTCATTGGCGCTCTGCTTTCTGGTCTCTGGGGGTTCGGCACACAGCGGGGGGGACCACACACAATGGTCTAGTCCTGATTTTAATGCTTCTAAGCAGTGTGGTGAGGAGCTGATGGAGCCCACTCTGAAGCAGCACTGAGGTCTGCGCTGGCTGCCACAGACGGTCAGACGCAAGGTCAGGCTTGACAAAGCCCTGGCTGGGAAGATTTAGTTGGGGATTGGTCCTGCTTTGAGCAGGGGGTTGGAATAGATGACCTCCTGGGGTCCCTTCCAACCCTGATATTCTATGATTCTATGATTCTATGAAATGGGAGCGGGTTAAGAGAAGACCCACAGGAATTATACCAGGGTTGGAAAACCTGCCTCATAATAGAGGCTCCAGGAGCTCACTCTATTTAGTTCATCAAAGAGAAGGTTAAGGGGGGAATTGATCACGGTCTGTACGTAGCTTGGGGCAGAAATTTGATAATGGGCTCTTCAGTCCAGCAGACAAAGGGGAACAAGATCCAATGGCTGGAAGATGAAGACAGGCAAATTCAGGGTGAAAATAAGGTGTGAGTTTTTAGCAGTGAGAGTCATTCACCATTAGAACAATGTACCAAGGGCTGTGGGGGATTCTCCATCCCTGGCAATTTTTCAGTCAATATGGGATGTTTTTCTAAAAGTTCTTCTCCAGTTCAACCAGGAATTAATTCAGGGACATCCTATGGCCTGTGACATGCAGGAGGTCAGACTAGATGATCGCCTTCTAGCCGTAGAAGCCATGAATCTATAAACCCTGTTCCAGCCTCAACCTTGCCAATCTTGTACCTCATAGACTCAGACTTTATGGCCAGAAGAAAGCATTGTGATCATCTAGTCTGATCCCCCGCACATCTGAGGCTGTAGAACCTCACCCACTCCTGAAATAGACCCCTAACCTCTGGCTGAGTGACTGAAGTCCTCAAAACATGATTGAAAGACTCCAAGTTACAGAGAATCCATTTGCTCTAGTTTAAACCACCAAATAACCCATGCCCCATGCTGAGGAAGGCAAAAAAAACAAGAACCCAGGGTCTCTGCCAATCTGAGCAGGGGGAATATTCCTTCCTGACCCCAAATATGGCAATCAGTTAGACCCTGAGCATGTGGGCAAGATTCACCACAAAGACACCTGGGAAAGAATTCTCTGTAATAACTCAGAGCCCTCCCCATCTAGTGTCAGGCTGGAGACTCTTGCCTATATGCTCGGGGTCTTACTGATCGCCATATTTGGGGTCGGGAAGGAATTTTCCTCCAGGGCAGATTGGCTGAGCCTCTGGAGGTTTTTCGCCTTCCTCCGCAGCATGGGGCAGGGATCTCTAGCAGGAGGGTCTCTGCTGATTGAAGTCACTTCAACAGCAGAGTCCAGGGAAGGGGTAGGGACGGTTTTATGGCCTGCAGCATGCAGGGGGTCAGACCAGATGATCATAATGGTCCCTTCTGACCTTAAAGTCTATGAGTCTATGAGTCCCTTTACCGGCCATTGGAGATATTTGCTGCTGGCAGTCGCAGATCGGCTACATGTCACTGTAGGCAGTGTCATCACACCATCCCCTCCATAAACATATCAAGCTCAGCCTTGAAGCCAGTTAGGTTTTTTGTCCCCACTGCTCCCCTTGGGAGGCTGTTCCAGAACCTCACTCCTCTGATGGTTAGAAACCTTCGCCTAATTTCAAGTCAAAACATGATGGTGGCCAGTTTATATCCATTTGTTCTTGTGTCCACACTGGTGACAGGGCCGGCTCCAGGCACCAGCTTAACAAGCTTGGGGCGGCCAAGGGAGAGGGGCGGCATGAGCGGCCCTGACTGGCGCTTAACCTAAATAACTCCTCTTCCTCCCAGGTATTTATCCCTCTGATATATTTATAGAGAGCAATCATATCTCCTCTCGGCCTTTGTTTGGTTAGGCTAAACAAGCCAAGCTCTTTGAGTCTCCTCTCATAAGGTAGGTTTTCCATTCCTCAGATCATCCTACTAGCCCTTCTCTGCCCCTGTTCCAGTTTGAATTAATCTTTCTTAAACATGGGAGATGAGAATTGCACACAGTATTCCAGATGAGGTCTCACCAGCGCCTTGTATAATAGTACAGTACTAACACTTCCCTGTCTCTACTGGAAATACCTCACCTGATGCATCCTAGGTCTGCATTAGCTTTTTTTCACAGCTGCATCACATTAGCAGCTCATAGTCATCCTGTGATCAACCAACACACCCAGGTCTTTCTCCTCCTCTGTCACTTCCAACTGATAAGTCCCCAGCTTATAGCAAAAATTCTTGTTGTTAGTCCCTATGTGCATGACCTCGCACTTGGTACTATTAAATTTCATCCCATTTCTATTACTCCAGTTTTCAAAGTCATCCAGATCTTCTTGTACGATATTCCGGTCCTCCTCCATATTGGCAATGCCTCCCAACTTTGTGTGTCATCCGCAACTTTTATTAGCACACTCCCACTTTTTGTGCCAACACCATTAATACAAATGTTAAATAGGATTGATCCCAAGACCGATCCCTGAGGAAGTCCACTAGTAACCTCCCTCCAGCCTGACAGTTCACCTTTCAATATGACACATTATAATCTCCCTTTTGGCCAGTTCCTTATTCACCTTTCAGTTCTCATATTAATCCCCATCTTCCCAACTAATAATTTCCCTGTGGAACTGTATCCAATGCCTTACTGAAATCCAGGGAGATCAAATCTACTGCATTTCCTTTGTTTAAAAAAAAAAACAGTTCTCTTCTCAAAGAGAGAGATCAGGCTGGTCTGGGACGATCTACCTTCTGTACACCCTGAAGGCAGTGTCACTCAGGAGAAAATTCCACATCAGGAGGGAATAAGGAAACACTTGGTGGCAGTTTGAGTGTTGGTTGTTTGAAGCTACTCTGGGTGTTGAGTTGGTTTGAGGTAGCCCAGGCAGAGACAGGTCATGTGGGCAGAGGCTGGTGAGGAAGTCAATGGCCCGTGGTAGGCACAATTTGTCTCATGGTTCCTCTGGTCCTCCCAGGGAAGCACCACACATGTGGTATGGAAGGGCTCAGCTCAGGGTCATGAAGCAAGTCAGTGGCAGAGACAGGCAAAGAACCAGGCATCCTTTCCCCATTCACCAGGGCTCATGTCATCAGCTCATGCACACCCTGAGGAGAAAATACTAGCTGCACCACGGGAGAAGAAGGGGGTTTTTCTGCTTCCTTGAAAACACAAGTGGCGGTTTAAAATCCCAGTGCAAAACTCAGCCCAGTTTGCTGTGGGCCAGGCCAGGCCAGGCAGGGGGGCTCTGCCATCTTCCTCCTTTCGCAAAGAAAGCGCGTTTGCTTTCTGACAGCTTTGTGCTCCGTGGAGCTGGCGACCGAAAGAGAAGCTGAACAGTAGCCTGGACTCGCCTGCTGTCATCCATTTCCCCTCGTTCGTTCTCCCCGATTCCTTCCCTCGCTCACCTCTGCATGACACAGGGCGGCAGAGAGCAATGGAGGGGGAGACAGAGTGATGCGAGAGGAGGCAGCTAACTTGTCCCTGTGCATACTAATGAAGTCCCCATTGTCAAAGCTCCTTTGTGTGGCTGGAAGCTCATTCAGCCCCTCTCCTACAGGGCACACAATGGAGCCACTGTCTGGCCTGTTCCCCCCACAAACAGTCAGATGCTTTCACAACCTCCCTCCACCTCCCTCCCCGGAGCCCGGACCAGTCCCTGCCCGCAGCTTCCTGATTGATTAGCCCTGAGATCTCCAAAGCCCACAGAGGTCTGATTTGGGGGTCTGATTGTCCTTGCCCCACCGGACAGATTGTGGGAGAGCTTGGGGGCAGGTTTGGGGGCCCAGCATGGTGCTGTGAGGGGCCGTGGAGCCAGAGCTGCGGGGAAGCTGGCGTGGAGTTAGGAGTCACAGCGCCAAGCTGGCAAAGGGCTCTCCCTGCTGGGGCTGGCACGCCAGGAGATGGAAATCAGCAGCAGGGACTCAGTCCCAAGCTAGGCACTAGAAGCAGGTCCCTGGGCGGGGGGGTGCTGGGAAGGACCCGGGGTAGCAGTGGCGGAAGCGGGTGCTGGTGGAGGTGCTGGGGATGGGCAGTCTGGCCTTGCCAGCTGGCAGACTCCTGCCCCCTGTCCCCCACTCTGCTGCCCTCCCGCTTCCCGACAGGGCCTTGTGAGGGTTTCTGCCGATTGAAGCCACCTAAAACAGGATTGGGGACTTCAACAGCAGAGTCCAGGGAAGGGGTAGGGACGGTTTTGTGGCCTGCAGCATGCAGGGGGTCAGACCAGATGATCATAATGGTCCCTTCTGACCTTAAAGTCTATGAGTCTATGAGTCTATGAGTGTGCTTGCGGAGTCCATGCATGTCACATTCTGTCACCTCAGCGGGAGTCGCTGCCCGGACGAGGCCCTGCTGCCCACTGAGCTGCCACTCCCGGCCTAGCCACACAGGAGCCCAGCCACGCTGGGGCCAGGATTGGGAGCACAACGCATCAGGAGTGCTTAAAACATGCATCACTCACCTGCCTCCCCACCCCCGCAGCTTCCCCTCTATGGCTCCCACCACACACACACACACAGCTCCCACCACACACATGGTGGGTTTCTTATATTCAGCTTTGCATTATATTCAGCAGTAACGCAAGGAACCTACAAGCCTGTATCCTGTAAAACATTAGCTTTAGCAAGTTCGCATAAGGCTTGAGGTTTATCAACTTTGCACAGGTAAATGGCCCAACGGAAAACCCCAAGTATTGGGAAGCTGAAACTAAAGTGTTTAAGGGGAAGTTTTAACCACAGGTATATTATTCAACCACAAAAGTGTTATGGCAAGAAACTGACGTACATCACAAGTACATGAGATACCTCCTGAGATACCTAACCACAAAAGGGCCATGGTAACAAATTAAGGTCTATACGTTAAAATCATTGCTATACTAACCTAGAAAAGAAAGACACCCCAAAATTAGTAAGGTCAGAATATACAAATAAGGAAAAGGGGGGAAATCCCCTACTAAATATGCATCAAACACGGTAACGTCAGTGTAACATATTATAAACGTTGCATCCCAGCCTGGGGCAGGAGGAAAAGGAAACGGGGTCCTTGGGAGGAGCCAAAATGATGCCCATTGGTAATGATGGTGAGGAGGAAGATGATGGCTAACATTTCAGGTTGTCTTACAAGGGATGGGGTGAGTAGATGGATATGCAGTTGTACATTCTGTTGTCTCTCTATCTACCTTACTGAGCTGGGGTGTTTGTGACTGTGCTAAACGTACTAATAAACGATATTTGTAAATATAAAAGAGTTCCCCTAGTGTGAGTGTGGCCAATGTGCACATTGGGGTTCCCAACTCTATAATAATTTAAATAACACTGGGCCTGATCTTGGAACAAGAACCTGCCAATCCTCAAAGTAATAACTGGGAATGCTTAAGTAATGGATATAATTAGTATATATGCTAAAGGTCAGGCAACAACACACACACACCGAGGTCCCACCATAGACACCACACAGCTCCCACCACATACAGAGCTCCACCCCACACACACAACTCCTACCACACAACAGAGCTTCCATCACACACACCATCCAGCTCCCACCACACAAATCACTACATGCACCCCAGTAGCTACACACACCACACGCTGCTCTCACCACACACACCCCTACTCAGACCACACACACCCCAGTGGCTACACACCCCACACTGCTCATGCTCCGCACACACCAAGCTGTTCACGCCTTGCACACAATGCTGGGTGTGAGGATTTTGTGTGCGTGGTGGGAGCAGTCACTCCCCACGCACAAAATCCTCACACCCAGCATTCTACACACATACAAAACCCTGACACCACATGCCCCGCACGCCCCATGACCTTTACACAATCCTCATATATACACCTAACAGCTCCATGCACTACACGCCTCTCCCCTGTATACCACATTCATCCCTCATCCATCACACAAAGCTGGCCCGCCACCCTCTCCACCTCACCCCACACCTAGTTCTCCGGAACCCCAAAGGCCCAGTGCCAAGGGCTTTACTGCCATACGCCCCAGGCCCATCCCCCAGAGGCTGCCTCGCTCCCTTTGGATGCTCCACTATCTGCTCCCCTGCTGCAGCCTGGCTGGCTGGCTCTCGGGTACAGTATGTCTCGACTCCTCTCCATGGGCATCCGCTGTGCCCTTCGTGCCCTGACTCCGTCCCTGACGGCCGAACACAGGTTTTAACAAGCTGGCTCTTGTTGCCGATACCAGAATGTTGCCCTCAAGGCAGAAACATGTTTTCGACCTGGTCGTTTTAATCATCACTCAGGTTACAGTTTAACCATGCGCCCCGCAGGCTAGGAAGACTGTGTGTCCCTGTACAAACATGGAGCCAGAGCTCCCTGCTTACACAGCTGAGAAGCACTCACCCAGCCGGTACCTCTCCACCGGGACTCAGGAGGATCAGGGTGCAGGTGCTTCACAGACCAGGACTTAAATTCTCATAGAGTATTTCCCAGAGGCCCCCGCCTCCCAACGCACTGTGAAATCTCCAGGGGGGGTTGAAAATCTGCTTGAATTTAAGCCCTGGCCCGCAAGACAGTCCCAGGCCCAAAGAGCTCGTGATCTAAACCAAGGCTGGGAGGAAGAGCAGAGAGGAAAAGTGTTTTTGCTCAAGGTCACACAGCAGATTTGTAGCAGAGCTGGGAATAGAACCCAGGAGTCCTGAGTCTCATCCCAGTCCACTAAAACCACAAGGTGCTGGAAAGCACCCCCACCCCCACACATGAGAGAGAAGCCTTGTAAGATATGGATACACTGCACACTAAGTCCAAGCTCTGAGTCAGGTGTGGGGGGACCCTTCACACCCAAATCAGTGACTTGGGTCAACAGGCACTCAGGACCCAGGCCCTACTAGGCAGGTGGGTCAGAGTCCAAGTCCAGCTGTGACTCAGGTCATTTTGCAGTGTGGACGCAGCTCAAGCCACAGACCTGAGTCGGAAGGCCTATAAAGTGCCGTATGGATGCATTAGGACAGTGGTCAGATGCAGGTACATCAGTTGCAGGCCCAGGTTTACAATGCAATGTGGATGCACAAGGGTGGTCTTAGAAAATGCGTGTCCATAAGCTCGGGTCCCACTGGATTTACAATGCGGTGTAGACACACCCATAGCGGGCCACTGTTCCTTAATACAAATCACCTCCTATGCTTGGAGAGCTGCTTGCAAAGCTGTACGAGGCAGTGTACTTGCTGACAATGTTCAAGGAGTTACAGGGATGCCAGAGATCGGTTCTTACAGCTGATCGGCAAAGGAGAAAAAAAAAGTTGGAGGTTTGTGCCTTTATTTGCTTCCCTGTGATGACTAATGAGGATGAGAAGAGGTTGGGGCAGCGTTTTTTCCTCCTTGTTTTTACATTATAAATAGCTGCAATATCCAGGCTTATCTCCACTGCGAAACTTGTTGGCGGTCTCAGAGATGTGGCTTGTGAGCTTCCTCCCACCTTTAAGTGAAGGGGTTTAACAGAGTCATCTGCTCTCCCATGTGTTTACTCGGCGTTGGAGTTAAATAGTTGCTAACACAAACAAAGGATTTTAAAACGCCGATGGAAAATTGCTTCCCCTCTGGACTGGTCAGGAGGGTGAGTGAGGTCATAGTTTCACTGGGTCTTTAGTCACCCGTTGGGCCAGAGTATGTACAAAGATTGGATTTCTAATGCGAAAAAACCGTAGGAAAAAAAATCTCTCTGTGACATTCGCCAGGGTTCAATCTGGACAGTTGAATAGCTGGGTCCTCTCAACCCTCCAACCCGTGCCTTTTACACTGCTTTGCTGTGAGAACAACCACTCTTCACCTGGTCACACACATGCAAAATCACTCCCACCTGAAAGATACGAGTGCTCTAGTCAGTCACTCCTGAGTTCTATTGCAGGGTGACACCAGCAAATTCGCAGTCCAGACTTGTCCCCAGAAACGTGCATCTTGCACTGCCCAGCACAAACTCATGGAAAGTCCATCACTTCATTAATAGAAAATGATATGCACAAACCCTGTTATCTCAAATGAAGGTTCCCAAACACTTCAATCCAAACACCCTGGCTTAGATCAAACAATAAAACAAGTTTATTAACTACAGAAAGATGGATTTTAAGTGATTACAAGTAATGAGGCATAAAAGTCAGAATTGGTTAGAAAGAAATAAAAAGTAAAAGACAAACTAATACCTAACTTAACCAGCTAAGTGAACTTAAAGCAACAGGATTTCTATCACCATATGCTCACAGCAGTCTGGCTGGATATTTCAGCCAGGAGCCCTTCCCCAGTTCAATGATGCTCCTTTTGTCTTTCAAAGGTTGTTGATGGTGTGAGTAGAGATGAGGGGAGAGAGGTGATTTGTGTCCTCTGTTCTCCCTTCTTATAACATTTCTCTTCTTTGAGAATCATCTCCAGCTGGGGTTCAAGGGACAGTGAAGTCTATCTGCCAAGATATAAATTTCTCACCCATAACCTTCTTCCTGCCAAAGACTGGCCACTTAACCAGGTGATAGTCCATTTGATTATATTAACACCTGGCTGAGATGCTAGCTAGCCTTTTGTCTCTGGGGAACTGGTTTGAAGCTGTTTCTCCAGACATGTCTTATACAGTTGAATTTTATAACTGTACATACAATGTTGCCACACATATGTCACAAGGACAATAATGATCAGCAAATTATGGGTTTTCAAAGGATACCTCATAAGGCATACTTTGTACAAGATTTATCATAGTCTTGTAAAAGTGGTGAAAATAAGGTTACATTCTGTCACAACCTCCTAGTTCTTCCCTTATTAGAAAGGGCATGCGCCCATTAGCTCTGCCCAGAGCAGGTCACCTTGAAATCAGCATAGAACTGTGGTCTAGTGAACAGGGGACAGGACATCAAAACATCTGGGTTCTTTTCCTGGCTCTGCCATCAACCTGCTAGGTGGACTTTGGGCAAGTCACTTCCACGCTCTGTGCCTCGGTTTCCCCCATCTTTAAAACTAGCTATTTATTATTTGTCTTACAGCAGCACCTACCAGCTGCATTTCCCAGACATATAGAGAGACAGGCCATGTCTTGAAGAGATCATAAACTGAATAGACAAGACAACAGGTGGAAGGGGAAATGGAGCCACAGGTAGGCGCACCAACTTGCCCAAGGTGATACAGCAGAGTTGAGAACAGATCCCATGTGTCCTGACCACCAGGCCAGCAGGTTGTCCGTTGACTCAGTACAGTGCCTCTTAATCTAGTGATACTGCCTGGCACTATAATGCCACGGTAGGCCTGGTGATCTGCTGGGTTTAACTTCCAGCTGCTTCCTCCAAATCCATAATACACCGAGTGCTGTCACACCAGCCAGCAAAAACAAGGCAGAGGCACCCTCCAGAGCACAGAGTGCACTTTGAAGACCCCTGCTAAGGAAATTAAAAGGGGACAGATCCTGATCCCGGTTATACCTGGAGCAGCTGTTCTTCAGAGCAGTCCCTCTCGATTTGTAGGGGTGTCACGGTCTCTGGGGCGTCCCTGCCCGCGTAAGAACATTAGAATGGCCATAGTGGGTTAGCTAGCCCAGTATCCTGTCCTTCCATAGTGGCTGGTGCCAGCAGCTTCAGAGGGAATAAACAGATCAGGTCAATTATCAAGTGATCCATCCCCCGTCGTCCAGTCCCAGCTTCTGACAGTCAGAGGTTTAGGGACACCCAGAGCATGGGTTGCTTCCATGACCATCTTGGCTCATAGTCATTGATGGGCCTCTCCTCCAGGAACTTGGCTAATTCCTTTTTGACCCCAGTTACAGTTTTAACTTTCACAACCTCCCCTGGCAACAAGCTCCCCAGGCTGCCTGTGCAGTGTGTGAAGAAATACTTCCTTCTGTATCTTTTAAACCTGCTGTCTATTGTGTATTGTGTGCAATTCCAATTCCACCAAGATCCGAGGCACCTTCATTTCCAGCACTCAGGCAGCAGGATGGCTGCTAGCGAGTGACATGCAGCTTCCCCTAGCGTGAATCTATGGGCGGTAGGTGAACCACCGGCTGAGGGAGGCTAGTCCCCAGTCCCGCCCCTTCTGCCCAAGGCCACGCCCCTTCTGTGGCCCTCGCCAGAGCCCCCTCTCACTGCAGCCACTGGCCCCTACCCCAAGCTAGACTCCCCAGCCCCGGAGCTCCAGGAGGGCGGATGGTGGGTGGCCGCAGCCCCCCCAGCCCTGTGCACCAGGAGGGCGGGTGGCACGGCCCGAGCCCCAGCCATGGCCAGCACTGGGGGACTGGAGCCGCATGCAGAGCGGGAAGCAGGAGCAGGGGGCTGGTGATAGAGCGTGCGGGGTGGGACCATGCATGGCTGTTTGAGGAGGCACAGATTCCCACCACCCATGCCTGGATCACTCAATTCAGGTCCGTTCAGAACGGGGGTCTGGAATGAACCTCACCCAGCATCTTTGGGAGAAAGGGGGGGATTGTCCATCACACCAGCGAGCCAAGGGGTTACATTTTCCGTGCCACCCCTGTAAGGGTTCGGTAAGAGGCACAGTCCCTATGGGGAAGGTATTCTCCAGTGTGGGCGGTAAGGCCGATACCAATTTCTTTCTCCAGGCCGCCTGGCAGCCCTGCGCCTTCACATAGGCGCTCGCTATGCCACCAGCGTGAGTCTCACATGTCCCAAATCTCTGTTGTCATGTTACAGTCGGGTACAATGGGTGTAAAAACACTACCAAAGCCACGGTCCTCTCTTTGCTGTCACTAGCATTTGGCAGGATGCCTATGCCAACAGGGCCAGTCTATGTGGGATTCAGGCTGAGTGGAGAGGAAGGATTACCCAACGGTTTGGACACTAACCCGGGATTTGGGAGACTCTTCGTATGACCTTGGGCAAGTCCCTTAGTCTCTCTGGGCCTTGGCGCTCCATCTGCACAATGTGGAAAACAGCCCTGTGGCAGCACCTAGAGGCCACCAGTCGAGGCGCCGTTCTGCCAGGTGCTGCACACACGTATAATGAGACTTCCAAGCAGCTGAGACTTCAGAGGCAGAGCACAGGAGAACAGTGAGGCAGCCGGAGTTAGTCTCATAATCAGGGGTGACAGCACAGCCATTGTCGGTCAGCCCAGATGATCCTCCTGGTCTTGTGGGTGGAGCGGAGCTGGGGGTGATGCCTGGATCCCCTGTATGAAAAGGAAGGTGGCGTGGGGCTAGAGCAGGAAGGGTTAAAGGAGAAGTGACTTGGGTTCCCGCTCCAAAGCTGCCATGTTGCGAAAGAAATCCTGTGAGCCAAGCTCGGGTCACTGGGCTGGTGGTGAATCTCCTGCCACTGGTAGCAGATCCGATCAAACATCAGACAAAACAGATCCACTGAACGACCTATTGCTGCTAGCGAGGGGACAATTTATTCAGCGAATAGTTATTCCACCAGCCGCTGATCAAATCCTCCCGAAGGGGCGGCTTCTCCATTTTTCCATGTTTTCCGGTCCAGGAGGGCTGCCCTTTTGGAAGATGTGTTTGTCGAACACGAAGTATTGGGCTCTATACAGGGGCAGCTGGGTGACACTGACTGGTCTGTGTTATGCAGGGGGTCAGACTAGAGACTCTAATGGTTCCTTCTGGCCTTAAACTCTATGGTTTAGAATACAGGATGAGTCAAAGGGTGAAATTCACTGACTGATCATAGAGTCATAGCAACGTAGGGCTGGAAGGGACCTCAAGAAGTGATCAGATCCAGCCCCCCGCACTGAGGCAGGACCAAGTAAACCTAGAGCATCCCTGACAGGGATTTGTCCAACCTGTTCTTGACAACCTCCAATGACGGGGATCCCACAACCTCCCTCGGAAGCCTGTCCCAGAGCTGAACTCCCCTTAGGGTACGTCTATACTACCCGCCGGATCAGCGAGTAGTGTTCGATGTATCAGGGATCGATTTATCGCGTCTCGTCTAGACGCGATAAATCGATCCCCGAATCGACGCTAGTACTCCACCTCGGCAGGAGGAGTAAGCGGAGTCGACGGGGGAGCTGCGGCGGTCGACTCGCTGCCATGAGGACGGCCAGGTAAGTCCAACTAAGATACTTCGACTTCAGCTCCGCCAATAGCATAGCTGAAATTGCGTATCTTAGTTCAAACCCGCCCCCCCCCGCCCCCCGCTAGTGTAGCCCAGGCCACCTTAGAAAGTTTTTTCCTAATATCTAATCTAGATCTCCCTTGCCACAGATGAAGCCCATTACTTCTCCTCCTGCTTTCAATGGACCTGGAGAACAATTGATCCCCGCCCCCTCTTTATAACAGCCCTTAACATCTCTGAAGACTGTTCTCAGGTCCCCCCTCAGTCGTCTTCTCTCCAGACTAAACATACCCAGCTTTTTTATCCTTTCCTGATAGGTCAGGTTTTCTAAACCTTTTATCATCTTTGCTGCTCTCCTCTGGATTCTCTCCAATTTGTCCCGCTCTTTCTTAAAGTGCAGTGTCAAGAACAGGACCTAGTGTCCAGCTGAGATCTCACCAGGGCTGAGTAGAGCAGGACAGTTACCTCCCGTGTCTTACCTACGACGGTCCTGTTATTACACCCCAGGGTGATGTTAGCCTTGTTCGCAGCTGCATCCCCGTTGTTGACTCATATTCAGTTTGTGATCCACTCCAGCCCCCGGATGTTTTTTAGCAGTCCTGCTGCCTCACCAGTGATTCCCCAATTTCGCAGGTGTGCGCTGGGTTTTTTTCCTTCCTAAATGCAGTACTTTGCACTTGTCTTTGTTGAATTTCACCTGGTTGTTTTCAGAGCAATTCTTTAATTTGTCTTGGTCATTTTGAATCCTAGTCCTGGCCTCCAAACGCGTAGCAACCCCTCCCAGCTTGGTGTCCTCTGCAAATTTGATTAGCTTCACTCGCTCATGCAGACAATAACCTGCCTTCCTGTCCGGGTGGCTCAGCCCTGTCCCTGACCATTATACCTACACAGTGATGGAGAGAAACCGACACCGGGGCATGATCCCGTCTCAGGAGGGTTGAGAGAAATGTGGAGTCCCAGGATATCACCATCACAGGGGCCTCGTCCCCTCCCACTTCACCCCAGTTACAAACATTTTGGTGGCCCTGAGCCAAACTGCGGGAGACTGACCGAGCTCAGTCACTTCAGAGGCCTCCATGCCACTGCTAATGAACCAGTTTACTGGGCTGGCTTTACATCTGGACTGTGCCACCCCTTGTGACTCCTGCTGGGAGGGGGCAGTGCAGCCGCTGTGCCACTCCTTAGCAGGGCACAGGGGGCACCACCCTCCGACACCAGCTGGCTCTTTGCCCACTCCCCCTCTTCTGCCCCTGACTACAGGCCAGACTACTCTACGCACTACAGCAAACTCCCTTCCCAGAACCAGGAATAGAACCCGGAGTCCTGATTCCCAGCCCACTGTTCTACCCCACTCCCCTGCCTGATCCTTTCCAAGCTAGGCATAGAGACAGCTCCCTTCTAACAAGGCCCCGGTGAGCTCATTTCAGACACCAATTTCTCTCTGCCCCACACCAGCCTGCTTCTCTCCCTGCTTGTCCCTCTCTGTAAATTATTGACACCACTAATGCAAATTGCTGGGAGTAAGGTTAGAGCAAATATTCCAAGCACAGCTGTTGTGTGCTGGATCCCCTGTAGTCTGTCTGGGGACTAAATAGTACTGGGGCTACCCCTAAGGGTCTCCATGACCTATGGGAAATGACTCGGTGGGTCTCGGTCCAGCTCCATCACCCCCCTATTATTATAGTAGCATGTAGAGGTTCTAGTGGAGATCAAGGCTGGCCACTGCTCAGACACAAAGTGAGAGACAGTCTCTGCCCCAGCTCACATCTGGCCCCTGTTGTACTGGGCGCTGCACAGACACAGACAGTCCCTGCCCAACGAGCTCACAAGCTAACCCGACAAAAGGCAGGAGGGGAAATGGGCATAGGGAAGCAAAGTGATTTGCCCAAGGTCACCCAGGAGTCAGTGGCAGAGTGGGGAATACAGTATGGCCAGCCCTGAACCCTTGCAAATCATGATCTGTGCCCAAAAAATCATGAGATTTTTTAAAATTATAAATGCTGTTTCTTTGCCTCCTGGTTTCTGACCCCTCAGGGGGCACCTGGGTCCCATTCTCAAGCTTTTCCCTGCAAGCAGATAGCTAGAACCAGCCTTCTGTTTTTAAATGGAAGCTGAGACTCTCAGACCTTCCCATGACTCTGGGAGCTGGAGATTTAAGAAATAAAATGATCCCTGGAGCTGGCAGCTCCAGGCACAGAACCCGGTGCTCTCTAGAGCCCTCCCCACTGGGCTCCCCAAGGGCAGATGCTTGTCTCACACCTTGTCGAGCATCTGGGAGTGCTGGAAGCTTTGGGAATGTGTGCGTGCTGCCATCACCCTCACTGACCTGGCTTGGCAGCCTGAGCTGAGAGGCGGAGGACTGACCCAACTTCCTTCTCACCCCCTGCCCATTGGCGGTGGGGAGCGCGCGAGAAAAGGGGAGCTTTCGCTACCAGTGACTGGGCTGGCTGTGGGACTGAGGCCTTCCCCTTGCAAAACTGGAGGGGGCTGTGGCTCACACACTAGGTTCAGTGAGGTGCATTAAACGTCAGTTGGCAGCAGAGTCTTTATCTACGCCTCGCGCCCCCACCCCCAATGGCCATCCTTGCCTTGAGGCTCTACTGGCCAGAGGGTTGCCACCCATCTGGGTATTACCCAGACAGTCTGGGTTTTGGCTTCTGTGTCCAGGTGCCATTTAGGGTTGCCAGGTGCCCGGTTTTCAACCAGAAAGTCCAGTCAAAAAGAGGACCTGGCAACCCTGAATGGCACCCAAACCAGAAGTCCGGTTACTGCGAGGCAGGGTCATTAACCCATGCCAGCCCCTGCTCAGCCGAGGCTGCCTTCTACCTGCAGGCAGGCTCCTTGAGATCACCTAGTGAGTGATAGGGGGTGGGGAGGAGAGGAGAAAGCAACAGGGGTGGGGCCTTGGGGGAAAGAGGTGGGTCGGGGGTGGGGCTCTGAGGGTCTGGTTACCAGCAGTTAGAAAGGTGGCCACCCTAACTGTCCATCTCCTTCCACCAACAGTCCTCTGCCCATGAAGCTCTCCATTGCTCAGCCCCTTAGGCATTCAGGAACAGGGCTACCTTTGGTCCCTTCATGTCTCCCATCCACCAGTCTAGCAGCTTTCCAAGTCCCTTCCCCAAGCCCATTTCCCCTCTCCCCACCCAACTCTCCCCCTTTAGGACTCTGGGAAAAGGGAAAATAACTTTGGTCTCATCTACAATCTCATACAGTTTGGCCCTTTTTCCTTGGTACAAGCATTCCCATCATGCTGTCCAGTCCGGCCCACTAGGCCGCATGATTCCGTGATAATCCACGTGACTATCCCACTCTGCAGAGGATTGTGGATGCTTTCTATGTGGCGCAATGCATTCTGGGATATCCTCCTGCAAAGAGAACTGGGAGATTGGAGGACTGACTTCCCCTCCTTCTTCCTAGCTTGGTGTGCAGCAGGGCACCCCAGAACTCACGGCCCTCTGTCCTGCTGGTGCCGCTCTGGGCACGTGTCCCTGGGTGCTCCATCCCCGAGGCACTATGGGAGAGCGGTGTGGAATTTTCCCATGATGCACCGCTCACGCAGCGTGATCAGTGTGGGCGCGCAAAGATAGGCGAGACTGAGTTGTGTCATGCCAGAACTTGCCCTGTGCAGCCAACACAACAGTGTCATGAGGTTGGAGGAGAGTATCATCAAATGAAACATGAGGACGAAAGAAGGGAGGCCTTTCTACCGATGGTACATGCATGTAAAATGTGTGTGTCACACCCCCATCTGGTGGCTTGCCCACACAGAGGATAACAACCTACTACTTCAGCATCCAGCATCCTCTTTGGGCAGGGACTGTCTTTTTCCATGTTCGTACAGCACCCAACATAACAGAGTCCTGAGCCATAATGGAGGCGCTTTGGTCCTACGATCATGCAAATAATAAACATCAATGACGTTGCAGCTGCCAGTTAAGGAGGTCGCCCCTTTAGCTCTGTGTTTACTGCTGAAGGTCCCAGATGAAACCCTGCCCCTAGCAGCAAGTCATAACCCTAGCAACGGTATTTCAAGTTCTGCTTTCAGACAGGTACCGGTACACAGGTCAACCATGACACGAACTGGGCACGGTGCCAGCCCTTTTACAAACTCCGCCAGCACCTGTAGGCCCCAAGCGTCCAACCTACAGTCACCCAGAGCTCCCGGAGCAGAAGACACAGACTTGCTGCTTGGCTTATTTCCAGGCATTTCCGGGGGCCTGGTGTTGTCCACTGCCCACGCTTGGTGCATCTCGAAGGCGGTCAGCAGCAATTAGCACCTTGTTAGGCGGGCTGCGGGCCTGGCTCCCGAAGCCGCAAGTCAGGGCTGTTTTCACCGGGAGCAGCTCCAGGTAGAATTCCCAGCATAGCAACAGTGTATTTCAATAGCAGCCCTGCGTGCCAATCTCTGGCTGGCTGCTCCAAAGCTCACCTTCCCGTCACAGCCTCCAGCATAGACACTGACCCACTGTCCGCTGCCCCATTGCCCCAGTGGCAGCAGAGGGGAGGGGACCCAGATCTGTCTATGGGTCTTATGCAGCCCCAAGCATAGCCTCTGAGCGCCTCACAATCTTCAGTCCTGCCTCCCACCCCCATGATAGAGGGCGGTGCTATTATCTTCATCTGACAGAGTCCATCTGCGCTGGCGGCGTAATTTCCAGCGAGGGGGGCAACCCTGGGCTAGCTCTGGGCAAGCTGGTACGCTAAGAACAGACGTGTAGCCACGGCAGGACGGGCGGGTGAGGTGGGCTAAAAAAAAAAACATTTTCAAAAAAGTCAACATGTCCCATCTTGATTTTTCATTTTGAAATGGTGTTTTGCTTTTGGATCTGGCTATTTAAATACACACGCTGGGAAAAACGCCCCAAAACAGCTGAATCAGAAACAAGAAAAAACTCAACAAAAGTTTTGCTTCGAGTCAACCCGAAATGTTTTGCTCGATTCCAAATGTTTTTTCGATTTGATGGAAATGTTTGAAAAAATTGGTTTGGCTTCAAATTGAATTGGATTTTTTTCCCCCCAGATCTTTTGTTTTGGCCCCAGAATGAAAAAAATCCATTATTCACTCAGCTATAATCAAGTCTCATTAACTCCGTTCAAAAGCAGGAGAAACTGAGGCACGGACTGAGTGCCGCAAAGCAGCAAGGGAGGTGGTGGCAGCGCTAGGATCAGCGCTCTAAGGGCTGGCTCTGGATGAGGATCATTTAAATTCCCTTTGCAGGGGTGATTGCATGAGGGGCAGGGCGATGGCACTCGAGGCCCTAGCCTGGGGGTTACACCACCAGCCCACCCCTCCACCTGCTAAAAATGACAACGGAGAGCTCTCGCTCGTCAGCTTACAGAACTACCGTGGCAGTGCGGCTACGCCGATGTAGTGTTTGAAGCGTAGACATGCCCTTATCTGGCTCCTGTTAACATCTCAGGGCTTGTCTACACTCAGGCCCGGTCTGCACCACGGAGTTCGGTTAACACAAGGCAACTTACTATGGAAGTGTCCATGCTACAATTTCGCTCCTGCCCCAGCCTACGCCGACTTAATAACTCCACCGCCCCGAGCAGCGTAGAGTCCTGGTTGATGTAGTTAGGTCAGTGCAGACGCTGCATTGCCTACATCGACTGTTACTGGCTTCCAGAAGCTATCCCACAATGCCCCACACTAGCAGTACAATTGATACAAGCGCTCCTGGTGAGGACGCCCACTGCTGACACAAGGAGCAAAGTGCTGGAATTGTGTGGCAATTCCCAATTAAGTTAGGTCAACTTAGAATATCAGGGCTGGAAGGGACCTCAGGAGGTCATCTAGTCCAACCCCCTGCTCAAAGCAGGACCAATCCCCAGACCGATTTTTGCCAGATGCCTAGGTGGCCCCCTCAAGGATTGAACTCACAACCCTGGGTTTAGCAGGCCAATGCTCAAACCAATTTTGCAGTGGAGACATGACCTAAGTGACTTGCCCAGGTTATGCAAGGAAGCGGCGGTAGAGCAGGGACTTGACCTGGGTGCCAGGGGTCCTCTACTTCCAAAGGCTAGGCTGGCGGACAGTCATCTCCAGAGGGAAGGGGGCTGGGAGCACCCTGGCTTGAGACATTTAAAACTGCACCTGGGTACGTGCTCTGCGCACAGACTTTTTGCCCCAAAATCACTACGCAGGGTTATTTTTTAACTCTACAATTATACCCGTTCACCCCTTAGTGCGTTATCCTGGTACACACTGGTGTGTTATACTGGAGAGTATGTTATACTGGTACATACCAGTGTGTTATATTGGTACTTAAAGGTACCTTGTACCAGTATAGTTTATTCCTTTTCACACTGAAGTCGCTATAGCAGGATAAGCACCTTTCTACTGATATGACAGTACCCCTCTTACGCTGTGTCTGCACTTTAAAACACCACAGCACTACAATGTAGACATGACCTATGCCGACCAGAGGGGTTCTCCCCTGGGTGTTACCACCCCCCTGAGAGGCGGTGACTAGATCAACGGAAGAATTCTTCCAGCGATCTAGCGCTGTCTATGCCGGAGACTTAGGTTGGCTTAGCTATATTGCTCAGGGATGTGTTTTTTTCACACTCCCGAGTGACATAGCTGGGTCCGTCTAATTTTATGGCATCAACCAGCCCTTAGGAACGTTGATCTGCTTTATCTAGACCAGCACAGTTAAATCAGTACAACTTGTGTGTGTAGACAAGGCCTTAAGGAATGATCCTGCCCTGCCCATGGGGGTATAGGGCTGGGGAGGAGGGCTGGGAGTCTAGCTGGACTCTACCAGGCCTTTTTCCAGCTCTCGTTTCCATGAACGTGTTTTTTTGTTAGGGTTTTGTGACACGTTTTATTAAGCCAAAGTTACAATAAAACATGAACATCCTACACCCTATGTTACTTATTCAGGATCAAGTTAATATTCAAAGAACGCTGGCTAGATTCTGGTTTGCTGGCCGGGGAGCCCTTCTCCTCTGACAACGCTCGACAGGGCAACCAAATTTCTAAATACCTATCGTCTCTTTGGAGCTTCTCTTGTGCCCGTACTTGGGGTGAAAGCTTTTTCCATTACAAAGGCTGTCCCTATTTTATTATGCCCCAGTTCCATAGGAGCGTCACATTTTTCCAACCCAAGGTCTAGCTGCTAACAATAAAAAACAAGAAATTAATGTGTTGTTCTGTTTACAATGCAGATCCTTCCCTGGATCATTAAGTAAGCAGGTCAGGAGACGGCGAGGAAGCCGGAATTTTGTCATAAGATCAATCTCTTTAATAATTTCCCCTCAAAACCGTCTAATTCCTCTGTTCCCCTTTCCTCACAACCCCGCCCCCCAACCAAGCACCTTCCAAGTAGCAAAAATAACTGAAGTCAAATGCCATCTAGACAGTAATACATAAAAATGTTCTTCATGAGCATGTGTTTAAGAGGCAGCTCTGTGTGCAGCTCACTAACAATCAAAGAAATCCCCCAGGCCTGCACCCTCCCATTAGCTTTTATCTCTTTAGGGTTTTATTCTCCTAGATTTAGTGGAACAATGGACCATTAAGATAGTGCCAGGAGCACTGGGATGTTAAACTGCAGGCAAGCATGCTGAATGCCATCACAGGGGTGTGTGTGGCTCAGTGCCACTAGAGAGGGAGTGTGTGTGTGTGTGTGTGTGTGTGTGTGTGTGTGTGTGTGTGTGTGTGTGTGTGATTTAACCCTTCGAATGCTGACATTTTCCACACTGCTACACCAAATCAGTGCTTGGGAAAGAGAGACTGAACAAAGGAGGTCAGGGTGCTTACGGGCCTGCTGTTTTTGGCAGTCAGGGTGTTACAAAAGCTTTGCGGGCGGGGGTCATAGATTCCCAGGCCAGAAGGGACCATTGTGATCACCTGTCTGACCTCCTGTAGAGCAGACCCCAGAGAACTTGCCCAAATGAATTCCCTAGGGCAGAGTTTTTAGAAAAACATCCCGTCTTGATTTTAAAATGGTGAGTGGTGGAGACTCCCCCACAGTCCCTTAGCAGGTTGTTCCAATGGTGAATTACTCTCGCTGTTAAAAACGTACACCTTAGTTCCGGTATGAATGTGTCTCGCTTCACTTGCCAGCCATCGGATCGTGTTGGACCTTTCTTGGCTAGGCTGAAAAGCCCGTTATTAAATATTCGTTCCCCACGTAGGTACTTATAGCCTGTGATCATGTCACACCCTTTTATGGCCTCTATTATTCCATGTATTCGAACCACACGCAGGGGCCTCTTGTGCTAGGCCCTGGCACTGCTACTCAAAGCATTTATAATCTAAAGGGACAAGAGAAGGACCAAGGGTCCATCTACATAGCAACTAGACACCCACGGCTGGCTTGTGCCAGCTGACTTGGGCTCACCGGGTTGTTTCATTGCTGTGTAGACATCCAGGCTGAGGCTGGAGCCCGGGCTTTAGGGCCCTGCGAGGATCCCAGAGCTTGGGGTCCAGCCTGAGCCAGAAGTCTATATAGCAATGAAACAGCCCCGCAGACCGAGCCCCACGAGAGGGAGTCGGCTGGCACAGGCCAGCCGCAGGTGTCTAGTTGTTGTGGAAACACACCCATAGTGACTTGCCAAGGGAAGCTACGCTGGAGTTGGGAATTAAACCTAGCTCCTGTAGCTCTCCCTAACCCGAAGCTCCAGCACCCTTCCTTGCGAGCGTCTCTACAATCCTGCTTCCAGCCTCAGTTCTGCAAACCCTGTCTTTTCTCCCCTATGCTTCGGAGGCCATCATGGCCCTTCCCTGGCCCCTCCCAGCCCCCAGAACTATCGGAGAGGGGCCCCCACTGCTCGGGGCGCACACTCACCTCTTGTGACTCCAAAAGCTCCAAGGCCCTTCCAGAAAATTGCTTGGAGAAGGTCCCGGGAGTGAGGTTACATGGAACCAGATCTGCTGGCTATTCACCGCGGAGGCAGATTGTCAGCTCAGATTTTGCACAGTGCTTTTGGATGAATGATGGTGGGCAGAGTGGGGCTGCTCCCTGGGGAGGGGAGCCCAGTTCCTGCCCTTCCAGCTCCAACCAAGGGCACCTGGTGGGGATGAAGTGTTACCTGAAGTGTGGGGGGAGGGAGGGGGACGACAGCTCAGACAAGACTCTAGCTTGTTCTCCAAAGTCTCCGCATTCATTTAAAGAAAGAACAAGCCAAGTGTCTAACTGCTGTGGTAAAGAAGGACCCCTGGAAAATGGGAGCTGAGTGTAACTGGCACACAGGCGCCTGTCTGAGCTTGCAGAGAGCCTGAAACAATCCCTCCAAGGTGAGAGCTACCCCAGGAATCTCCATGGGGGCGGACTTAGATGCCCTTGAGGGTGCTTTAAATGTCACCATTGTTATCTATTTCACTGCACACCGTGGGAGAAACCAGAGGGGAGACTTTTGTGTGTTTGCTGAGGGGGAGGGGAGGGGAAATGTAGAGGCCTAGCCTATCAAGGGACTGAAGATGGATGCGTTAAGATGTATAGGCCTTCAGCAGCACATGGCAGGGCACAGGGGGTAACAGCTGGTTTCATTTTCCTGAAGTGGGGGCCAGCTTCCAAAGGTCAGAGTAATGCTGCTTTAGGTGAGCAGTTACTGTTGGGAGCTCCTGGCTACTCCAGTCCTGGTCTGACCCAGCAGGGGCCGCTGTGGGGAGCAGGGCAGGAGCGCTGGCTGTGGGGGGAGCTCCGGGCTAGTCCAGTCTCAGCCTCTCCCAGCAGGGGGCGCTGTGGGGAACGGGGCAGGAGCACTGGCTGTGGGGGAGCGCTCGGCTAATCCAGTCCTGGCCTTTCCCAGGAGCAGGTATGTTGAGCAATAGTATAAAGTGCCCAGCTGGTGGGAAGCCCAGGGCCACTCCTGTCATACGATTTGCTGCCACTATTTTAACAAGGGGCTCCTACCCAAATAGCCACCCTTATGCCACAACAAGCCCTGTGTCCCAGAGGTGTGTGTGCAGCAGCGGATGTGTTTGTGTTGATTCCTCTCTGGATTCTCCTGTGGCGCAGCTCACAACCTCCTAAGTAGGGGGATGTGGCCAGAGGAAAGGGGATGCAGCTAGAGCTCCTGGTTCTCTGGCTGGTCCGGCTGCTGGAATGAGCCCTTGGAGCCGTAGAGGTTAGAGCAGCGCATGCTGCAGCGGGACCGGGGACAAACTTTAAACTTGCTCTGCAACCCTGGTCTCTGGGCTGGGCACAGCTTTGCTGGACCTAAGAATCAGGGCCATAGGGGCGGGTGAGAGCATAGCACAGGGAGCTGGGTGTAGTAGGGGAAGGATGGTATAGTGGTTAGGGGCATGGGGCTGCAATGGAGGAGACCTGTGTTCAAGTCCTTCCTTTGTGGGTGACTTTGAATAAGTTGATTCTTTTCTCTGCGCCACACCCTCCCAGTCTATAAAACCGCGCCGATACTTTGCTAGCTCGTTAGGTGCTGGACAGATGACTGTGGGGCCACATAACTACTGTAACTCATGTACTGCCCTCAGCAAGCATTCAAACACCATGAGCAGGCCCTGTCAGAAATTCTGAGGGTGTGTTAAAATTCAGGGGGTGATAATAGTGGGATCTTCAGGGCTCACATTTTCCAGCTTCTCTGTTCAACCTGGAGACGCATAATTCCCTGGCTCCAGGAGCTGGTGCTGAAAAGAAAAACAGCAAATATTGCGGGTCTCGCAATAAGTCCACAGCAGCTGGCGACACTGGAAGAGGGGGCTTGGGAGGAGGCCCTGGGAAGGAAGATTTAAAAAAAAAAAAAAAAAATCTGTCACTTTGAGCACAATCTGATCCACTTGGAAGGCCGAAAATCAAGGCTGTCTGCTTGTCAGCATCCTTCTTCTTGGTGAGGGGGTGGGAGAGATGTCAGGCAGGATGAAAGGCCCCGGTGACTGGGAATGCCGCCTAACCCTGCTTTGTGCACTGCAGCCCGGTAGCAGAATATTAACACAGGGCTTCCCCGGAGCATGGCCAGCTGCTCAATGCTCCAGCCTCTCTCTTTCTTGGATGGCCGCATGCATCGGTAATTTGAGGGGACCCTCAAAGGAAAGAGACGCCGTCCTTTGAGGAGAGTTTAACAAGGGGGAAGCACGGCCATTTTGATGACTCAGCCAAAGAGGGGGCCAAGTCTGACAAAAGGGACCCAAAATGCCACCTAGTGTCCCCCACCCTCAGATCCATCTCAGCTCTACACCGCATCTGAATTATAATGAAGGGAGATTTAGCCTCACACCAGAGACACCCCTGGCACTGCTCCTCCCGCCCAGGCCTGAGGAGAGGAGTCCGGTGGTGCCAACTGCAGGCATATTATGAGCAAGGACCGTTCTGTCCTCGTTCCAGCAGCCGGAGAGATGGACAGGAGCACAAAGCCTGTCTGGAGCGAGATGGGCGATCAGGCAAATGGGGTGGATGCACAGAAAGACACTTCCTGGCCCTTCTGCCCCCCAACACCGCGCTGTCTCCCTCCTTCCCCCAGCCACCGGAAAGGCCAATGAAACAAGAAAGGGCGGCGCAGGGGCCGTGTGACTCCGGGGGGTGGGATGGGGGATGAGCCGAGCTCTTCGCTTCTAGGACAAGTTTCCAAACATTGACGCAAAGATGAAAAGGGCCTTTCTTGTTCCCTCCTGGCTTGTTTTCTGTTTGCAGGGAAGGAGAGCGGGGCTGGGGGAAGCAAAGGGAGGGGGGAGCCTGGCCGTGACTCAGTCAGAAACACACATCGCTTTCTTCCCCAGCGGGTTTTGTCTCTGTCTGGTTCTATTTATCTCCCAGGATGGGGATTAGCGAAGGAAGAGAAAGCCCAGCTTTTGGGGCCTTACGTAAGATAGCAGGGCCCCCTCTCCTCCTCACGCTGGATTACCGCCTTCCATCCCCCCTCTCTCCCTTCACACATTTGCATCCCATCCTGCCCCAGTCTCTGGAGTGGAAAGACTTGATCCTTCGGTGCAGCCCTCCAGCCACACCAAGGCAAGCGGGGGACAGATGGGAGCCTCCTCTGAGCATGAGGTTGAAGTCACACTCAAGCAAGCACCCCCTTTTCTATGGGGGAAGTGGCTTCCAGTCAAGTAACAGGGGTAGGTCTGTTATATTTGGACCGAGTAGAACAGGAGATAGACCCAGACCCAGAGGGAGCTGATAGAGACTCAGCTGTCTGCTCTGGTGGTAGGTGTATTATTCAGGCAGCAAAACTGAAAACAACAGGAAAATGGGGCTTTTCACTGGGTTGGGGGAATACGCCGATTTTTAAAGGAACAGAACATCACAGTCCTCCACCCTACTTTTAAAAACTTACCAAGTATACATACATTATTATGCTTTCCATGGCTATCGTAAAACACTAACAACAAGTTGTGGGTGGACCGAGGGATTATTCTGCCCTGGAATAGCAATATATTAAACAAACAATGTATAAGTGCAGGCATACCCCTGGTTGTCGCGCTGTCTGGGGACCACATGGTGATGGTGCTCCGGCAGTGTCCTGAACAACAGGCGCAGTCAGTGGTAAGCGATCAGCTGGCTCTGGTATGGCATCAACTGGATCTGGTACCAAAGTTTCTCCCAACAAGTCACCAAAATTAGGAGTTGTAATGGAAGGAGGTTCGATTGGAGGAGCAGAAAGTCCTGCTGGAACATTCCCAGACCCTGGTGTTTACTGAGGCTGCAATTGGTCCCTATGTCATTTCCATTAAATACTATTGGATAGTTTCACCACAAATAAAACTGGACCCATGCATCTTACAAGTTCTCCGGGTATCCATTTCACTCCACTGCCATAGATGCGAGTCGAGACTAAGTCTCCTACCTGGAAAGAATGATGACGCGGCTCATGTCGTCGAGCAATTTGCAGAGCTTGGGATTTGGCTACGCATGAGAGGCAACATCAGGACGAAGTCATTCCCAACAGCTCTGCAAAGATGGTTTCAAGAAAAGAGTTGCAGGTGACTTCAGGGTAGTAGCATGTAGTGTGTTCCTGCAGCAAACATGAAATTGTCCAATTTCTGCTGAGGATTCAAAATAGACTTGTTAGCTTGAAGATGTGCTTGAGTGTCTGTACAAAGCGTTCCACTAGTCCTTCCGTAGCAGGATGGATGGAGCAGAGCGTACCTCTGAAATTCTTCAGAGCAGAACTGAGGTCCATTGTCAACTGTAACAATAAACCAAATTGGCTAAACATAGGTTTGAAGATTCCCAGTGGTCTTGGTCGCTGTAGTAGAAGTCATTCTGAAAACTTCTGGCCATTTCCAATGGGCATCGACTACAACCAAGAACATATAACTTTCTAATGGTCCAGCGAAGTCCATGGGAATATGTGTCCATGGAGCCTGAGGCCACAACCATGGGTGTATCTGAGCCGGGCCGGGATCCTGCTGAGCATTTTGCCTTCCTCTCAATATCATCATCATCATTCACTGGTCACCAGACACAACTCCAGGCTATTGCCTTCCTCCATACAATACCCAAATGACCTTTGTGAAGAACTTCCATAATCTGAGACTGAAGTGATTTCGAAATGATCACTCACTTTCCCTATAAGATGCCACCACGATTCAATTGTCATTAGGGAAAATGTGCATGGAAAGAACTGCACCCACTCCATTTGGTGAAGGTTCACAATCCAGCTGCAATGGTAGCAAAGCATGAGAGTGCGTAAGAATTTTGGCTGATGTCAACAGTTTCTTTGCTTCCTTAAAGACATACTTACATTCTTTAGTCCATTTCCATTTTGTCTTTGCTTGTAACAGTTCATGTAAAGGCGCCAATACCATCACCAGATTGAGCAGAAATTTATTGTATTAGTTAAGCAGTCCTAGCAATGAAGGTGACTGTGACATGTTCTCTGGCGGTGGCACTTCAAAAACTGTCTTCTTTTTCTCCGGCAATTTCCTTAAGCCCGTAGCATCAATTACATGTCCAAGAAATTCAGCTGAAGGTTTGAAAAACTCATATTTGTCTTCACGTACTTCCAAACGCTGCAAAACAACGTCCAAATTTTGAAGATGAGCCTCTTACTCCTTTCCTGTAACAAGGATGTTATCCAAATAGCACTGAACTCTAGTCAGTCCCTTCAGAATCTCATCCATGGCATAGGGCAGGTACCAATGTGATACGAAAAGGCATCATGTTGTAATGAAATGTACCTTTTTGTACATTGATTGTGAGATATTTGCAAGATGCTGGCTCAATCTCCATTTTTGGCATGCGCAGAGCAAATTCAATTTACTGAAACACTGTTCACCACTAATAGTAGCAAACAAATCTTCAATACGAGGTTGTGGACATAGTTGCATGTAAAACTGGATTCAGTGTCACTTTGAATCTCTGCAAATTCGGACTGAGCTATTCTTTATCACTGGTATGGTGGGTGTAGTCCACTTACTGTGTGAAACTGGGGACAGGACTCCAATGTTCACTAAACAATCCAAATCAGCGTCTACCAGAGGCTTCAGAACATAAGGCACAACTCTGGGCTTGCAATATTTTGGCTGGTTGTCACACTTAACATGTTTCTCATCTGTCCAAGCTCTTTTAAAAACATTGTGGAGTGTCTGTCCAGTATTTCTTGACGATTTCAAGCTGCTTTCATGATTGCCTTGATCTCCATCCAATCCATCTTGAGCTTCTCAAGCCAAGGTCTGCCAAATAATAATGGATATTTTCCTTCAATCACATACAAGGGTAAAACAACTGGTTGTCCATCTAGTTGAACTTCCACCTGGAGTATTCCTTGTGGGAACAACTTTTCTCCAATTTAAGTCTTCAAAATTTTGGAGGTTTCTTCCAGAGGAACTTGTGACAAAGTCTGGTGATAGGTAGATGCAAGAATCAGTGAAACAGCAGCTCCAGTATCAAGCTCCATTCTTGTAGGAACTCCTTCAATCAAGGGCATGATCCAGATGCCATCTCTGACTCCAGCTTCCGATAACATGTGTAGTGCTAGATTTGGTCAATGTCACTAGAGCTCTTGTCTTTTCCCACATTATGAAGTCCTGACTTTCCTCCTTTCTTAGGTTCAGTCTTCAGAGGTGTCGTCTTCACTGGACGCTTACTCTCTGTTGCTGGTCCACGAACTGTGTGACAGGTCACGGCAATGTGTCCTTTCTTCTGGCACTTTCTGCAAATAATTTGGCATGTCCAGCAATCCTTCTCAGCATGCATCGTTTGTGCACAATGGCCACACAGAAATTCTTTACATTGCCATGAGCCTCTTTCTCGCCAATGCAGGAAGTGAACTTCTTGGTTCACACTAAAGTCCAGAGAACCCTTCTCTACAATCTTCAGGGCAACTGCTACTTCAACAGCCTTCTTGAAAGTAAGTGCTGATACAGTCAATAACTTCTTCTGGGTCTGGTCACTGCATAGTCCAGAGACAAATTGGTCATGCAGGACATCACTTAATGGTTGTCTGAACTGACAATACTCTGACAACTTCCCTAGAGCTTCAACGAACGGTGCTAGTGACTCTCCACTTCCCCGATGTCACTCATGGAACCAATATCATTCTGCTATAATTGATGGGGTAGCAGATAAATATTCCTGCATTGCTGCAGTAATTGCAGTGTATGTGTCAGTTCTGGGCACAGCTGGAGACAATAGGTCATGCAGCAGTCCATGTGCCTTCAGACCCATCACTGTCGGCAAGGTTGAAACTCGTCTGTCTGGAATGGGGTCGCAAGTTACAAATTACTCAAAAGTTCAAGGTACGCTACTCGTGAGCTGCAATTGTCAACTTCAGCAACACTCTCGAGAAAAGTTGCTATTTTCTCTCCTCTGCTGTTGGACTTCACAGCTCCTGGACATCCCTTGGCCCAAAGAAATGGTCTTTTTTGGCCCTGCACATTCTGCCCTTGACCTGCCTCTTCTGGCTCTGTGCCATCACAGCAGGCTGCAGAATTCTTCCTTCGGCTGTGCTTGGGCTCCTTCCGCTAGCTGTAGACCCTCAGTGCAGGCTGAGCTGTTTCTCTTTCTCTGCCTGCTTGCATGAGGGCAACCAAAGGGCTGCTTACTTACCCCTCACTGTTCTGTTTGCAGGAGCTCCAGGTAGCAGCTTGTTCTGTTGTTAATTGCCAGTTCCCCCTCGCTAGCTGGCTGGTTCTCCCTATCCCGGCAGCAAAAGCAGCAGTTGGCCACCTTGTGCCTCTAGGTGAAGTTTCCCCCTCTTTTCATTGTATTATTAGCAAACGTTTTCCTCTTCTTGTTCAGGCAGAGGCAGCACTGGGCGCTCATGGGCTAGAAATCTTTAGTCGCCAAATGTTATATTTGGACCCAGCCGAGAAGGGCTTAGACACAGACCCAGAGGGAGCTGGTAGAGAGATCCCGCTGTTTGCTCTGGTGGTAGCTTTATTGTTCAGGCAGCAAAACCAAAAACAACATGAAACTGAGGCTTTTCACTGGGGTGGGGGGAAGTATTCACACATTTACAGGGACAGGACATCACAAGGTAGATGGCAGTAAAAGGCCCAGTGGCACTGGGGTCCCATGGGATTGTGGGGTTGGCAGCTCTGGAGGGAAGCGCTCTCAAGGTCTGTGCAGCAGGGGTGTCCCCAGAAATTTGTCGTGTGAGACACACAACTGACCCTCCCTTGTATCCACCTTGTCACCACGGCTTCCCACCACCTCCTCCCTGCTGGTTCCCCAGGTGGGCAATCACCACAGCTCCCCGGACTTGTAGCTGGTCTTGAGGCTGGCACTGAGGGCATCCTGCAGGCAGAGCAGAGGGGACACGGGCTGCTGGAAGTGGGGCAAGACCAGGCAGGAGCCCTGGGGCAGGAACCAGCCCTCCAGCAGAAGTGAGGAGGAAAGGCACTGGGCACCCCTCAGCCCCCTGTTGTTTGGCCCCAGAGTTCCTCTGTCTAGAGATAGAGTGGGGAGGGGCGGGGCTGGGAATCAGGCCTTCTGGGTTCTGTTCCCAGCTCTAGGGATGTATCTACTAGAGGGGAGCTGGCCTTGGTGAGTCTCATGATTTATAGTGGCAGGTTTTGAAGCCCCAAATTCCAGAACCAAGAAAGTGCAGGAGAATCTCAGTCTGCACTAAAGGAAGCGTACGTGTCTAGCCCTCGTGGCTGTGGAGAAAAGCTTGAAAATGTGACGGGAGGCTCAGAAACCAGAAGGTAAATAGATAGTGCTCAGCATTTATTAGTTTTAAAAAATGATGATTTCTAAGCCAATCTCGTGATTTTGGAGGGGAGGGGGAACTGGCTCACAAGCTTTGAAAAACTCAGGGTTGGAATAAAACCCAGGAGTCCTGGCTCATAGCCCCCTACTTTAACCACTGCCCTCCCCAACCTGGGACAAGACCCCTAGAGTTCTGACTCTTAGCACCCCCAGACACTTTAACCATTAGTCCCCACTGCCCTCCCCAAGCAGGGAATAGAACCCAGGAGTCCTGACTCCTAGCCCCCTACTTTAACCACTAGACACTAGCTGTGAGGTACAGGAGGCAACAGGGGGGCAGAGCTCCTGGGTTAAAGCAGGGGAGTTGCAGCCAGGAGGCCTGGGTTCTGTTCTACTCTGGGATGGGAATGGGTTTTTTGTGTGGACTTAAGTGAGTCACGCCTCTTCTCCGTGCCTCAGTTTCCCCTTCTGTAAAACTGGGGTGCTGATGCTGCCCTTTTTGGCAAAGTGCTTTGAGGTCAATAGCTGAGACATGTGAACACGTGTCCGGCAGCCTGGTAAGTAGCTGGTGATGGCACCAGGCGAGGGGCGTGGGCCTGTAGTTTTGCATTTCACAGCCAGATATTTCCTCTCGCTAATTACGTGTGCCCTATGCCTTCAATCACTACCCCCAACCCTTTTCAGCTGAGGATCCCAGAGCACTTTATAGACACCGCACAGCAGCCCTGGGAAACTGGTCTCCCATGGTGCTAGTGGGGAAAGCGAGGCACAGAGTGGTTACAGTAGCAGAGCCAGGAACAGCACACAAGCATCCTGCCTCCCGGGCCGGTGCTTTAGCTGCAAGATCAGCTGTGAACTCCTCGCCAGTAAATTCTGAAGATGCCTTTGTGCCCGGCGTACTCTTCTGTTCCAGTGACTGGAGCTGTCTTCCCCGGTTACTCCTCAGCCAGGCGGTGAGACAGGATTTTAGTGTGGGAGGCATTCTGGGTGACAGGCCGGTGCACCTGCAGGGGATTCGTGCGCCCGCACTCTCATGGCCCGGCTCCTCCTCTGGAGCAGTGAGGAAAAGTGACGGTAATGAAAGACGAGAGGGAGAGGGAGGGAGAGGAGCGCTCTTGGGGTGAAGGAGCCTCGGCTGCCCGCCCTGGTGAGGGGAGGCCTGACCTAGTTAGGGAATCTCGCAGGCCGGTGCTTTATGGGTCCTGGTATCGGAGGGTCCCAGAGCATGTGCAAACAGAACGGCACCCAAGGCTCCCTGGGGAGGAGGGTAACTAGCAAGTGACTGATGTGGCCCATCAGACACACCCACCCCCCTTCCGAAAGGGGTTCAGACATGACAGGAGGGATGGAGAGAGAGGTGTGTATGGGGATAGTTAGAGGGACAGGTAGATAAATGGGGGCGGTGTCTGGGGATAGATCAATAGGTTTTATAGGCTGCTACTACGGCTGGATTTCGCACCGTGCTGCATGCAGATCCTAGCCACGCCCTTCTCCCAGCGGGGAAAGGAATGACCAGGCCTGGGCAGTGGGCATGTGAAGGAGAGGGAAGCTGTCGTGGCCGGTTGCAGGTGGCAGGAGTTGCAGAGGAGAAGTGTGTGGCCCCCAGCAGAGAGGCTGTGGGGAAGCACTGGGAGGAGGCTGGGGCAGCCAGGAAGAACAGGAGAGAGATAAGGTCCAGGGGGCCACCAGCAACTCCGTGGCAGGGGTGGTTTAAGATCAGGGGGGCCTTTATAGCTGTTGGGTGGTCCCCGAGGGTGAAACGAGTTTGTCGGGTCTCAGTCTGGTTCCTAGCAGGCGAATGTCTCCCGCACAAAAATCATCTTCCCAAGCGGCAGCCAGGTTTGCTCCCTCAGCAGGGACAGCAAGAGCCGACCAGGTCAGAGGGACTGAGCTCCCCCTTCAGCCCTGGGGCTGGTCTCTCCAGCGCATGGTCAAGGTTCACTGGTGGAGAGGCGGTGAGTGGCGGCTGCTGTTGTTGGGGCAGATATTGTCACCCCTCTGCTGGCAAGTCAGTGTCCCATAGGAGGCCTGATCAGGGCTGTAGAGACTGAAGACTTTTTAATGTAACTCATTTATTTACACGATATGCACCGGTCCTAGGACAGCGGCGTCCCAGATAGCAGGCAGGCAACCCTCTTCTCAGGCGTCTCAGCCCGGGCACCCACACCCGGTTCCCAGGGTGTAGCTCTGCCCCTAGGCCTGACTGTAGTTAGAGAGATTCCACCAAACTGACCTACTGCTTGCAACAGCTCCCCCAGAATTCAGCATCACCCCCAACTAACGCCACTCCTGTGACTGTGCAAGAGCGCCACCTGGTGGCCCCTGCCAAAACAACAGCAATCTCAGTAAAACCAGGCCCTAGACCAGAGCTGTGGAGTGGAGCCTGATTCTCCATCACCCAGCACCGGCGCACCTCTGGGCGGTGTTTACACCAGTGCAAGGTGGGGGTAAATCAGAATGGCAGCGATCTGCACTCATGTAAATGATGACAGTGATGGAGAGTAAGGCCCACTATCTTTCAGGATGCCCCTAGGAGAGATTCTGGGAACTGCAGGCTGCTGGATCTTCAGTACCGATACATTGGTTGGAACAATAATTAAAGAGCCATAACGCAGAATAGTCCAAAGTAGTTCACAGGCCGAAAAGCCAATGGGAAATTTTGTGATCACCGCCCCTGATTGGCTAAGAACTGCACGCAGCTAATGTGTGCTAGTACATCCTCCCTTATCTTTGGTTCTCCACTCTCCTCCCTGCCCCCTGCAATCTCTCTCCAGCCACTTCCTTGTTGTGCCCACCTGTTTTGCCTTGTCTTAGACTGTAAACGTCTTGGAGTGTTACTATGTGTTTGTACCAAAATATTCCAGTTTTCATAGAATTTTTTTTTAAAATCAGTTTTCCAGGGCTGAAATCTGAAAAAAATTGCAGGGTGGTTTTGTTTTGTTTTGTTTCTTTTTTGCTTTTCAATGAAAACCTGGAATTTTCATAGGGGAAAAAAATCTTCCGACAACCAAGCTGTAGTTTCAAAGCTGATTTAGTTTAAGCCCCTTGTGTGGACGCTGTTAAATCAGTTTGAGTGGCTTATCGTGATCCAGAAACTTGGGTTTGAACTGTCAGTTTAGGGATGAAAGGTTCAATGGGCCAAATTAAAGCCCTGGTGTAACCCCCTGAGTTCTACGGACTGATAATAGGGATGGAATTGCCTCTATATCACATCACATCCATCCTGTTTTATGGGTCACTTCCACTGACCACCCAGGTCGTGCTGTTCACATGGCTCCCAGCAATCATGTCAATTACAAGCGGTCACGTGGATTTCCGTGGCTGGCAGAACCTCTGCCCAGTCCACGGAACCGGACACAGGCGGGTTAGAGTTTTGCCAACCAACTCTCCCCACCAGCAGGAAATGAACATTGATGTGGATTAGCGGGGGTGGGGGGCGAGAGAAAAAAGCAAAACATTTTCTTTTCACTGCAAATTTCCGTGCCAGCAAAATGGCATCGAGCCCCGGCTGGGAATCTGTCAGCTCTTCCCCGCCAACCAGCTGCTTTTCCTGCAAAGAAACCTCCCTGACAAACTTCCACGGGGGTGGGGGGAGTTCAGAGCATGCCGAATTGAGCGTGGAAAAAGGCAGGGCCTGGGTGCTGCGCTGGACTCACCAGTATGGGGGAATGGTTATAAAGCTGCAGCCTTTTGCTTGAGAATGCTCACAGCGTAGCTTGGTGACACTTAAACTGCTAGCGCTTAAGTGGCGAAGAGGCCCTGTGAGTCCAGGTAACTCTGGGTGCACACTTGCTATCTGGTCACACTAAGCCTAACTGAAACGGCTGCCAAATGCCCCCTCCTGATACTCACGGGGGGTGTTTAATCGCCGTGCAAGTCCTTCTGGCTCAGGACCCGATCCACGGCACGCGGAAGTCAGTGGAAAGGCTCAAATTGACTTCAAAGAGCTTAGGAGCAGCTCCGTAGCGTGTTCAGTCATATTACCCGTTAGGGGGCCTCCCTAAGGGTAGACGGCCTTGCTTGACAACCTGGGAATTGGACTGGGGTCACCTCTAACAGGCAGCCACTCACAGCTGGTTCCTCCATCAGGGTCGGGGCCAGTGCTTATGCAGCTCCAGGAGTCGGGGTTCCCGTCCATCTGCTGACTGTGGTGTGTACATATACGAGTTAGAAACTAGCCGCCCTGGTGGGACTCAAACACTGAGAGGCGTCCGCTGGCTGGGAGGGGCTCGTCTAACTGCATAACGCACTGGGGGTGCTACTGCGTCGGTTCCCCGCTGACAGCTGTGCGGTGTGGGCTGCATAACCAGGGTGGGAGAGACAGATGAGAAGTGGGACAGCCCCACCCTAAGAGGCAGGATGGGCCAGCGGTTAGAGAGCTGGCTGGTGGCCTGGGCTCAGTTCCCTGCTCTGCTGCAGAACTCCTGGATGACCTGGGGCAAGTCACTCCGGGCTTGACCCACAAGGATATTTAGGTGCCAAACTCCCACTGGAGGCTCTGGGGACAATGGGGATCACAGCACTGCCACGCTGGGTAATGAGGGCCGGCTACATACTAGACGGAGGTAGGATCAGAGTCACTCTCCCCTGCTGGCCTGGTCTGCAGCCAGCGTTATCCCACTACAGGTGTTGTGCTGTGAGTAAAGTGAGCAGGGGTCAGAAGGGTCACATGGTCCTTTTCTCTCCCCCTTACAGTAAAAGCTGCACCATCACCCTCCTTCCCATCCTAACTCCCTGAGCTCCCCCTCCTGTTCAGCACTGTGTACTGCAGGTACTGCTCTATGTTATCCCTGGGAATTCGCTGCAAAAGGAGAGCTCATCGGCTGGCGAACATAACCTCATGGAGACTTGAGATACAGGACCATGGCAAAGCCTTCCTTAAGCCAGTCTAAGTTAAAGGGGGCTCAGGGTAAAGTCTTAGGGCAGCTACTCATGAGATCTGCTGAATAGTGGACTAGACTGGGAATCAGGAGATCTAGGACAAGTCACCTCCTCTCCCACGCCTTGTCTGAAATGCTTTGGGGCAGGGACTGTCTCTGTGCCTGTACAACACCCAGCACCACAGAGCCCTGGGCTCCGGCTATAATAATAACAACGCCAACATATCAGCTAAAGTGCCCAGCTGATAGTGGGGTAGGAAATCCATGTCCGGTGAGAGCTTTCGCAGCTACGGCTGGGCCACTGACGTGTGGGTCAATCACTATCAGGCCGAAAATCTACTTATCCGTGGTGGTTATTGATCTTTCTACACTGCCTAGTTAACCAATAAGAACAATACCATGTACAATATCATGTCCCCTGGGCTCTGGGCAGTGGTGGGGTTAGAGTGACACTTTCTGGGGAAAATGGGGAAAGGAGGTTTGGAGTATCTATTATTATTATTGAAGGGACCGGGACACAAGAATGACCTGATTTTTTCCCTAGCCCTTTGTGAATTCACAGCGTTTAAGGTACCATTAGATTGTCCCCTGTGATTGCCTATGTCCCACAGTCCTTACGTTTCACCTGTTACCCCTGAGCTAAGCCCAGGAACTTGTGTTTGGCTCAGGCACATCTTCCAGAAAGGCAGCCAGGCTTGACCTGAAGACCAAGAGATGGAGAACCCATCACTGCTCTTGTTCCAGAGCTTCGTTACCCATCACTGCTAAAAACCATGTACCTTATTTCTAATTTGAATTTGTCTGGTGTCAGCTTATTGGCTCGTATCATGCTCTGCCAGATGAAAGAGCCTTTTAGTACCTGAGATTTTTCTCCATGAATCATAGAATATCAGGGTTGGAAGGGACCTTAGGAGGTCAAGGTAGGCCCAATCACCAGACAGATTTTTACCCCAGTTCCCTAAATAGCCCCCTCAAGGATTGAACTCACAGCCCTGGGTTTAGAAGGCCAATACTCCAACCACGGAGCTATCCCCTCCCCCTAGATACACAGTAATCAAGTCGCCTTTCAGTCTTCTTTTTGACAAGCTAAACAGGTGGCACTCTAAGCCCCTGCTCAGAAAGAGGCCAAGGTAACTCACCATCCAAGCATCTGGTGACCTCCTGCCTCCCTTGTTGCTAGTACGCTGGAGCAGAACTGATAGGAGCGACAAATAAAACGTGTAGGGGGGAAGACTAGGAATTAAATGGTAGAGGAAGGCTGGTCCTGGGGTCTGTCATGGGGTCCACTCACCACAGCCGCGCCTCCTGCTGGCTGTCACGGGGATTAGCTCTGCCACCGTGTGCCCTCTCCTGGTGTTGCCTCTTCCATCATCATCTCCACTTGCAGCCCAGTGCTCTCAGGGATTCACATGTACTGTACAGAACTGCCTGGATGTGCATCATAGGCCCTTTACTGCTAATGGCTAATGGAGATGCCCATTAGCTCAGGTTGCACAGGCATGTACTGGTAGAGAAGGAGATTCATATCCGGCTTCCTTCCCATCTTGAAAGGGATGATCAGCCACTTCCATCCCTCCCCAGCCGCAACCCCTACATCCTTTCCTGGACCAGAAAGCCATGTGTCAGGCAGGAGTAGGTTGTATGTGGTGGGCGGGGGGAGGGAGGAGGATGGGGAAAGTCCACTGCACATATGCCCACCCCCCTCCTGCACCAGGCTGTGGAAAAATTAATTCCACCCAAGGATACTTTGCAGCTCCACACCCTTAACCTCAACACACACACCTTGAGGGGGTCCTGTTGGCAAAACAGGGGAAGGCTTCAATGATAGATAGAGGGGGTATATGGGGATAGATAGAGATCGAAAGAGATGAGTGTATGAAGAGAGAGAAAAAGAGAGAGGTATAAATGACAATCGTTCGATAGCTAGATAGATTCATATGGTAAGAGACAGACAGTGTCTGCGGGTTCATCTACACTGCAATAAAAGCCACACAGCATCACGTCTCGGAGCAGGGTCAAATGACTTGGGTTTGAGGGGCTATAAGTAGACGGGGCTGGAGCCTTGGTTCTGGGACCCTGCCCCCAGCCAGGTTTCAGAGCCCAGGCTCCAGCCCCAGCCCCAACATCTGTGCTGCCGTTTTTAGCCCGACAAGTCTGAGTCAATTGACCCAGGCTCTGAGACTCTGTGGCAGGTTTTTCTTTGCAGTGTAGACGGACCCTTTGGGTGACATGCTGGCCCTAGTGAAGTCAGCAGGAGTTTTACCATTGACTTCAATGGGGCAGGATTCCCTCTCTCTGTCAGGTAGGTATCTGGATTGTTCGGTTTGTCGGTCTGACCGGCAGATTAGTGAAAGAGACTGAAAGAGACGCTGACTTTCTGTTTCGCCCACCGGCCTTGTAGAATTACAGTCATGGCCCATCTGCTTCCAATTACAGCATTTAACAGCTGACAATGAATTTGAGGAGATCACATCCGTGCCTGGGTATTTAATCCCTGTGTCATTCCCCATTTGAAAAGCTGGCACATTTGGTTTCATGACATTACACAGTGGGAACGAAAGAGGTCTGCGCGTTGAGTTTATCAGGGTAAGTCACTTCAGTTCTAGCAAACCTACGAAGAACTGGTAGGGTTGTTGAAGAAGAAGAAGAAAAAGAAGAAGGATTGGATTCTCGTTGCGCTAGGAGCTGTACAGACTGTCCCTGCCCAGAAGCGGTGTAGAATCTAAAAGAGAATGTATCACTAAGTAATTTATTATTAAAACTAATAGAATCCTGCCCCCTTGTGGTTAATTTGCAATTTTCTCTTGCAGGCTTCTCCAGTATTTGGAGTGTGCGGGGGAGAAAGACTGATAGTGAGCCCAGGAATCAGAAGGGCTAATAAACACACTACAGTGCCCCTGGTGGAGATAGAGGGCAGGATCTCAATCACAAAGATCCCACGGTGATCACTGAATGAAACATTTAACATTCCTAGAGGTAACAGCGAATAGAAACCGCCCCTTGTCTCCCTTCTGTACAGTTGGCTAAAGTGGCAAACATTCATTAGCTTTAATAATAAATTACTTAGTCACACATTATCCAACCCAGCAATCCGCATACAGGCTGTCTGCCTGTCTGTCTGTCTCATCCAGCTGCTGTCCACGCTCAGTCCCAACGGCCCTCGTTTGAGTCTGATCTCAGCCCACCCTGAGGTGGCTCCTAACCATGTCCCATCCCTTTTGCCCTCTCTTCCAGATGACTTCTGCCACTAAGGTGTATTACAGCCAGACCACCCAGACCGACAGCCGCCCCCTCATCGGCTCCGGCCTGCGCAAGCGGCGCGTGATGACCAAGGACGGCCGGAGCAACGTGCGGATGGAGCACATCGCTGACAAGCGGTTCCTCTATCTCAAGGACCTGTGGACCACCTTCATTGACATGCAGTGGCGCTACAAGCTGTTGCTCTTCTCCGCCACCTTTGCCGGCACCTGGTTCATCTTTGGGGTGATCTGGTACCTGGTGGCCTTGTTGCATGGGGACCTACTGGAGTTCGACCCCCCGGCCAACCACACCCCGTGTGTCATGCAGGTACACACGCTGACTGGAGCGTTCCTCTTCTCCCTGGAGTCCCAGACCACCATTGGCTATGGCTTCCGCTACATTAGCGAGGAATGCCCCTTGGCCATTGTGCTGCTCATCAGCCAGCTAGTTCTCACCACCATCATGGAGATCTTCATCACCGGCACTTTCCTGGCCAAGATCGCCCGTCCCAAGAAGAGAGCGGAGACCATCAAGTTCAGCCAGAACGCGGTGGTAGCCCAACACAACGGCAAGACCTGCCTGATGATCCGGGTGGCCAACATGCGCAAGAGCCTGCTGATTGGCTGCCAGGTGACCGGCAAGCTGCTCAACACCTACCTCACCAAGGAAGGGGACTGCGTCCGGCTCAACCAGGTCAACGTGGACTTCCAGGTGGACACGTCTTCCGACAGCCCCTTCCTCATCCTACCCCTCACCTTCTACCATGTGGTGGACGACTCCAGTCCCTTGCGGGACACAGCCCTGCGCACGGGCGAAGGAGACTTCGAGCTGGTGGTGATCCTCAGTGGCACGGTGGAGTCGACCAGTGCCACCTGCCAGGTGCGCACCTCGTACCTGCCTGAGGAGATCCTGTGGGGCTATGAGTTCAGCCCGGTCATCTCCCTCTCGGCCAGCGGCAAGTACGTGGCCGACTTCAGCCTGTTTGACCAGGTGGTCAAGGTGTCGCCCCTGTGCTGCGTCCACGAGACGGTGCGGTTCGGGGACCCTGAGAAGCTGAAGCTGGAGGAGACCTTGCGAGAGAAATCAGAGCGGGGGGGCAGCCCCCTGAGCGTCCGCATCAGCAACGTCTGATCCTGCCTACCCCACACTGAGCTCCAAGGAGAATCACTTCAGCCTTTCTTTTTAGCTGGTTGTTTCCCCTGGTCTCTTTCTTTCTTTCTTTCTTTCTTTCTTTCTTTTTCTTTCTTTCTTTCTTTCTTTCTTTCTTTCTTCGGCCTCTCCTTCCTTCTTTCAGTCATTTCTCGCCCCCCCCTTTCCTTTCCTTCCATGTCTCATGGGGCAACTCCAGTACTCCACTCTTTTTAGGAATGCACCGGAGGAGGGCAGCTTTAGTTCCCCCAAAAGTGCCACTCCTGCCCTCACTAGGTCCGGGAGCCCCTGGGCCCAAGGGAGCAGCTGGGATGCAACTCTTCCTTCCCCCGTGCCAAAGCGTTTTCCAATCCCTCCTTTTCAGTACCGTGGTGATGGCAACATGACTGGGAGCACCAGGGCCTCCTGGGGGACAGCTGGTCACCAGCCAGGAGGACTGCATCCTCCCACCACAGAACACAGATTCTGTAGGGTGTGGGGGGGTAACTCTGCCTTCGAACTGACCCCGTCCTCGCCACACAGACTCAAGCCTAATGCCCAGCTAACCTGCCAGAAAAAGACAGAGACGGTGCCAGGTGGCCCCAAAAGAAGCTGGCACCTCCCTCCCCTGCCCAGGACCTAGGAACATAGCAATGGCCACACTGGATCCAACCAAGGACCCATCTAGCCCAGGAGCCTGTCTCCTACAGGCCAGCACCAGCGTCCTCAGAGGCTGAAACTCTGTATCAATGGAATAAGCTGTCCGTGGGGAAGTTTCCTCCTGACCTCCACTGGCCCTGAAGCAGATGGGTGGATAGCTCCTTCCAAAGCTCTTGGTTGTTTTCTTAGCTCCTTACTCTTCCAACTCTGGATCTTCTTGTTACACAGAAAAAAGGCCCAGTCCTTTTGCAAAAACTGCTAAGCTCCTGGCCTCTATGACCCTTGTGGCAGTGAGTTCCACCGGCTCCCTGTGGGGGAAAAACGTTTCTGTTTAAATTTGCTGTGGGGAGATTGGGGGTAGGGTTTTGCCAACAGAAACAATGGATCTCTGAGACCCCTCCCCCCAAACTGTCTCCATGGGAATGAAGAGAGGGCAGCATGAGGCTTTGAAAAGAGAAATGGTTCCAGCTCAAAACACCTTCTGCTGTCCACGGGCCTTCATGTGGTCCAGGGTGCTGGTCTATTTTCCTGGGATGTTGTGCACACAGTATAGGGTCATGACGGGAGATTAATCCCCTTTCCTTGCTTCTCAGCACCAGGGATAGCTGGACCCAGGGCTGGCAGAGCCACACACAGACCTCAGAGCCAGCAATTAGAGAGACTGCACACTAGGTCTGTGTCCCTGCTGTCAGGCAGCGCCAGCATCCAGTGCTCATCACCCCGGGTTCCTCGCTCAGACCTCTGTGGGGATTTTCATCGCACCTGAGGGAAGCTGCACTTCAACCAGAACTAGGCGCAGTTTTTGCATCATCAGCTTGTTCACTCAATGGTTATAACACTGTCAGAAATCTGGCTTGGATTTCACTGCTGTTATCACCAGGCTGCAGGCTTGGGAATGCCCGGCGGTAGTCGCTCCCGGCCACTGCTGCCTGCGCTCAAGGAGAATCCTCATCAACTCTTAGCAATACAGGATCTAGGATGGGTGCTCAAGCAGTTCTGATTCCATCCAGAAGAGAGCAGCGGGGACAGACACACCAGCCAGTATGAATCCCCTGCATTGAAGCCGGAAACCAGCAATACCGCAGTGAAGTTAAAATGAAGGTGGACACTTACCTCTTCTTTGTACCCGAGCCCCAGGTACAGGCATGCAGCTTAGACCCAGCCTTACCTCCACTGTCCCAAATAGACCTGCTGTGTTCTCGTTCTTTATTACTGTAAATTACTGACATCAGAAATGCTGAATCCAGAAGCTGAGGCTATGGGAAACCTGATCGGTGTTAATGAAATGTTTGATCCCACTTCATCCTAGGCTCTCTGATCTGCCAGCTATCGCATCCGAGCTTTGTCACACATTTCAAGGATCAATGGTTCACAGCCGGGTCTTGGAAGTCTGGGAACTGAGCGGGGACATTATACACTGATCTGCAGTACTGTGTCTGTGTTTAGGGTGCCATTTGAAATTGATTTTGTTCCTGCCACATGGTCCCCGGAACAGTTTGCTCATGGGTCAGTTTCTTTCATTTAAGGGTTTTGGAGGGGTTTTTTAATGATAGTTTTAAAAAGAAAAAAACTTCATCAAATATACACTGACAAACATACACAGTGGAGAAGCTCTAGATTGAACAGAATAGATCTTCGAACTTTTTAAAAGGCAGAGGACTATTCAGGGAACTACGTGTTGGCTGATTTGTTCTCTGCTATGTGAAAACGAAGTGAAACAATGTTTAATTCTCTGTCTCCCTAGAGTCATGGTATCGTGTAAAAATGCCGACAGTCTAGTTTAGTTTATTAACTGGAGTGATGGTAATAGCTTCCACAGAGAGTTCTTTTTAATGAGTTAAGAGTTTGTTTTTTTTAAAAAAACCAGAAAAACAAAGCTTAATATTTATACAGCAGCCAGTAACAGTTCAGAGCTATTTTGACATCGCTTTTAACATGGCACACATTGTGCATTACAAAATCCCTAGTGAATAACTGCTACAGAGGCACTTTCCAAAGCTGAATATCAGAGTTGTTCTGCTATTTCCCTTTGCAAAATACCAGCAACGATTTGATCACATGATGGAAATGTCCCACAGAAAACACCACAGTCTGATAGATTATCCCTGCTATGATCTCTGGGTTGGTTCAAAAAACCCACAGGCAGGCTCAGATTATTTTAGGGTGACCAGATGTCCCGATTTTATAGGGACAGTCCCAATTTTTAGGTCTTTTTCTTATATAGGCTCCTATTACCCCCCACCTCCTGTCCCGATTTTTCACATTTGCTGTCTGGTCACCCTAAATTATCTATTAAATTCTAAAGAATCCTATAATTTCTCTCTTCCCCGTTCTGTTTCTAGAGCTCAGTGTTGGTTTCATCCCTACAAAACCATACAGAATTTTTCCCATCAGGGATATTAAAGTACAATTATTATGCCCTGAACTAGCTGCCAGTCAGTTTCAGCGCTGATATTCCCTGAATGCAGAAAAAAATTGTTTGTTTGTTTATAACCATGTAACTTACGAATGTCCGTTTCACATCCATTCCTATCCCTTTAGACAATGAGGATAATTACAACATGCCTGAGATATTGCCAGGCTACAGGACCGGAGAGAGCATCTCCTGATGGAGAAGGGAGGGGGCTGGACTGTGATTAAGACTACGACTTTGCCGTGCAAATTTGTGGTTAATTCCATGGTGGAGATGGTGGGGGGAAAACCCATAGTCACGGAAGAGTCACGGCTTGGTTGCGGGGGCGTTGAGAACAAGCCTGGCCCGCATTCACTGTGGAACTGCAGCTCCTTTCCCTGGGGGCAGCGGCTGACGCCCCGTTCCAGGCGATCGCAGCGCTACTCAGGTTTGGTGCATCCACCTCTCCACAGAGGCGGACACACCATACTAGAGTGGCGGAACAACCGTGTGGTCCACATCGCAATACCCAGAGCAGGGAGGCAGGCCTGCAGAAGCTGCCTCCGCAGGGGTCACGGACCTTATTCAAATTCACACCTACCAGGAACACCGTGATGAGTATAAAGGGAGATTCTTTTTGGAGGATGCAGGACACAGACAGACCCAATGGTTCTCTCTGGCTCCTCAGCTCTCAGCCTATGTCAGGGTCTCTCTGAATTCTGGCCTGGGCTCTTCAGTCCTGGAAGGGAATGCTGTCTAGATACAGGCGTGCACACCACGTGCATCCTCCTGCTGCAATACTAGCTCGCCCTGTAGCATCACAGCAGAGCTGTGATTACAGATGCTGGTAAATGATATGTCCAGCCTCAGTCCAGCACAAAGAGCTTTTATTATTAGCATTACGTTAGCATCTATAGGCCCCATCTGCTACGTGCTTTACGTACCCATAGTGAGAGACAGTCCCTGCCCCAGGAGCCAGCAATTTACATAGACAAAGAGAGGGAAAGTGACAGGGTCAAGGTCATACATCACGTCAGTGGCAGAGCCAGGGATAGACGTCAGGTCTCCTGCAGCCTAGGCTGGTGCCTTTCCCACTTTAAATATCACTGGACACGCTCCCCGTCTGTGGTGCTGCCTTCCAGCAGGCCTGCGCCTGCCCCTGCTTCGGGAGGCGGGAGCTTTGCCCTATGCCGCAGTGGGCAGCCCAGAATTCAGGCACATTCCACACACAATGAACTGCTCTGAAGACAGCTCCATGGGCTCCTATGTAGTGGAGCCGGCGCCCCACCTGGGAGCAAAGGTTTCTATTGTAATCAGCAATACGGCCTTCATTGTGATTGGCAATCAGCTTCCTTTTCCAGCTTCATCCCACTACACAGGGGGCCCCTCCAGGCTCGATTCCGCCTTCACCTGGGTTCTTTCCCAGCACTGTAGCCTTGATGTAAACCCAGCTGCTTCCCTTCATTTTCCCATCAGGACTGATGACAAAGGTCATTAATGGCCTGTCTCCCCCCTGCAGTAGGCGACAGGGCACTGCCATCAGGCCAGCTGGCATCTGAGCGCTTTCTTTCAACCAACGGCCCAAAGAGCTCCGCCAGTTTTCCAGAACAATTACAAACCGAGATCATTTCACTCACAGTGAAATGCAGCCACCTCTGGGCCGGCACTCGGCAGCCGTTTAACAGCGGCATGGCCACGCTGCCCAGCAGTTTAAGGCAGGAAGTGAAGAAGGATTTTTTATCCAGTTATGGCAGGGGAATTTAGGTTGGCCAAATGTCATTACCCAAGGTGGGATCTGGCCAAAATTCTGAGGCTGATGCACACGAGCCATGGGATTTTAAATTATTATTCTGTACTGTGGTAGACATGGACCAGGACCCCATCGAGCTAAGCACTGTTCAAACACGGAACAAAGAGGTGATCTCTGCCCCAAGGATCTGACAGTCTAAGCAAATGACTACACATGATTGGGACCTCGCTGCTATCTCTCGTCTGCCAAATCAACCACTGGGTCAGGCTCTCAGGTGCTGTAAAACACGTGTAGCGCCATCCAGGTAGAGCCAAGCCAGTCTGCACCAGCTGCGTGTCTGGCCCACTGTCTGTCGGGGGATGGAAATAGAATTGTTTGGAAAAGAAAACAGAGAGCATCACAAATTCATCATCGGGTCTGAAGTTAGGCTGTGGTTAAGCTCCAACCTCCTCTCCCCACCTCCAACTTTTTCCTGAGTTAGAATCTGAAGTCTCTTTACTTCGTGGTGCTGAAACTTTGGTTGCTGGCTGGGAGGAGAATCTCTGGATCACTTCATTTAGAATGTTAGAGCTTCCTGGATTCTAGAATCCGGAGCCTTGTAGCACTTCCTGGGTTCTACAATTCCAAGTCTTGCAGAATTTTAAGGGTTACGTTCCATTTAGGAGAAAGAAAAAGAGAATTTTTGTAAAAGCTCTTTCATGCTTAAAGAATTTCCATGGGATTTTTTAACAGGTTGACAGTTACATTTAACAACTATAAAAAATTCCCTGTGGAGAAATAGTCCCCTGGGTAAGAAAGACGATGTCACGGGGTGGGGGAGAGAACAGGCAGAGACAGTGCAAAAGTAGAAGAGGGAAGAGGTGTTTGAGGAAGAACATTATAAAACCTTGATGATTTTTAGAAAAGTTCTAGACTTTTCCCATTGTCCCAAACGTGTCTGTATTCTCTCTCCTATCTCTGAGTCCTGGCTGCTGTGTATATGTGCCCCTGCCCTCTACTTGAGAGAGTCAGAACAGGCCTTTTCTACTTCACAAACCAGGTCACATCAAGCGGCATAAAATCGAGGCCTTGACTTCGTGTGGTCATTAAAACAATGGCTTACCCTTCTCTAGCAGCTTTCTTCCAAGGATCTCAAACATTCTATAATGAAGTCTGACAACTGTCCTGCGAGGCAGGCAAGGGAAAATGTCACCAACCTCTGAAATGCAACCACCTCTGGAGTGGAACGCGGCAGCTAGTCAACAATGCACAACAGCACCGTATAAGAGCTTCGCATATAAAGTAAAGAAGACTACTGTAACTTATGGACATGATACGGGGGTATGACCAGAGTTCAGGTTTGATCAGGATACCAGAGGTACTCTTAGGAAGAGCACCATGAGATTTCTCATGACAAGATGAGGTCAGGAGAACATCAGTTTCACCTGTACAGGCTGGCGCACACTCCAACACCTCCAGCCACACAGTACCTCTAGCCCCACGCTGGGGCCTTCATGCCATGCACATGCCACATAACTACAAATGCCACTCCAGTGAGCTATGTGCAGCTCTCCCTCCTGAGTAGGATGTAGGATCGACCTGGCATCTTCAACACCAAAGGCACAGCCGAGTTAAAGGCATCACTATGCCTTAAGTGCTAGTATGAGCAGGCTCAGTTTATATTTATATGGACCAGTCATGGGAGGGGAACATGACACACTTAGCCAGAGGGCTCGATCCAGGCCAAACCAGCTGTAGTCCTGGGCCTGATTTTCAGTCGTGTTAAGTCCTCTTTACACTGGGGGGGGGGCTAAAAGTGGGTGCATGCGTAATCTGCAGCCCCTCTGTGCAGCCAGAGCTGTGCAAAGGTGCCAGATAGCATAACTGAGCGAATCCAGCCCAGGTAAATTACACGAGGCTATAACAAACAGACAGGACCTGACTCCCCATTGCCCAGCCTCTCACACAGTCACTTACCCCTGGGCAAAGTGGGTGTGGCACCACCCAATCAGAAATAAAAGCATTTTATGCCCACTTTGGCACATTGGAGAATCTAGCCCATAGGTGCCATACGAAGATACATTTATGCCCCCTTCCCCCAGCCCATAACTCCCCAGAGTGCCTTTCTGGTATAAATGTTTGAGGAGTCTGATTACAAAAACTCCAGACTAGCCTTGTCAGGGGAACCTGGGTCTCACATGGTCAGATCCTACCGAATTTCCTATCTCCCATAACCCCCCTTTGAGAGACCCAATCGCCCTGCCCCTGGCATGGCCTTGGCATTCTAGGGCTTGTGCCAACAAGTGATGCCGACAGCTCCTTTGAAGGTGGAGCCATTGGGTTTAGGCTTCACATCTGGACGTTTGCAGCCTTGATATTTTAAAGATGTATTAGAGGCGGAGATGAAGGACCCACTGTGGAGAGGTAGAGAAGACAGCAAGAGTTCCCAACTCCGCCAGCGTTGCCAACGTGTGTGATTTTATGGTGATTCTCATGATAGCTGGTGCTTTTCTTAATGCCCCAGCTCCTGGAGTCCTGGGATAATATAGGCATCTCAGCGTTTGTTTTGTTTTGTTTTAGAGGAAATTTTCTAGCCCTTGTGGGTGGAGGTCAAAGTAGCCCGAATGCATCCCTAGAGGCTCAGTGGCCAGAAGGACACAACTTTTATTGATTTCTTTAAAGTCAGTGTCATGAGTTGTAAGCCAGCTTCATGATTTTAGGGACCTGCCCTCATGATTCCTGAATGCTCAGGGCTGGCAATGCTGTATCCCTCCTTGTTCTGAATGGGCAACACTTGCTCAGATGCACCCTTAGGGGCTGAGTCTCACTTACGCTGATGCCCCTTTGCACCCACTCTGGCTGCCGAAAAGAGTCTGAAAGTGGCTGTCACTGCAAGTTGCACTTTCCCCTGCCAGGGCAGGGTGCGGGAGAATCCAGGCCCCTGTGTCTGTGATGCTCATAGGAAGAGCCTTGCTGCCCCCTGAGCTGAGCTCCTGTCTGGCTTTGTCACAGATGTTGAGTTGCTCTGAGGGCTTCTTCTTTTCAAGCTCTCCTCACGTGGAACAAAAGGGAAGGAAACAATCAAGCCCACGTTATGCTCAAACCGAGGGTTTCTCGCTGTCTGGAATCGCAGCGTGAAGAGAGACAGTTTGCTAAGCCTCGAATGAGACTGACCTTCCTGGTTCTTAGAACTGTTTGCAAAAGGCCACCCCACTCTGCATGCTTTTTTCAGCGCTGTTTGCTTCTAAAAGAAAAGCAAGGTTACCCGCCCAGCAGTGAAGAGCAACCCTACAATAAATGGAAATATACTTATCTCATAGAGCTGGAAGGGACCTTGAAAGGTCATCGAGTCCAGCCCCCTGCCTTCACTGACAGGACCAAGTACCATCCCTGACAGATTTTTGCCCAGACCCCTAAGTGGCCCCCTCAAGGATTAAACTCACAATCCTGGGCTTAGCAGGCCAATGTTTAAACCACTGAGCTATCCCTCCCAGCCCATTGTATGCACCCGGCACTCACAAGCAAACCACAGCGAGCAGCCCCACATTCACAAGCAACCCTATGAAAATAAGCCACCAGGTGCAGCCCAACGCTCATCAACATCCCTACAATAACAACAAGCCGCTGCCTGCAGCCCAGCACCAGCAAGAATCCAGAGGATGTTCCACCCCATAGGATGAGAACTGGCATGGGACAGTCCCTGGATGTTCAGAGGTGGATAGTGTCCTTTAACCTGCTCTGGTGTGCTTGGGTCCGCAGCTCCCATCCATCAATCAGGCACTCCTTTGGAAAGAGGGAAGCAGGAGTATCCGATAGTCTCCTGATCCATGTGACTCCTGGGGACACTACTCTCATTTCCACAGACTAAGGAAATGTCTCAGAGCCGCCCATGTCCTCAGGACCCCATGCTGGCCTGGATCTGCTGAAGGAGGGGGATGGAGCAGAACGGTGTCTCCGTCACTTGGAATCGGAGCAGACTAGGACCACTGCTGTTCTGCCAGGCAAGGGTCCAGCCCACGGGACAGGGGGCTGGGATAGTGTTCTGCTGCGTCTGCAATCATGGATGTCGCACCACAAGTACTGTGTGTCTGCCATCGTCCTGCTAATCCTAACAGCCTCGCCACAGTGCAGGGAGAAAATCCGTGTGTAGGGACGTAACGTATGGGAACAAGCCTGGCACTCTGACCGACAGCACGCCATCTCCCAGTGTACTCACATGTGCGTGCACACGCTCACATGCAGTCACGGATGTTCAGATGCTTCCAAAAACAGGAGGCTTTTTAGCTTTGTTTAAACTGCTATCAAATAAACAAAAGGGAATTAAATAATCCCATCTGCTCCTACGCAAAATGGAGAGCATCGGCACATGCATCCACACTCACACACACACACACTGACACATATACACGCATGCACACACCCGTATACATGCATTCACATACATATATGTATGCATATACACGCCAATACATGCATATCCACACACAGAGAAACTACACTGGTTTCTTACAGGAACAGGGATTGAGGAGACAATGTAAGGAGTGAAAAAGAGAGAGGTAATAAGATGCTTTACAATGACACAGAAACACCACACACACACACACTATATATATATGGTGTTTCTGTGTTACGGTAAAACACCATCAAATGCAGGAATGGTGCTGTATCCATTATGATTAACAGCACGTATTAATCTAGCATACAATACTTTTATAGAGATATAGCACCTCTCTTTGTATATATACTAAGGTGTATCTAGGCAGATTTTATAATGTTACATATCTCTGTATAAATATTGTGTTCTTTATTAATATATACATTATATATAAGAGAGGGAGAGAGATTGTATATAGCTAGACCCATAGATAATGCTTCTGCCTCACTAGTGCATATTAGAGCTGTGTAAAAGTATTGCAATGAGGCTTTGGGTTTTGTTCAGACACCCCAGGACTCAGCCCTGGTTCTCAAACCGGGGCCAAATTTCAAGCTCGCCTGGGGTTTGTGGTGGAAGCCACTTTGGTGTCGAGTTTGGGAGTTTCCAAGCACACGACGCCAGAGGAAGCATGTGGAGAAGATGTTCTTGAGAAGCCCAGGAGACCCCACATTTTGGTGCTTCCCATAGCTCCGCTGCACATATTTCTTGAGCCACCGTAGACACAGACACATGCTGTCTGTATATTGGAGGTGCCTAGGTGGCGGAGTTGAGTGATACAATCAGACGCTGTTGCCATGTTATCTATTTAGCCCAAGCCTATCTAGGTAACCCTTCCACCTGGAATCAGCCCCCTCTGAGATTCTGAAGGGCTAGAGGCCAATGGTCTCTACCTTTCTGATGCCTTAGAAGCCAATCCCACTTGGAGATAGATGGGTGCAAGCTTGATGGAGCCCATGTGCTAAGTGGCCAGTGATGCTGGTGATTGCTAAGGCAGAACGGGGGTCAGGAAATAGTTTTCAGCTCCCTCTCGGAGCCACATTGTTGTAGAACTGGGCTGGTTTCTTGCAGAAACAGTGTCCAAAGTGATGTAATGTAAAGATAGAAAGATGGAGAACGTCTCTGCTCTCCATATAAAATATCTATTGAAATATATAAATCTCTATAAATGAAATATATATATATCTTTATTTTATTAGTGAGAACTACTGAGCACTTTGTTGTTGGAGGGTTGAGAAGTGGGCACAAGACTCCATCAAGGTCAAGGGACAAATTCGGGTGAGCCAGGGCGAAAATTTTGAAATTTCAATGAGAAATGTTATCCAAATTTGAAACAGGCACAAAAAACCTGTTGAAATGTTGGCAAAAACATTCACTGAAATGCTGACAACATTTTGTTGAACTATGAACTCTTGATGAAAAACATTGTTGCAATGTAGATGGAAATGTTCATTGATATCTGAAATGTTGCCAAAAAAAATCATTAAAATTTCAAAATTTTGATAAAAATGCTGACTTTTCAATGGAGATTTTAATTGAAATCTGGAATTTTGACAGAAATAACTGTTGAAATGTTGATTAATAAGTCATTGAAATTTTGATGGAGATTTTCATTGAAATATGAAATGTTGACAAAAATTGCCATCAGAAGTTGAAATGTTGACAGAAGTCTTTGTTGCAATTTGAAATGTTGACCAAAGAACACAGGAAAAAATGCAACCCTTCCACAACATTTTTCACTTGTTCTCAGACCAACTCGAGAGCTAGGAGGCAGCTCATAACAAAATGTGAGAGGGAAAAACAACTACTGTTACAAAGAGAGAACAGTAACCCCAGATCTGAGCAAAATGAGAGTGCAAGAAATCTGCACCTTTTACATTGAGAATGTCTAATGGACATGCAATCTGGGGCCTGAGATACAGATCTGAGCATGGATTTATCTCACTTTACAAACATTTCCCCCACTTTTGAGCTGGCTTGAATTCAGGGTGAAGTGTCACTCATCCCTTGATAAACCCATCTGCACAGCAACTGATGGAAGCTGCGTTATGAATGGCACAGAGCACGTTCCTTTGAGGTGAAAGAAAGAGGGGGACTTTGCCATTTAAGTTCTATATGATAATCAAACATAAAACCTTGAGACACTGCTAACTTTTTCTATCACTATTCTCAGCTGTCGGTAGCCCCTCGGAGTCAGGGTGAGCTGTGATGTTTTAACAAGGAGTTTAATCCAAGATTACCAGCAGCAGCAACAAAGCTGACTTAGTGGCATGACAAACTGATATCTGTACTTTGTATATGGACCTGCCGACAAACAGGGATATACGTACACCTGCTTAATGTTAAAGCAAACCCACTACTGCTCATTTAGTTCATCTGGATATTAACGTATTTGGTTTAAAAAGAAAAAAAATCGATGTTCGTTTTTGCCTGTTAATTGCGTACTGTACGGAAAAAAATGATATAATATATATATAATTAGGGAAGATGTGTTCTTATCCATTGGAAAGACGTCACATGAAAAGTCTGATTTTATTGCGGGGGGGGAGAATGTTCTTCTATTTTTTTCTCTGTTTGGAAAAAAAAAGTTACTAAATAAAAATATTCAGATTTTAAAATCGCTTTTGACCGGGTCTTTTGTTTGCCCTGGAGCCAGATTCCCATTGGCACTCAGGCCACTGGACCTCTCTAGCAGTTCATTGTTTGTAGTACAGCAGTGCTAGCGCTCCTGACTGAGAACACAGACACACAGTCAGCTAGAGACAGTCCTGGCCTCAAAGAGCTCACGAGCTAAATAGACAAGACAGAGGAAGGATGGGAGGGCACAAAGGGTAACATTTCCACAAGCGCCTGAGTGACTTATCCACCTATATGGGTTTAGCTAGGCTGGCAGAACAGCCCAGTGCAGACACAGCATGTGCAGACAGGCATGTGCCACTACAGTAAAACCTCCCCACCTCAAATGGCTATCATAGAATCACAGAATATCAGGGTTGGAAGAGACCTCAGGAGGTATCTAGTCCAACCCCCTGCTCAAAGCAGGACCAACATCTGACAGACCAACACCTATCCTGACAGCTGTCCTTTTCTTCCTCTACACTGGGGGTTTTGCCAGCAAAGCACAACCGTTAGGGGCTGTGGGTTTTTCACACCCCTGACTGACATAGCTATTCCAACACCACGTTGCAGAGCAGACCAGGCCCCAGAGATAGAAGTTGGTCGAATAAAAGATATTACTTCCCCCACCCTGTCTCTCTAATATCCTGGGAGCAACATGGCTACAACTAAATTGTAATTCATTAGATAGATAGATAGATAGATAGATAGATAGATAGATAGATAGATAATCATACTAGGTGATGATATCGATAGATTTCCCAAATAATTATCAAACTATGAGGTGTTGGCAAAGTGTTTGTTTCAACTTTACGCTCATTGCAGTTTGTGGTGTGCGGTTGGTGTCGTGTGTAAGGCCATAAACACAAAGAGCCCTGCATTAAGCAGCAACTAGAGAACTCCCGAAGTTCCTACATTTATTAAGCTCCCCACTGCAAAAATCTTCTCTTGGATTGTTTCTGCTACTCTGGGTGACCTGCATGTTATTGCAAAACATCCCATTTTGCGGCATCTCCTGCATTCTGGCTCTTTAGCACGGTTGCTAGCTGTGGCTTGGTGTCCTGCCACAATTGGTCCCTGGAGTTAATAACATTGGTTCTGCTCCAGGACACTTTTTAAAGGGAAAATAGTAAATACACTTTCATGATAAATTTTCAGACAAAGAATCATCAATGCTAAAACTCAGAGAACTTCCAGGATTCCTGGATATGCTTGTGAGCATCCAGCAGTTGTCCAGATAACTCTCCCAGCAAACAGAACTCAGCACTTTCCTTTAAAAGAATCGTCACAACTCGTATTTCACCCCACCACCTGACCGACTCTGCTCAGGGCCGGTGCAAGGATGTTTCGCGCCCTAGGCGAAACTTCCACCTTGCTCCCTCCCTCCTCCCCGAGCCCTGCGGCAGATCCCCGCCCCCCCCCCCCCAGGCGCCCCCCCCCGGGCAGCTCCCCCTCCCCCCCTCTGCCCTGAGGTGCCCCCACCACCCGCGGCAGCTCCCCACCCCAGCTCACCTCTACTCCACCCCCTCCCTGAGCCCTGCGGCTGCTTCCCAGCCACCCTCGGCCCTGAGGCACCTCCCCCATGGCAGCTCCCCCCCCCAGGGCGGGGGAGCTGCCATGGGGGAGGTGCCTCAGGGCCGAGGGTGGCTGGGAAGGAGCCGCAGGGCTCAGGGAGGGGGGGGTGTAGAGGGGAGCGGGGGGGGGGAGCGGGNGGGGGGGGGAACTGCCGCAGGGCTCGGGGAGGGGGCAGCAGCTCCCCACCCCAGCTCACCTCTGCTCCGCCCCCTCCCCGAGCCCTGCGGCAGCTCCCCACCCTGAGGCACCCACCCCCATGGCAGCTCCCCACCCCGCCCTGAGGCGCCCCCCGTGGCAGCTCCCCCCCGCCCGGAGAGCCATGCTGCAGCTCACCTCTGCTCCACCCTCTCCTGGAGCACACCATCGCTGCTCCACTTCTCCCGCCTCCCAGGCTTGCGGTGCCAATCAGCTGTTTGGCGCCGCAAGCCTGGGAGGGAGAGAAGCAGAGCGGGGTGGCGTGCTCAGGGGAGGAGGCGGAGCAGAGGTGAGCTGGGGCGGGGAGTTCCCCTGCGTGTCGCCCCCCCCGCCTTACTTGCTGCAGGCGGCCCTCCCCGCACCCCCCTGCCCCAGCTCCCTCTGCCTAAATGCTGATGACGACCAGGGCAGCCGAAGATCTGGCCGCCGGGGTCGCTGCCGAAGAAAATGCCGCCCCCCAAATGCTAGCGCCCGGTCGCCTAATAGCTTGCACCGGCCCTGACTCTGCCAGCTGTGTTGCACACAGGCAACTTTTCATTGCAGTCATAAATCCCAGTGAGAAAAATATTCTCCCAGAAGACACATTTCTTAGCCCCCCCCCTTTTTTTTCCACAATTAAATGTTAGATGTAAAAAATAACTGGGGTCAAATAAATTGCTCCACTTGTCTATACATTTTTGGGGGGGTTGGGCTTTGGGGCTGCTCCAGAACTGGGCAGTGGTGATGCCGTGTGTGTATAACCTGGAGCACCCCGCATGTTTTAAAGTGATATCACCTTTTTAAGACTTTCATTTTTATTAGCACTGGCCAAAAATTTTCCATCTAGTTTTTTTATTATTATTATTATTGACAAAAATGGCCTCTTTTCTAAATGATTTTTTTTTTTCATTAAAGTTTCTGGTTTTTATACGAAAAAATTGCGTGGAGCAGGAGTGTGGGATATGGACAGGGGTAAGGGGGCTGAGGCTGGGGCCACAGCTGGGGCACCGGGCACGGAGCCCTGGGTGCAGTCCCAGATGATGACTCAGCACATTTGCGTTTTAAGACCACTTTCACAGCAGATTTGGAAAAACACAAAGAAGGTACCAATGTGAGATTTCGAAGGATAGATGCAGCACTCGACCCAAGGTTTAAGAATCTGAAGTGCCTTCCAAAATCTGAGAGGGACGAGGTGTGGAGCATGCTTTCAGATATCTTAAAAGAGCAACACTCCGATGCGGAAACTACAGCACTCGAACCATCAAAAAAGAAAATCAACCTTCTGCTGATGGCGTCTGACTCAGATGATGAAAATGAACATGCGTTGATCCGCTCTGCTTTAGATGGTTATTGAGCAGAACACACGTCCTCTGCAATAGTGGTTGAAGCATGAAGGGACACATGAATCTTTAGCACATTTGGCACATAAATATCTTGCAGTGTCGGCTACAACAGTGCCATGCGAATGCCTGTTCTCACTTTCAGGTGACATTGTAAACAAGACGTGGGCAGCATTATCTCTTGCAAATTGTAACCAGACTTGTTTGTCTGAGCGACTGGCTGAAGTAGGACTGAGTGGACTTGTAGGTTCTAAAGTTTTACATTGTTTTATTTTTGAATGCAGTTATTTTTGGACCAGCCACAAAGAAGCAAAAACTCAGACATACACAAACACGCAAATCCTCCTCCCGACACACAATCGCACAAAGACACACAAACACACATCCAGGGCCGCCCAGAGCGGGGGCAATTTGCTCCAGGCCCCGCGAGCCCTGGCACTGCGGCGGTCCGGGTCTTCGGCGGCGGGGGGCCCTTCAGTGCTGCCGAAGACGCAGAGCAACTGAAGGGCCCCCCGCCGCCGAAATGCCACCGAAGCCCCAGACCGCCGCAGGGTGAGTACAAGCGCCGCAGATCCCCCGCTTTGCCCCAGGCCCCCTGAATCCTCTGGGCGGCCCTGCACACACCTGTCTATATTTAAAGTAAAATTGATGCTTTTAATAGGAGGTAAGTCTAAGAACTATTTCGCATCCCTGAATCAGTAGTGGAAGATCTTTATAAGTTTGAGAATCGCAAATAGGAGCTAGGTTGTAGAAGTGACTGGAGTGGGAGCTGTGGGAGGTTCAGGGCTTTTGAAAGTCAGGTTTCTTATTGAAGAGTCTTTTGGGGTCAAGATTTTCAGACTGATTTTGGGTGCTCAACTCAAGACATCTGAGGTCCCTTTAAGGTGTCTCAAGATTGGCACCCAAAATCACTCGTCACTTTTGAAACTCTTGGGCTTCGAGTCAAACTTTTTATATTTAGATCGGAAGTTCCTTGGGGCAAGGACCATCTTTCTCTTCTGGGTTTGTACAGCGCCTAGAATTATGGGGTCCCTGGTCCAGTCCTGTCCTGGGTCGCCTAGGCACTACCGTAATACACCTAATAGATAGTGGACAGTGCCTAGCACCATGGGGTCCTGGTCCAGGACTAGGGCACGTAGGTGCTATCACAATAATTAATAATACCCCTAGGCCCCCATCTTTGAAAACCTTGGCCCTGGAACACGGACAGAAGAAAATCGTTGCAGCTAATTCAGGGTGCGTTCTGGTTGGCAGGAGGCTGCCTTAGGGTTTGGCAGAATTATTTCCTGGAAGAGGAGAATAAAAAGTCACTTACCGCAAGGGCGGCCCCTGGTCACGTGGATGAGGAGCAGCAGGAGAGCGAATTGTTTCATTGTTGACTTTGCAGCAGGAAAAACAGTAGATCAGCTGGTTAATAGCCAGGCTGGGGAGGGGCGGGGGTGAGGGCTCCTCCCCAAATCTTCCTGCTCCCAGGGCTGCGCTGACTCTCTGCATAACCTGCCCATGGCACTAACATCCCAGAGGAAAGTTCGAGACCCTGCAGCCCTTGAGTTCTATGGTGGTTTTCCTGAGTGGGGATGGCCTTGCAGTGACATCCTTAGAGCAGTTTCCTTCTTGAGGGCTCAGTGATGGGCTTACGGGGTGGGAAGCTCAATGGAGCCGGGCTGGGAGGGGAGCACCGGGGACCATGGTGCCTGCACACTGGGAGGAAACCAAGTAGCATCACGTGCACAGAACAAGCCCTCCCCTGCACTCCTTCTGCTAACTGAGCCTCGCATCACCCCTGTAGGGTGGCCAGGTCTCATTATACCCATTTTGCAGATGGGGAAACTGAGGCCGATATTGCCTGACTTGAAGCTCATTGAAGTCAATGCAATGCCTCACGCTGGCTCCAGTCAGCGCTGGAATCACGTCCAGAAAAGGGAAGCGAGGGGATCGGTTCTCAAGTCCCATCTCAGACCTTTTTCCTAGGAGTTTCTCTCCTTGCTCTGCAGCAGTACTGACGCCAGCACATTTCACTCATGCCGTGGAACCTGCCTGCACACGGCACGGCCACAGCTTCACGAGCCCAGCCAAAGGGCCCTGCAGCACAGCTACCCAGTGCGAGAGGCAGGCAGAGGGGGCTTGTTAAGGCTCAGATTCAGTACAGCTGGGTTCAATTCTCCCCGTCACTGACTCCAGTGGTGAGAACCGTCCCTACTTCACCAGGTGCTCTGAGGATTAGTGCACTGAGGTTCGTGTGTGCTGTGGTGCTGGGGAGCCAGACGGACCCATGCTGATGCTGTGTAATAATAATGCCTAGTGCTCTTCATGAGTAGATCTCAGTAGCATTATCCTCATTTTATAGATGTAGAGAAACCAACAATATCTTGGGCTTTTTAAAGTGTCTCTTTGCCAAGTTAACATATTACAACTTCCACATTAAGTCACAATGTAACACACCGAAGAGAGGGTGAGGACTCACCTGGTCCGTGGTTCCAGTGTCTGAGGTTTTCAGCTGCAGATTTCAGTATCAGAAACTTCTTCACACAGAGAGACAGAGCAATTCCTCTGATGCACCAACCTCTCTGCCTTAAATAAGGCACCAATAGCGAAAGTGACCTTTTAAAAGCAAACACAACCAACAAACACCAGCATTATCCGTACACATGGGGGCTGGGGAGAAGGTGTCAAGTGAACACCTAGACCAGGTCAAATCTAGTTCATCTTTCATCTTCATGCCCCTATGCTACGTCTGCCAGTCCAGCCAGAGAACTCCATGTTTACATACGAGCACCTGGCAGGCCTGGCTTATCAACTGATCACTGATTCCTTGCATCCTGCCGCTGAATGTTGGTTCGGGAGGTGGAGATGAATTGTCCCAATGAAGCCACAAAGGATGTCGGGGCTCTGTATAGATCTTTCACTGCTAAGAAGCAGATTAAAGCAGGAACTTTGTTATTTAGGTTTCATTGAAACAGCACCTCTTGCCCTTGGAATTTAGAAGTGACTCCGACCACTAAAAACAATCAAGGGATCAGAACAATTCATTGAATTTCTGTCTTTCAAGTACGGTTCGCTCTTGCACAGCATTTTTAATCCACAGATCTCCGTGCGCTTTCCAAAAGGGATCAGCATTGTTATCTCCATTTACAGAGAAAAACTGACGCACTGAGAAGGGAAGAAACTTTCCTGAGGTCTCCAGATGAGCTGGGAATAACCCCCAGCTCTCCTGGTTCCTACTCCCCATTGGATCGCACAGCCTCCACTTTGCAGCACAATACCCTTTCTGCTCTAGTCCTCCAGCTACTCACCAACACCCTTAGTCTCGCATTTCTCAATGTGTGGGGTGCGTCAGTGCCCCACTGTGACAGAATATGCCCTTGTGATCACACCCTACATGCTATTGTAACCATTTTGTACATGGCATGTCTTTTAAGGTATTATTTGAAAACTTGTAATTTGCTGGTCAGCATCATCCTGATAAAATATGTGTGGCTTCATTATATGTGATATTATAAGATTTCCTGTTATGGTGTTATTAAGCCATGTTCCAAACCCCACAGCCCTGCCCAAATAGAAGTTGGCAAACGGGTCTGTCCTAAACAAAGGAATATGTGCTCTGCTAATTTGCATTTAAGCAGTAAACAGAGTCATCAAGCAGGAAGAGAAAACAAAGTAAATTCAACAACGTGAAAAAAGCAGCAGGGAACACTCTTCCACATAGACTCTGTCTCCTAGTGGTCAGCTGGAAATGTTTTTCAAGAGGGAGACTGCAACTATAACAAGGATGGACAAACATCCTCAAGGAACACCCCTCTCTCTCTCTCTCTGGCTAATACATTTACTGCACCTGAAGAGAAAAAGGAAGCAGGTGTTGGACTCTGGTGGAGGATTCCTGACCTGAGAGTTTGGTCAGTAACTCTGCTGAAAGCATGTGGTGAGAAACATTGCTTGAATCTAATAGTTTGTTCTATACCACAAGGGTTTGATCCCTTTCAGAATGTTTGTTCACAAGAACTAGGATCACTCTGGATATTCTAGCTATCCACAGAAATTGTCCGTTCCTTTTTTAATCTTTGCTGAATTCTTGGTCTCAGCAACTTCCAGTGGTAGCGAGTTACCACTTTAGCCCAGGTAACCTCATATTGGCCAGGCCCCACACATGAGCACAATCCACAACATCACAGCTGTCCTTTTGAAGCCCAGGGGTATTTCGCCCTAGGAGAGACTGCAGGATCTGACCCCATAGCTGCCCTGTATACAGCAGGGGTCGGCAACCTTTCAGAAGTGGTGTGCCGAGTCTTCGTTTATTCACTCTAATTTAAGGTTTTGCGTGCCAGTCATACATTTTAACCCTTTTAGAAGGTCTCTTTATATAAGCCTGTAATATATGACTAAACTATTGTTGTATGTAAAGTAAATAAGGTTTCAAAATATTTAAGAAGCTTCATTTAAAATTAAGGTGGGCAGGACCTGGGCAGTGTGAGTGCCACTGAAAATCAGCTCGCGTGCCGCCTTCGGCATGCGTGCCATAGTTGTCTACCCCTGGTATAGAGTAATATATTTAAATACACTGTGTTTATGATGTTTGTATACTCATATATCAACCCCAAAGAGGGACTTAAAACCCAGCTGGAATGTTATGTATGTGTGTGTGTATTTATCTTTTTTAATCGACATTATAGTTTTAAAAGGATCAATTTTAAAAGATTAGTTCTATTTTTCACAGTGAAACACTCTTTATACAGTCCCCATATCAGCAAAACTTGTGCCATGTGTCTGGCTGTGCTGGGATCTCATGCAGGACATTGCTAATGTCTCCTTGCTTTCTATTACTAAACCCTTTACATGGAGATTTTGTATATTGTCTGTTAATTAACACAGTCAGTGGAGCAACTGGCAGCTCAGATACCACAGTGATGCAGAGATCAGACAGGGATTCGGTATTCCACTGACTCAGAGTTGCCATAGAGCAGAATTTCTTTTCAGCTGATCACAAGTGGCCCCAACTTGAGTAATTGAGGCCATGGACTGCAGGGACCTACCACCAGCCTGAAGGGCAGCCACACAAGGGATCCCTCTAGTCACAAATCCACTCATCCCTGCCCTGCCTCCAGACCCTCCCTCCGCACTCCCAGGCTCACAGACCCCCTGCACCAGACCCCGCAGTTCCTGCCACCCTTGCTCAGCAGAACCGTCCCAGTCCCACTGACAGGGGAGGCCTCTGAGGCAGGATTCGCCTCTTCCACTCAGATCTTCGGGTTCACATTCCAGCCTTAAAGTGATAGCAGCAGAAAAGGAAAATCGGGGCAGCGTCAATTTATTTGTTCGGAAAATCTCTACGGCACAGCCTGGTGTTGGGCCCTACCAGGAAGATCCCAATTCCTTGTGCCACTGGAGTAGGGTGACCAGATGTCCTGATTTTATAGGGACAGTCCTGATTTTGGGGGCTTTTTCTTATATAGGCACCTATTACCCCTCCCACCCCCTGTCCCGATTTTTCACACTTGCTCTCTGGTCACCCTACACTGGAGGCTGGGGCAGAGCCATCTCCCTGTATTCCAGAGTGACACCCCTCCAGAGGGGTGGGGAACAGGATTGACTCTGGATGGAAATGTTCCCCTCTGCCCTCCACCACGTGGCGCCATGGGGGTGCAATGCACCTTAGGCTGCTGCTGAGGAAACCTACGCCCCGCCCCTCAAAGGGATTTAGACGCCTAACTCCGGGCTGGAGGGAGGCACCTAAGCCAGGTTGGTCGTTTTTTGAGGCAGAAATTTCAAGTCACTGCTCCAGTGTTTGGGGGCAGGTAGGGGACAGCTTTCAAGACAAGATTGCCAGCATTTTTTTTTTTTTAAACATGGACAAAACACTGTTCTGGGTATCAGCTGAGCCCTTTCAGCTGAGTTAAAAGAAAAGAAAGAAATTCAGCTGGGGCAGAGACCCACCAGGGAAATTCCAGCCCAAAGGGTTGAAGTTTGGCAAAATTATAAGCAATGAAAACAGAGTTTTAGAATGGGACATGGTGGGGAATATTAATCATAGGTGGTCCTAACAACTACGACTAGAGAAGGGGGGGCAAGGGATGAAGCACTAGACTAGACTCAGGAGACCTGCTACTGTGCTACTGGCCTGCTGGGTGACCTTGGGCAAATCACGTCACCTCCCTGTGCCTCAGTTTCCCCATCTAAAATGGGAATAATGCTACAGACCTGCTTTGTAAAGTGCTTTGAGATTGACAGAGGAAAATCACCACATAATAACACCCAGTGCTCCTGTTATTGCTAACCGTAAATAATTACAAATAATGACAGAAGCGTCTCATTCTGACTGGTGCTGAGAGCCCTGCAGGCCTCTCAGTCGCAAGGGGAGCAAATCACACCAAGACCCCAGCCCACTTCACATTCTTTATTTGCATGGCAGACGTCGGAGTTCAAAGCCAGGGAGTAGCTCCGGCTGGAGTGAAGCAGCGTCGTTCACTGGGTCACGCCAGCCTTTCCGGACTCAGCGGTAGAACAGCAGCACTGCGGATTCAATCATCTCCTTGGATACGCTCCAGTGCTGATGGGTTCCGTAGCCATCCCAGGCAAAGGCAGGGAAATCGCTGCACTGAACCGGGTTCCCTTCTGGGAAGAACCCTCCTCCACCTATGCAGTGCTGAGGAGAGAACAGAGGAATTGCCAGATGGGAGCAGAGCAGGGGCCCATCTAGCCGCTCTCCTGTCTCCAGGCCAGTGCCAGCTGCTTCACAGGAAACCACAAGAAACCCTGCAATGGCCAGTTGGCGAATAATCTGTCCCCAGAGAAAGTTACCTCCTGACCCCCCCCCCGCCCCCCGAGTCAGAGGTCAACTAAGGCCCTGAAGCATGAACATTTAAATCTCTTCCTAACTCTTGGGACCAGACTCTCCATTGCCCTGACTCTTGTGCAGTCGCTTAGCTTGGTGCAAAGGGCCCCCAGATGACAGCGTTTGACACTCCTTTAGCGCTGGTGTGAACGTCTGCACAAGGGGCAGGGGCAGGGCCAGGAGGCTTTGGGCCATTGGGTTTTTATTTTTAGTATTTATTGTTTGCATTAAATCTCAGAGCCCCCAGCCATCCATGGCCCAGAACCCTGGTGCTAGGCGCTGTACATTAGTTATTAGGTGTATTACGATAGCACCTAGAAGCCCCAGCCATGGCCCAGGACCCCTGACACTAGGCGCTGTACAGACACAAGAGAGAGACAGTCCCTGCTCCAAAGACCTCACGATATAACCCTGACTATCATGTGTTCTCCTAGCCCGTCCTTGTTTGAATCCTGCTCAGTGGCTAAACACAGACTGATGGAGAGGACTGGATAGGCAGTTAGTGAAAGGCCAGGCATTATCCCCCTCCTTGAACTGCAATATCTGGACATATGGACTCAACTCACGACTCCAAGCTCCTGCTACTGCCAATTAGAAATTAGAAAGGCCCTTTCCCCCTAGAACTGAAATGGTCCCCCAGTGCACCAGAAAATACACTGATTCAGCACATCCACCCCCGTACCCCCAGCAGCTTCTGACAACAGGGCTCCTGTGAGCTGGTCCTCCCTTGATGGAACCCCAAAGGACAGAAATAACATCAGCAGCCCCTACACTCCCCTGGGGGGTGATTGCCTGCATGGGCACAGCTGAACCCTCCCTGTGGCAGTGCAGAGGTAAAAAAAAGAGTCTTTGCGCAGGCAGTGAGCTTCAACAGTGACACTAGGTGGCTCCACAGCTCATCAGCAGAGCTGGACACACAACTTCTGCTGAAAAATGCAGTTTTGGGTCAACCAAAACTATTTCCGAAGTAAGGTTCAACGTACGTACGTACGTACGTGTGTGTGTGTGTGTGTGTGTGTGTGTGTGTGTGTGTGTGTGTGAGAGAGAGAGAGAGAGAGAGAGAGAGAGAGAGAATGAATATTTGGTTTGAATATTTAGCTATTTTATTATTTTTAAAAATGGGGAGAAATACACAAAAAAAGAAACAACAACAACAAAAATGAAAAATGCCAGGCTGCTTTGAGTCAAATAAAATATTTTGTTTGACCCACCACAACTATTTGGGGTTTTCATCCATTTTGGGTTGACACAAAAAAATGGTGGTGGGGACTTCAGATTATTCGCTCCACTCCAGCCCGCCACTCATCCTGGACCCTGCTCCAACCCTAATCCCACTCTGGTCAGATACTCACATGCTCGGTGTTACAGCCGGTGACTTTCACCCCAGCACACAGAGCCATGGCCGCCTTCTCAGTATTAAATACGCGGAACTGGATGTAGCCGGGGACGAATTCAGCTGGTGACAGAAAAGGGGAGGTCAGAACCATTGTTTGCCATGGACAGGTGGAGAGAAGTGACAGAGCTCTGATCCCAGCCAAGCCCCTTCGTTAAGTTCCTGTGTGTGAACTGGGAATGATTAAGGATCTGGAACTCCTGACTAGGCCATGGCAGAGAAACTAAATGAATTATTTGCATCGGTCTTCACGGCTGAGAATATGCGGGAGATTCCCAAACCTGAACCATTCTTTTTAGGTGACAAATCTGAGGAACTGTCCCAGATTTAGCTGTCATTAGGGAGGTTTTGGAACAAATTGATAAATTAAACAGTAATAAGTCACTAGGACCAGATGGTATCACCCAAGAGTTCTGAAGGAATTCATGTGAAATTGCAGAACTACTAACTGTGGTATGTAACCTATCGCTTAAATGTACCAGATGACTGGAAGATAGCTAATGTGACACCAATTTTTTTTTAAGACTCCATAGGCAATCCTGGCAATTACAGGCTGGTAAACCTAATTTCAGTACCTGGCAAATTGGTTAAAACTATAGTAAAGAATAGAATTATCAGATGCATAGATGAACACAATTTGTTGGGAAGAGTCAACATGGTTTTTGTAAAGGGAAATCGTGCCTCGCTAATCTACTAGAATTCTTTGAAGGGGTTAACAAGCTTGTGGACAAGGTAGATCTAGTGGATATAGTGTACTTAGATTTTCAGAAAGCCTTTGACAAGTTCCCTCACCAAAGGCTCTTAAGCAAAGTAAGCAGTCGTGGGATAAGAAGGAAGGTACTCTCACTGATTAGTAATTGGTTAAAAGATAGGAAACAAAAGGTAGAAATAAATGGTCAGTTTTCAGACTGGTAAATAGTAAATAGAGGTAACTAGTGGCATCCCCCAGGGATCTGTACTGGGACCAGTGCTGTTCAACATATTCATAAATTATCTCAACAAAGGGATAAAAAGTGAGGTGGCAAAATTGCAGCTGATACAAAACTACTCAAGATACTTAAGTCCAAAGCAGACTGTGAAGAGTTACAAAGGGACCACACAAAATTGGATGACTGGGCAACAAAATGGCAGATGAAATTCATTGCTGATAAATCCAAAGTAATGCACATTGGAAAACATAATCTCAACTATACATATACAATGATGGAGTCTATATTAGCTGTTACCACTCAAGAAAGAAATCTTGGCGTCATTGTGTATAGTTCTCTGACAACATCCGCTCAGTCTGCAGCAGCAGTCCAAAAAAGCGAACAGAATGTTGGGACTCATTAGGAAGGGGATAGATAATAAGACAGAAAATATATTGCCTCTATATAAATCCATGGTTCGCCCACATCTTGAATACTGCTGTGACGTTGTGCAGTCTATATGGTCTTATAGAAACATAATAAGAAGTGAATATAATGTAACTGGAATATGCTTCATGCAAAAGGTCTCTTGTAAGGTATCATTACAAAGCTTATAATCTACTGAGTGTGATCATCCTATTTGTAGAAATGTATCACTCTTGTATCTGAAACTAGAAATATGAAATATAACTCTGAGGGCCTATTGTAATTATGCAAAGTGTGGGCCATTAATAGTGGTTTGGAATCTTGATAACTCCCATTAACCAGGACCATTGTCTGCACATGGCTGTGTTTACCTGTGAGTCTTCCTGTATATGTGTGTGCTGGCAAGTGGATAATGAAGTCTTGCAGTGACATGTGATCATGTCACCTGACCTGGAATCCCTCTTTAACCTGGGTGCTTTTCCAGTGAGGGGGGGTGGAAACCCAGAGGGACAAAGGGTTCCCGCCTTATGCAAAAGATATATAAAGGGGTGGAAGAGAACAGAGGGGGAGAGGAGCCATCATGAAGAATCCCCTAGCTATCACCTGAGCTGGAACAAGAGGTGTACCAGGGGAAAGAATTGTGCCCAGGCCTGGAAGGTGTCCAGTCTGAGAAAAAACTTACTGAAGCATCTCTGAGGGTGAGATTATCTGTGTTCAGTTTGATTAGACATAGAGTTGCGCATTTTATTTTATTTTGCTTGGTGACTTACTTTGTTCTGTCTGTTATTGCTTGGAACCACTTAAATCCTATTTTCTGTATTTAATAAAATCACTTTTTATTTAATAATTTACTCAGAGTATGTATTAATACCTGGGGGAGCAAACAACTGTGCATATCTCTCTATCAGTGTTATAGAGGGCGAACAATTTATGAGTTTGCCCTGCATAAACTTTATACAGGGTAAAACGGATTTATCTGGGTTTAGACCCCATTGGGAGTTGGGCATCTGAGTGCTAAAGACAAGCACACTTCTGTGAGCTGTTTTCAGGTAAACTTGCAGCTTTGGGGCAAGTGATTCAGACCCTGGGTCTGTGTTGGAGCAGACTAAGTGTCTGGCCCAGCAAGACAGGGTGCTGGAGTCCTGAGCTGGCAGGGAAAACAGAAGCAGGGGTAGTCTTGGTACATTGGGTGGCAGCTCCCAAGGGGGTTTCTGTGATCCAACCCGTTACAACTGTGTGCGGATGTGGTTGCCCTATCTCAAAACATTTATTCTGGAATTGGAAACGGTACAGAAAAGAGCAACAAAAATGATTAGGGGTTTGGAACAGCTTCCGTATGAGGGGAGATTAATAAGACTGGGACTTTTCATCTTGGAAAAGAGACGGCTAAGGGGTGATATGATAGAGGTCTATAAAATCTTGACTGGTGTGGAGAAAGTGAATAAGGAAGTATTATTTATTTCTCATAACACAAGAGCTAGGGGTCACCAAATGGAATTAATAGGCAATAGGTTTAAAACAAAAGGAAGTATTTCTTCACACAACACAGAGTCAACCTGTGGAACTCTTTCTCGGAGAATGTGAAAGCCAAGATTATAACAGGGCTCAAAAAACAGCTAGATAAGTTCATGGAGGATAGGTCCATCAATGGCTATTAGCCAGGATGGATAGGGAAATATCATGGAGCAGGTCCTCAGGGAATCCATTTTGAAGTACTTGGAGGAGAGGAAGGTGATCAGGAACAGTCAACATGGATTCACCAAGGACAAGTCATGCCTGACCAACCTGATTGCCTTCTATGTTGAGATAACTGGCTCTGTGGATATGGGGAAAGTAGTGGACGTGATGTATCTTGACTTTAGCAAAGCTTTTGATATGGTCTCCCATAGTATTCTTGCCAGCCAGCAGGGCCGGCTCCAGGCATCAGCTGAGCAAGCTGGTGCTTGGGGCGGCAGATTGTTCGAGGTGGCATTCTGCCCAATCCTAGGGCGGCACGGCCGCTTTTTGTTGTTGTTGTTCTGCTCCGGTCGCCCTGTAGGGGGCGGCGGCGTGGAGGACCGGAGCGCCCTTCAGGGCAGTCCTCTTCCTTCCCTCCCCACTGACCGGAGCGGAGCCCTTGCTGCAGGTGGCAGGAGGTGGCGCAGCGGGAGGGGTCGTGTGGCAGCGCTCCTGCTGTAGCCCTGGCCCCCCCTTCTCTCTCTCTCCCGCCCACCCCCTCTCCCTCCCCCTCTTCCCCCCCCAGCCGGTCCCCCTGCACCCACGCTCCGGCCGCACCGCAGGTTTGTTTGTTTTTTTGCTCTGCCGTTCTGGCCGCCCCGTTTTTTGTTTTTGTTTTTTGCTTGGGGCAGCCAAAAAGCCAGAGCCGGCCCTGCCAGCAAGTTAAAAAAGTATGGGCTGGATGAATGGACTATAAGGTGGATAGAAAGCTGGCTAGATCGTTGGGCTTAATGGGTAGTGATCAACGGCTCAAAATCTAGTTGGCAGCCGGTATCAAGCGGAGTGCCCTAGAGGTAGGTCTTGGGGTGGTTTTGTTCAACATTTTCATTAATGATGTGGATGATGAGATGGATTGCACCCTCAGCAAGTTTGCAGATGACACTAAGCTGGGGGGAGAGATAGATAAGCTGGAGGGTGGGGATAGGGTCCAGAGTTACCTGGACAAATTGGAGGATTGTGCCAAAAAAAAATTGGATCAGGTTCAACAAGGACAAGTGCAGAATCCTGCACTTAATATGGAAGAATCCCCAGGCACTGTTACAAGCTGGGGACCGACTGGCTAAGCGGCAGTTCTGCAGAAAAGGACCTGGGAATTACAGTGAATGAGAAGCTGGATATGAGTCAGCAATGTGCCCTTGTTGCCAAGAAGGCCAATGGCATATTGGGCTGCATTAGTAGGATCATTGCCAGCAGATCGTGAGACGTGATTATTCCCCTCTATTCGGCACTGGTGAGGCCATATCTGGAGTATTGCATCTAGTTTTGGTTCCCCCACTACAGAAAGGATGTGGACAAATTGGAAAGAGTCCAGCGGAGGGCAACGAAAATGATTAGGGGGCTGGGGCACATGACTTATGAGGAGAGACTGAGGGAACTGGGCTTATTTAGTCTGCAGAAGGGAAGAATAAGGGGGGATTTGATAGCAGCCTTCAACTACCTGAAGGGGGGTTCCAAAGAGGATGGAGCTTGGCTGTTCTCAGTGGTGGCAGATGGCAGAACAAGGAGCAGTGGTCTCAAGTTGCAATGGGAGAGGTCTAGGTTGGATATTAGGAAACACTATTTCACTAGGAGGGTGGTGAAACACTAGAATGGGTTACCTAGGGAGGTAGTGGACTCTCCATCCTTAGAGGTTTTTAAGGCCCGGCTTGACAAAGCCCTGGCTGGGATGATTTAGTTGGGATTGGTCCTGCTTTGAGCAGGGGGTTGGACTAGATGACCTCCTGAGGTCTCTTCCAACCCTGATATTCTATGATTCTAGGGGATGGTGTCCCCAGCCTCTGTTTGCCAGAAGCTGGGAATGGGCAACAGGGGATGGATCACTTGATCATTATCTGTTCTGTTCATTCCCTCTGGAGCACGTGGCATTGGCCTCTGTCAGAAGACAGGATACTGGGCTAGATGGACCATTGGCCTGTCCAGTATGGCCATTGTTAGGTTCTTACGTTCTAATTCCATTCCCACACAGGAGCTGGGCAGTTGTCCCATCACAGCTGGGCGAACCGTAGCTCTGTCACTGTTCTGCGTGTGTCTTTGGTGCACTGCACCTTTCAGTTCCCAGGAGCCCTGGGTAGTGCCACGATCTCAAAACACCCCTCCTGGCATGAGCTGCCAGTGTAGCCGCTGCCTCTTTCCCCAGTCTGGGATGGGGAAGGGCTCCTTCTGTCACCCTGCTGACTCTCAGGGCTTGTCCTGGTCTGGCTCTCCCCAGGCTGGGTCCTTATCCCTGGTCTGTCTGTCGGGTGCGGGGGGGAGGGGAAGGGTCCTTCTCACAGGCATCTCCTCCACCCTTGCTGCCACCACCCTTCAGGGCCAGCTTTAGGGAATAAGCCCCCTCCTGCCTCTTCTCCTTGGCTCCTTCCCCAGAGATTGGAATCTCCAGACCACCTCTTTCCTCAGTCTCCACCTCCTGCTGTCCTCTCTTCTGGCCACACCCTCACCAGGTATCACAGACCACCCCATGCCAGAGCCCTTTTGTGTTCAGTTGCCATGTAGCATGTTAAAGTGGAGAACACACACCATGCGCTCTCCTGGGGAATTGTCCATATCCTCTCTCTCATGTAATCGTTTGCCCTGTCTCTAAAACGAAGGTCATTCAGACTGGAAGGACAGGGCTGGTCTGTACAGGTGGAGAGGCAGAACCCGCACGCTCACGGCAGACTTACTTCGGGCAGCTGGCGCGTAATAGCTGGCAGTTTGCTGGGCATCGCCATAGTCGTAGATGATGGGCACGGCGGGGCCATTGTTGGTCTTGCAGACGCCGGCGCCGTATTTCACTGGGTATTTCTGGGAGACAAACGCAGCGAGAATCCAGTGTTAGTTTCTGTCCCTGTGGCAGGGCAGCTCCAGCACAGACGAGGCAGATTCACTGACACATGCTCGCTGGGTGATTAGTTCAGTCAGTGCCGCCTCCCACACAGGCCAGTCCTGGGGCACAGTGACCCCAGCAGTGGGCAGGGAAATCTGGCATGTCAAGGTGCCCCTTGGGGTGGATTTATCATAGACTGTTTGGGGCAGGGACCGTTCTGTTCTGGGTCCGTACAGCACCTAGCACCGTGGGGCCCTGGTCTGCGGGGGGTTCACTAGGACCTGCCACAATGCGGGCAGTAAATGATAATAGGTGAGGATCAGCATGTGTCCAGCATTGTTTCCCCCCCCACCCCCAGCCCTGCGGAGATGCCCCTGCTAGAATGCCTGAACCCCAAAGCTGGGGCTCAAGGGTGGGTCGAGGGCTTGGCCTAGCGCCAAATAATTATGTCCAAAGGCCCCCCCATCTCCAGGGCATGAGGTAGGGTCAGTCTCCGTGGGCTGCTCAGCCTCTCTGCTGAGTCTGCCAGCACATTAGTGCCAAGGCAGTGGCTGGTTTGGGATGTGAATGCCAGCAATTGGTTGAGAGCTCTGTGTCCCATTATAGGCCCCTGACCCCCCAGCAGAGCCACCCGGTCCCTCCTGCACACGCCCCTCCAAAGCCCCCAGCCCAGTGCCATCACCTGGTAGAGTCTGAGGAGGTTCCCCCCCTCTGAGGGCAGGAAGCCGGTCTCGGTGTGGTACCTCAGGATGGACCTGTTCTTCCATTCCTTCAGGGGCGTCTTGTTGGTTACGTGCCACACGGACAGGTCCTGGGCTTGAAGATCATAATAACCAGGGTTCTGAAAAGTGAGGACCCAGTTGAAACCTCTCAGCCACATCCCTGGTACTTAACCGGCCCCCCCATCACTGGGGCATCCGGGCACCTCCCCAGCTGTGGTATATGCATCCTGACACTCGCCCCACAAAGCAGAGAAGCACAATTCCCCATTGTACAGGGGAGAACCGAGGCACAGAGACTAGGTGACTTGCCCTAGGTCACACAGGGGGCTTGTGGCAGGGCAGGAAATGGAACCCAGGACTTCCAAGCCCTTCGCTAGCACCTTGACCTCTGGACCATCCCCCCATTTAACCCCCATGCCCATGTCTCCCATCTGCCCATGTGCATTCACCCACATTCTAACGCACCCTCTCTCCCCAGCAGGTAGCTATTGGCCATGGAGAAGGGGACCCCACCTTGTAGTCATCGCTGGTGGAGCCCACCGCGGAGCCGAAGGTGTTGTAATTGGCCCAGTTGCCGTCTCCCTCTGGGTAGTTGACGTCGCTCCCCTGCTGGCTGGACCAGCGATCGCCATTGGTGCACTTGCCGTAGGCGTTGTTCTCGTGCACGCTGGCCACCAGGGTCCAGCCGC